>NC_088601.1:1200000-1800000 GCF_036426115.1 Kwoniella botswanensis | reverse complement strand
CGATTGATTGATTGTTTGTCTGTCTGTGAATCCTCACTAATGAGATTAATATTCGAGGCGAATCGTATTGATGCTGTGCGATGATAAAAATGATTGTGATCATGGTTTATAATGTCGGCCTACATATCGAAGAGGATGGGAGCACGATACATAGCAACATGTAGATGACTCATTCAACATGAAAGGTGTCTGTGCGTTCGAGGGTCAAAGCGCACCAACTTGAATTCGATGGTCAAAGCTCAGACATCAGGAGTAGACAAACAGTTTGAGAGAGGTTGTCAGGTTCGAGGTCGTTTGCAATACGGGTACATCTCAACTTTACATTGCATAGTGGATTGAAGTGGATAGTCGCAAAGGAAACATCACTACTTCATCCCTGGATATCTCATTCTGGTACAGCCTTTTGCTGGAACCTAGTCCGTACAGTGCCATCACTTCATCAGTTTTATACTAGCAATCACAAGAACCAGCACTCTCAATGCCCTCCTCGACCCTTCCAACATACTACCTCCCTCCTCCCCATCACCATCCCCTCCCCCACTCATCTCATCTCTCTCGTTCCGTCCCTTCACCCAAACCAAAACGTCCAACAGTATTCGATAACCTCTTTACCGATCTAATCACGTCTTTGGACAAATCAACCAGCGATCTCAATACCTCTCGTGAAGACATAGCTATATCTATACCATCAAGTTCACGAATGAGATCCAAATATCTCGGGCTAGATAACGACCTTCACCTACTCAAACATTCAATTTCGGAGCGGAATCTATCTGATTCACGACGTTCAGCTCAAGATCTGAATCTAGTAGATAAGTTGATGGAGGATCACAAGAAAGAATTGAAAGAGTTTGAGCAAGTCAAACAGCAATTAAAGGAAGAGAGGGAATTGAATTCGAGGTTGAAGATGGAAATTTATAAGATGAAGGAACAACATGAAAAGAAGATTGAAGAGATGAAGAAAGCGAACAAAAAAGCACTGAGGATATTGATGGGTCTTCAAAGAGAAGAGTTTTTGAATTGGTCGAACGGTTTGAAGCCTTATATCAACCAGATTGATCAAGCTGTAAGAGATAGGATTAATAACTGGGAGAAATCCGTTAGGGTCAGGACGAATGGATATCAGAATCATGGATTGAAAGATGTAGACAAGAATTTGGATCTGGACTTAGAACGGAGAAGGGATAGTTCACCTGGGCCTGATCCCGGTAAAACCGGTGATAGGAAGTCCCCCAGCAAATCAATGAAGGAGAAGACCATAAGGAGGACTAGGAAAGTATCCGGTTTAGGTTTAGCGGAGAAAGAGAAAGAGAAATAGAAAGAAAAACAAAAACATCCTTTTGCGAGATACGAGTATTGTGAGTGTGCTATGATGATACCACAGGAAGATTCGCTGATCATGTTGAGACTTAGGATGATATATATATTCACCGTTCTTTCACAAGAAGATGAGTTGGTGTGTAGAGGATCTGCCCAAGCAGAGTTCCATCAATTGCCACAGCGGATACTGTACCACTGTATTTGATAAGCTACATCGCATATGGATTGTACAGGGAATAATATCACGACAGACAGTACCTTATCTTTTGATAGACGGCTTGGTGAACCAGTCGTGATTGATGCATGATTAGCAATCCGAAAGACAACGATGTGTACACATACATACATACGCATACACGCTGGTCGTCTCCTTGACCTCCCGCTAGTGCGACTCCTTTGACCATGACTCATCGACCAGCCCGTATCACCGTATCACCGCCCGTCCTTCCCACCCATATATAAACAACATCGACCTATCAGAAGCCTTTCTTTACATCTTTCCCCATCTTCTCATACTGATACAGTATCGATTTCATACACTATGCCTCAATCACAAGACCCTACAATCGTTGAGACTGGTACCAAACTGGTCGAGACTCTTAAAGGTGCTTTCCATACTCCTGCAGGATATCGACCAGGTGAGTGTAACACATCTCCTACATGTCCCAAAGATCCAATTTAATGCGGGAACTCGAGCTGACTCCTCGAAATTCCACGCAGTACACGCCAAGGGGCTCTTACTCACTGGTACATTCACCCCAGCTCCACTCGCATCGCAACTCTCAATTGCACCTCATTTCAATAACCCCTCTACGGCTATTATCGGTAGATTCTCAGATAACACTGGTATACCCAAAATACCCGATACCGACGATAATGCCAATCCTGCTGGATTCGCTTTGAGGTTCATGTATGGAGATAGGAAACATACAGATATCATCTCTCATGCTGTTCCCTTATTCCCAGTTAAAACAGGTCAAGAGATGTTGGAATTCCTCGATTCCCTCGGTGATGGGACTATCGGACAGTTCTTAGCCACTCATGAAAAAACAAAGAAATTCATCGAATATCCTAAACCCCATCCGGAGAGATTCGATACTCAGAAATACTATGCTCTTAACGCTTTCAAATTGGTCAATGGAAATGGGAAAATTACGATCGTAAGATATCAGATCCATCCTTTCTCAGGAGAAGAATCGTTCTTGGAGAATGAACAAGTCAAGTCCAAGTCGGATAATTATCTCTTCGATCAACTCAAGGATACAATAACCGGAGGAGAAACAGTGAAATTTAGATTGATGATACAAGTTGGACAAGATGGAGATCCGACTAATGATATTACCAACCAATGGCCTAATACTCGTAAGATCGAAGATTTGGGTGTGATTGAATTTAATGGATTATCACAACATGATGAAGAGGAACAAAAGAAAATCATATTCGATCCTATCCCCAGAGTTAAAGGGGTAGAACCTTCCGATGATCCGTTATTGGAGATGAGGGCGAGTGTGTACTTGACGAGTGGGAAAGAACGAAGAGCTGCACCACATGTGGAGAAGGAGAATGCCGATGGATTGGATGGATTGGATGGACAAGCTGATGGAGCGGCTGAGATACATTAGGGGACACAGGTTACTTCGTCTTGCTTCTGTGTCGTGTATTGCGTTTTGTGTTGTATATAGCGGTTTTAAGGAGTACGAGTAAATTTATGTGAGAAATGAGATATGTCATGTCAACGTCATTCCCACCTGGTTATCTTTGGGTGAAATTTCAATAAGATACACACGGTAGTAACCGGTCAGACGCCTACTATCAAGGCTGCTGATTTACATCTTCACACATTCCTTGATTGAATTTGTCATCATCGCTCTATACATCTCATAGGTTGTAGCATCCAATGATCTTGATACATTCTCACGAGCAACAGCTCAAAAACGATCCGGCGAACACTGTAACCTTCGTCAATTTTTGCAAGTTTGATTCAGGGCTTTGGAAGGTAGTGGTGGACAGTCGACTGGATCTCAAGTAGTGGCTCAGTAGGGATAGGTGAAATACACGGTTCGATCACCTCGGCCTTTCCCTGCATTATCAGCTCACGTTCTTGTAGCTGTACGGTCATCATAACAGATGATGATACTCATATTCAGTTGTAGAGTTAAGCTTGATTCGACTCCATCATGGCTTTTGGCCGGAGCACCAGGTGATCTGCGGGGCATCACATAACCCTGAGATTGTCTCGACGCGTCTGATCTTGGTCATTACTCAACTTGCGAGGGTCAGTGCGTCACCAAGACTAGAGTAATGTTCGTTTTCACATGTGTCATTCAACATTCATCATCTACTCGACTTGTCATTCATCTCATCTCGACCGACATCCAGTAACATTGATACTGTAGCCTCTGACCATCTGCCCTTTCTTGATCCGCCCTCGATGGACCCGTCTTCTACCACCGACATCATCTCAGACGATGATCAAGACATAGGAGCGTTTTTGGATCTCGTCTGTTCTCAACCCTCCTCTTCCAGTCCTACAAAGTCCAAATCTAACAAGTCTACCATGTCCAAGTTCCCTTCATCTTCTTCCACAGCACCCTCGTCACCTCTTCAACCCACCGTTACTCAGGCGATCACCTCATCATCTCCTTCTCGCTTAGCATTGAATATCAACTTGAAACGGTCATCTTCGAATGCTTTAGACTTGGATCGATCAAGTAAGAAGTCCACCTCAAATCTTTATCGCGATTCTTCCATACGGGGTACGGTCAAGAACCACCTTCCTACTAAGAACAAGTCGAATTCTCTTGAAAGTCTCTTACCTCCTTCGAAAGCTCTACTGACCACTCGACCAGAGAGCTCTACGAGGGTGATACCCAAGCCTCAGAGAAAAGCATTCACGGATGCTAAATCGAAGCTCATGAAAGAGTTGTTTCAGAAAGATGACAACAAGGCGGGAATTCGCGATGTATCATGGAAGGTGTCTAGTCAGCCCAGCCCCTCACCAGTGGATTCAGCTTCTACGTTCTCTTTGTCGGTACTACCATCCACTTCCCGACGCTCCTCAATCTTTCAAACATCTTTCACTCCTGCATCTGCTTCCTCATCGACGAATAAGGCTCAATCAAGGTCTAAAACCACTACGACGGCACATACATCATTGTCCGCTCAACCTGTCCAGCCTACATCACACCCTAAATCATCTCAATCTGCTCTACACACTCGTCAACCTGTAACCAGCTCCCCTCCTCTTTCAGCCTCTCGATACGCTCCTTTGCAAAGGCTACCAAAAGAGACATATCAATCTACCTCCTCGTACCTCTCATCATACCCTGTCCATAAACCCCACTCACGTCCTGTGCAATTGACTCCCGGAACAGTCTCATACCAACAACCTTCACCACCTCCAGCTCCAGCGCAAGCACCACCACCGAAACATCTCGATTGTCAACCTGGAGGACCTCATTCCTACTTGCCAGGAACTACCACTAGACTGACTATGGCGGGCCATCGGGGTATCGATGAGCCCACAGATGGATCAGTAGTACCTCTTCGGATGTCGCACGTCTCACCCAAGAAGAGATCAAGGGGAAAGAACAAGTCGAAGTCGACTCCATCTATACCTCTTGTCCCTATGGAATCACCCTCATTCTCTCTATCCAGGGCTGCTCCACAACCAGTCCGACCGGTCGAAGATGTTGATTCGTTAAGAAGGGATAACGAATTACTTCGTCAATCATTAAAGTCACTTCGAATCAAATTCCTGGAGAAGAACAAACAACTAACTAAAGAACGTTCAGCACATCATGAAACTTCGTTATCGCTCATACACGAAAAAGAGGCGTCAAAAATGAATCGTGGGTTGATTGAAAGTATGAAACGGAGAGAAAATGAATATCGAATTCATATAACTGGACTGATGACCAAAGATTTACAGAGGACTCAACTTGAAGATAAATATAGAGTTTTGGAATCAAAGTGTCAAACCCAAAAAGAAGCTTTGGATACATATGGTAAACATACTTCACAACTTTCAGAAACGTTGAAGAAAGCTAAAGGACAGATCGAATATCTAAAAGAGAGGAATAACGAAAAATTTAGAGAGTTGATGATGAAGAATGATGAATTGGCTAATTCGAGGACGGTATCAATCGTTACTGAGGTTGCGAAAGAGGTAGTAGCGGAATGCCATCGCAAGGGAAAGTAAATATACTTTTAATTGTATGGGTAAAGTATGCTGGATAATATAGAAGTTTTATTGGTATTGGTGTTTGGTATTTGGTATTTGTTATTGGCATGATATTTGATGTCATCGGAATAATGTTGAACGCTTGTTTTACTGTGAGTAATTATCGTAGTTCCTTGTAATCTTGTATATACGTAAATCATTGCTAAGAATCAAACATGCATGAATGACATTTATAAGAAAAATATACACATATATACAACAGGAATCTAATCGTAATCTGCCTTAGCCCATTACATCTTTACCAAGACCAGTTCATCCGTGTATCTTTTCCTACACCGCTTGGCTTCAATGGATCTCGAAATCGATGCCAAATCACCTTTTCAGTCCAGCTACCAAACCCTGATTCTGGCCTTGAGCCTGAGGCTGACTTTGACCACCATAGCCCATCGATCCAGGTGTGACAGGATAGCCTTGTCTACCTGCTCCACCAGGTGTAGGCGGGTGAGCTTGTTGAGTTTGAGATTGGGGTGGTCTACGTTGAGCAGATGCAGGTGGAGGGGGCTGACCGGATTTCCTCTGTTGTTCTCTCGTTTTCCAAGCCGTTCGGATTGAGTCCGTCTTCGATAAAAGCTATGCAGGGAGGTGAGTGAGTTTAGCCAATATATTCACTCTAACGCAAATAAATAATTGAATGGTGGAGACTTGAAGACACATAAAATCACAGACATCGAATAAGGATAGAGGCAGGACTCAAACTCACCGCATCAAGTTCAACTCCATCTTCTATACTGACCAAAATCTTATCGACAATCGACTTGTGATTCCCATTATTCTTATCGTCCCGAATTCTCAACATTTTCCAATATCCATTTTCGGTATCCCACGTCACTTCTACTATCCTATCATCGAGTTGTTCACCCGACTCTTTCATCCTACGTGAAACATATGATAATCCAGTCCACATCAGCTCATTTCTCGTCACCATTCGTACCCTCATTATAAACCAGACCGCAACTGAGAGAATTAGTTATATCATTCATGATCCAACTTACCTCTCCCACTCGACATCTTCCATACCCATCATATCGAAATATTCGTAATCTTCACCACCTAGCCACGTATACAGCAAGAACTCAGGTTTGGCATAATAATCAGGTTCGTCGTGGTTTGAGATGGAAGGTGGGAACCGTAACTCCAACTTGAAATCTATCGAATTTTCAGAAGGTGGTTTCCATTTGAGGCTAGTTGATGGGTACAGAACATTCAGCATCAGTATGAATATCATAAATGGAAATACGTGAGGGATATCAATCAATAATGGAGATCGATTTGGAATAGGATGATGATGCATTCCTTCCACTCACATATTCTCATCCGTTCCAGGAACATACTCCGTCTCTGTACAAGTGAAGATCAACCCATCGTGACCATGTTGTAATTTCGGTATATGAACTTTGAGTACGTGTCCTAAATGATATGACAACTCTTGCTCCTTTGCAACCACCCTGAATATCGCATCGTCAGCTACCATCTCCTTACTGCTTGTCAGAAAGATAGCCAACTCACTCAAAGGGTAAAGCATCTTTCCATTCTGGGAAATCCCTTAAGGATTTTTGGAAAGGCGTTATCACCCATTCTTTCAATCGCTATTGTACACAAAGAAAAACATCAGCTTTTGATCCGTGGACTATAAACAGACCGGAGCGGACAAGCTTACGCCGTAACGCGATAAGAGAGATCTCTTCATTATATTGTTCCCATTGATCACCAAACAATCAAATGCGTAGAATCGTAACATCTCCTGCAATCCGGTCAAACGTAAATCAGCTTAGACTTGATCGCTTAAATAGCTTAAATACCACTTTGAGGGAATTGTTCTAGCTATTTTACTTACACTTCCAGTCTTTGGATCTATATCTATAACCAATTCACCGTCTAATATAGTTTCGCCTAAGGGATTACCGCGATTCTCGTGATGTGGGAAATGAAGGTCTTGCACACTGAAGTACCGTTCTTTCCTGTCGATCTATATACAGCGTATGTACAGTCAGCTATTCTTCGAGATATCTAGGTAGCCCAAATGTCATAGTAGAGTTGTAGATGACGATGGTACAGAATTATACTCACCAGCCAAACCTCCTGATTACCCGTCATCCCATTCATAACGATGAACACCAATATCCTCACTCCATCCGATTTCTCACATACCCAGAAATCTTTCGATTCCAGCAAGTCCAAAGACGAAGTTTGAAATGAAACGGGTTGAGACCCTGGGAACTTCGGTTGATTCAATCCGCATAGGTCTGCTACTCGCTGAGCCAAGAAGGCTTTTATTTGGGGGTCGGTGAGTTCGATACCTGGGATGGAAGGGATAGGTGTATGTGCTGGCATATCGTAGAGACTCGAGGGGATAGTATAGCTTGTGTGTTGTTGTCCAAAGCACTGTCTCCTACTTGGATGTGATGGGTATTGATGGCTGGGAGGAGGAAGAAGGAGCCCTTCGATACTTTCCATTCATTCATACAAGATATCTTCACAGAAAACAGAAATTTGGTTCCGTCAAGATTGTCATTCCAGCGGAAGTGGAGGTGGATCTTTGTTCGGTGCCTCGATTCGATGATGAGAACAACTACTACGGTGACGTAGAACACTCTACAAATGGCGAAAGACAGTTTTGAACGCTTCCTGTATACTTACCTCACACTACTTCAAATATACTGTGACTGACTTCCTCTCACATCTCGACCCAGAAGCATCACACAGCTAGTATTCAAACCCACAAATCGACATGCCATTGAGAGAAGCTGACATATCCGCAACTCCGATCGACGATGGTACGTCTGGCTTTCCTTGCCACCATCCTTGCCCTGTTCTGTGTGATAACCAGTTCAAGCTGATAATAGTATGTTGAATAGGATCTCTCACACCTATGGAGGGCTCTTCCCGACTCCCCCATCCCAATCCCAACGATCGATCCAACCAACCTCGTTCGCCTCAACCGAAGTTAGTGTTGTTCGATCCCCGATCAGGCCAACAGGAGACTATCGAGCTGGGGTCAAATTCAGCTAGCAGTATAATGACTTTGGAAGATTACAAAAGGTTGAATAGGAGGACAACGGAGAGAGGTATGATCACTGGTTTAGTAGGTGGTGGTGTATTAAGTAAGCTACCCTCTTACTCTTACCTTAATTTCAATCGAAAGCACCATGAAATGTCATACTGATTTGTGCTTTTAACGATTTGATAGCATATCTGGTTAAGAGGTTCATGCCTAGGACACCTTCTAGAAACGCACTTTCCTTGACTTTCTTATGTGAGTAAGATGTCATCAATCCCACCTTCTCACCGTTTACCCATCTAACTTGCAACGTTGTGATCATTTCGTCTCCTACTGTATATCATCAGACCCCGCTGACATCCAAATCAAACAGTCTCCTCAGCTTTCATATCATATTCCACATCACGAGGACTCCTCATCTCCGAGATTCTCAAAGTACGCGCCCAAGCGCGAGCCAACGCACTGGCCAACGGGGAAATACAGGATAACGCTCCTCCCTCCGATCCGATGTTCTCTGGAGTAGATACTTTCGGTGGGAACTCACCTAGAGATTTGAGATCTCCAGAGTCAGAAGCGCGGGATCAGAGTACGGGTAGATACGTCCCTCCAGGCTATAATAGCGATGGAGCAAGCGCAGGAGGTATGAGAGGGAATGTAAGAGATGAATTGGCTAAACTTGGTAGATTACCGACCCCTCAGCCACAACGAACGAGATTTCCCAAAGGAAGGGGATTAGAGGGTGAAGTTGAGGAAGAGAATGAGATGAGAGATCCGTATGCTACGCCCGGTCAGCCAAGGTTGGGATAGTTGGTTAGATCTGTCAGATTATAGCATAGGTATTGAATAATATTCGTAAAATCAAGGAGGAGATTGTAGCAAATAATAATGCATCTATATAGTATACCTTCATTTGCAATACTATGCACCAAGTTCATCTATGACCGATTCCTCCCTTTCCCCTATATCTGTGTTTGTCTCATCGTCACCTCCACTATCATCATCACTTCCCAAATCGATATTTTTCCTTATATTCCCATACTTCCCTTTCACCCCATCCCTCCGAATCGTTCTCAGTGGACTCGGACTAAGTAAATTCGCCTTATACGGACTGAGGTTCGAAGTGGAATGTACACTTGTACTACTGGGAGATAGTGAACCTTGTTTCCCTGGCCAGGCTGCCGACGAAGCCCTGCTCCACATAGTAGGTGTTGTAGACCGATATGATACTACTCGACTTGCGGTTGATCGTTGTGGTAGATTTGGTGAAGATAAAGTTAATAACAAATTCTTCAGGTTGGGTAACGTATGGCGAACATCGAGTGATCGGATTGAAGATTCCTGCATAAGCTATTATATATATTATCAGCATGTTGTCATGAACGGAATGATATGGCTGGTCAAACTTACCATTTGTATATTCATGTTTAGTAGGAAAACGGCATATTCATATCTAAACCTTTCAACGCCTTTAGCATATAATGGGAATCTGTATAACAAGCCCAACGACATTAGCTATGTCCCTCGAGGCGCAATCAAAGACTTGATTGTCTCACGATCTAGGACCCTGCATCACCCCAGTTCCATCCCTCACACTACTCCTCGACCCCGCACAAGTGATAGCATAAGGCAGTCCGCCCGTCGCCCCACCTAGATTACCCAGTATTTGAACTATCATAGCTACATATCCTAGAGCAGCAGCGGTAGTTCTCTCATCGACTTTATGCTGCGCCATTGTCAGTGGAGGAGCGGGATCCTTAGGTCCTATGGGGATTGGTAGAGGTACATTGAGGATGGTGTAAAGTAATTGAGAGGGATCGAGCGGTTGGATGGGGAATAGCACGTCGAGTGTTTGGATATGATGGGCTCTGAGGGAATGGATTTGGGGTAAGAGGGATAGTCGTTCGGTCCTATATGAGTTAAAATCAGCATGGACAGACCCAAGTTGTTTGTTGATGAGATGAATTAAGGGCAATGGGGAATGGTACTCACTCTATCTTCCCTATCTCATCTTCAAGGTCTCTTCCCCTACCTCTCCGCAGCTCGTCGGCCTCTTCTGCGCCCTCTAGATGATCTCGTCGAATGTCGATATCCTGTTGTTTGAGCGTGGTACGAGCTTGAGCTGCATGAAGTCTGCTGTCAGCACACGAGTCATCGGGAGTGGAACCAAGGCCAGACTAGACTTACTCTCTCTTGTCAATTTCTCCACTTCGCTGATTTTCGATCGACACCATTCCACTCTCGACTGTCTTTCTGATACCTCCCGGCCCTATCGTCATAACATGGAGTGCATCAGCTATATATTCATCCCAGCAATGAATCCTTAGCTGAACTTACAAGACACCTGCCATCGGCATCCTTCCGAAGCAATTGATCGACTTTCCAGCGTACTTCCTCGATACTTCGTTCCGTATCGGCAATAACAGCCTGAAGGTTAATCAACCTAGAATCATGCAGCAACATCAGCCTCCATTTCGTACTTGTTGTGGATCAGGAATAGTTGTGGATCGGGAATAGTTGTGGATCGGGAATAATGCTGACAGGGATACAAAGTCAACTTACTGATGTAATCCCCCAACACCAATCCCTTTTTTCATCCGGGTTTCTCTCAAACTCCTCTCAATCACTCCCATCCTTTTCTTACCCGATGCAATTCCATTTTTCTCTTCTTCCTCCAATTCCTCCGGGGTCGGTATATGGTAAACCTCTTTGGCATCATGAGACAAGGTAAATTCTGTCCCATTAATCACCTGTTTCGTAGGACCTCTCCTCAATTCTTCCAAATTTACCACACCCAATTCGACTTTTCTCCATCTAATTTTGCCGAACTGTGTCTCATCGTCGGACTCGGACAGATCGATCCATAGTTCTAAGACGAAGATTTCGGATGAAAGTTGTGAAGGGGTTAACCAATTTCCAAAATCGTTGAGATGATCTAAACCCATAAATCGCGGGTGGGTCGATGGTGGATGTATAGGTGAGATGTAAAATGGGATTTCGACATGTTTCTCTTCTTCTTTCTGTTTTTTGATCAATTTATCATTCTTGTTCTTCCCATTCACTTTGCTCGATGGAGAAGTAGGGTTATCCTTCAAGTCGTCATGATCGTTTTCCTTGCCAAAATCGGATTTTGTAGGTGAAAAATTCACCTGATTCTGAGAATGGGCAAACTGATGACTTATCCCTAAACTAGCTTTTGATTTTCCCCCTCCTCTAAGCATACCAGGTGGTGATCTCATCACCGAATGGATAGAACTACTGTCGCTCAATCTCGATGGTGTTCTTCCTAAAGAATGATAACCCAATGAAGAACTTGCTCTAAGCTCACCGTTCTCATTCGACCCATTGGGTTTTGAAGGCGAAGTAAGTGATATAGTCCGTTGACGAGGTATTTCAATTGAAGATGAAGAAGAGCTCGATATACGTTGTCGAATGGACGGTTTTGTTGGAGTGGTAGGTACAGAATGAGAATCGGACGAATTGGTCCTTGATACTTTTCTTATACTTAGTCCAGTCGATCTCAGATCCCGCTCATCACTCTTCGTTCTTCTCCTCACGTCTTCTTCCACTTTTTTCAGTCCATCTGAGCCTTGTTGATCCTTCGAAGGTAGTTTGAGAGCGATGAAGCATCTAAGGGGTTTACGTTGTTCCCGATCCTGATCCTGTATCTGAGTTTCATCTCTGCCTAAGCTTAGACCCTCGTCATGATGGTGAGAATGAGAATGTTCGATAGCCTCTCCAGCAAGCGTTGGTGCTCTGGGTCTAGTCACCCTAGTCCTAGGGAGGGTATGATGGAGCGATACAGTTGGAGAAGGAGGCTCAATGGGTCGAGCGGTAGAAATAGAAGATGATCGTTCTCTCTTGTCCAATTCTAACGATCTCCTTGGGAATGGGTATGAAGTCGTCGATGCATTGCTTGACCTCCTTTTAGAGCTTTCTCCAACACCTAAAGGGGATATAGGATATCCCTCATCGTCCCGCTCAGCATGAGACGAGGATACAAGCTTGGATGCGTATGGGAGTGATTCCGGGAGGGTCAGTTGGTGAATCCGAATCCTAGAAAGAGCTTGTCAGCTCAAGCAGCGAAGGTCAGTCGAGGACATACCCTGTGATATGCCGTATCCTTGGCTATGAACAGGCGATTTGATAGATCAGCGTTACAACATCATTGCAATATATACCACCTAGACTTACAGTATCATATGGTCTCCATCTGTGCTCCACGTTCAGAGTATTCTCGGTATGCCTTTGCTCAGCTCCATTCGCCTCATCGTTCTTGGATTGATTCCCATCGGCATCACTCATTCTAGGTGAAGATGCCTATCCACGTCAGATAACCCGCTTATACTGAGGTGGTGGGGTATGCTATATGAAAGGGATGCAATGAGAGATGGACATTGACCCGAAGTATTGCGAGTGGTGTATATTTCGTGGTATGTATCTCGGTCCGGGTTGGCATAAGCGTGTTTTGCGTCATCACCGTCCAGGCAAGGTAGATAGATCAACATTCCTTTTCCTCGATTCATCTTCCTTCTTTCATCAATCGTCCTCCATTCACCGTATAGATAGATAGTACTTAGAGCATTGAATCAGAGTATCATAGACTGCCATCGATATCAGTTTTCTTGTCATACTTGGTATTGTCACAATAGTATCTTGCACACCTCACCGCCGAGGTCCGATCAGCCCGACGGTCAAAGCTGAATAAGCCTATCTAACTACGATACGACTGATCTTTCATATCCTCTTCTTCCTTCACTGCTCAATCTTCCGCAACACAACACCGATCCCAGATGGAATCACAACGTCCAGCGAGGATACCTCCTCCTGGTCTACCTATCCGTAAGCTATCGCACAGTTCTATTAGAATCACTTAGCTGACTCGTCGTGTACTATAGTATCCGGTCCGCCACCTATCATCGAATCTTCCAGTGAGTCTAGCTTGGCCTTCTCTCAACACAGTATATATGAACCAGTTATGCTGATGGGGTATGGTACGGTATGGTACGACAGACTGTAGACAGTGTGCCAAGGAGTTCAACTTCCTCTTCCGCCGTAAACATGTCTGTGGTCATTGCGGATACGAATACTGTTCGAACTGTATCTCAGACGGTCAAGCTTTGATGCCTCGTAAAGCCGGTCAACCATCAACCTTATCCTCTTCTAATTCCAATTCCAACGGGCCAAGTAATTTCTTCAACGAGATCAAAGAGGGTTTGAAAGAGGGTTTGGGACTAGACGAAAAGAATAGTAATAATGCTGCGAGTGGGAGTGGGTATGAGGTTGAGAGTGTTTGT
The DNA here is from genome assembly GCF_036426115.1 of Kwoniella botswanensis. NCBI lineage: Eukaryota > Fungi > Basidiomycota > Tremellomycetes > Tremellales > Cryptococcaceae > Kwoniella > Kwoniella botswanensis. Next base: position 1,786,145 of record NC_088601.1, on the reverse strand, counting down.
TTGCCTTGTTTAAGCATGTTACAAGGTGAGTCCAGATGACTTTCCACACATGATAGGTTGTCGCTCAACAGTAGCTGAATGGAATGTGATTAGTGACCTCCGCCAACTTGACTCAACTTCGATCATTACCTATCAAAAGACTGAAAGAATACCTAGCAGCGTATAATATACCGTGTATCGGACCAAAAGAGAAAGAAGATTTCGTTCAAGCTGTTATCAGAGCAAGGAATCCAAGTACAGGTTGTCTATCACATGAGGCAGAGGTGAGTCTCGTTTTGTTCTCTGTCTCAAGAGGTCATGATCCATGGCTGTGGTGCTGATCATATGATTTGCAGAGTTACTATAGAAGACGATCTGTACCTAAATCAGGTCAGATACCTTCATCCACACCTACACCTACGCCCCGTCCGAGACCTCCTCCCCCTACTCAAGCTAGACCACCTCCCCAACAGCAATACTCCCGTCCACCACCACCAAATCAGAATTACTATCGTGCACCACCTCCCCAGAACCACTATAGACCACCACCACCTTCACGACCTGCTCAGCCTACTCCTCGACCCGCTCAACAAGCTAGACCACCCACTACACCTAAACCACAAGCTTCACCTGCACCTCCTCCTCCTCCTGTACCTACCATCTTATCGCTGGTCAGTCTACCCAAATCGTATCTTTCTTCGTTGAGTATAGGTACGCTCAAAGCGATCTTATATGAGAATCACGTCAGGGTGGATTTCAAGCAGGTTCTAGAGAAGTGAGTGAATCGATGTCAGTGAAATTTGTTGATCCATATACTGATAATGACAATGTTACATTCATATTTCAGAGAACAATTGATAGATCGAGTCAACGAATTGATCATTGATGAACGGAAGAGACTGGAAAGACAGAGAATAGAAGAGGAGAGATTATCAGCGGGACTGGCAGCCCCTGCGCCGACAGTCAATGGTGACACTCCTTCAGAAGAAGCAGAAGGAAATGTAGATGCCAACGGGGATGGGTTAGAAGATAAAAATAAGAAAGTACCAACTGGACCTATGCCAGAGATAGATAGGGGTTTATGTGTAGTCTGTCAGGATGAGGAAGCGACGTTAGCGGTTGTGGATTGCGGGTAAGTAGATTAACTTGATTTCTCTCTCACATGGATGGGAATGGTCTTGATTTTGAGCTGAAATGGTAACGAATGGTTATAGGCATCTATGTATGTGTGCTCGTAAGTCAACATTCACTAATAACCTTCTTATACAATCGACGATGTTGTCGTTCAAGCTAACATGATGTATTCGATGTAGACTGTTCCGATTTGATCATGGCCACAAGTCAAGAATGTCCATTATGCAGAACTAGAATCGTAACTTCGTGAGTATAGTAAGGCTTACAGACTCATGGCACGTTCGCTGATGAAGTCATTCACCCCAATCCATCAGTCAACGCCTAATCAGAATTTATAGAACATAGGATCACTTAACCCTGCACTTCTTCGACAAAGATACCAACCCAACCCTTAAGCAAAGAGTCCATCGCTTGGGATCTGCAATAGATTCGATTCCTTGTTGTCTGGCAGAATGCTTGTATATCACTCAGTGCAATATATCATAAATATGCCATGCATTAGGTAGAAAGCAAAAATCCATTATCAGATAGGGTTATATCTCTCATGTGAGACAAAGTAGAATATAGATCATAGTTCAGGCATCGATATATGCTAGATTTAACATGATACGGTGCAGCATCCTCCATCTTCAGATGATGTGAGTATGCATAAATGAGACAATGGAAGGAAGAGATCGTTGCGCGTTCTTTCGATTATGCTACTCCCTGTTCAGTCTTCATCTTCTTGATTATCGCCCAATCAGACATCTCCACCTGATCTCGGAATGTTGTTTCTGCAATAACGATTTGACATGTCAGCAAGAGCAGAGAAGAGGGACAGTAGCTTCGGATACTTACTGAGCGTATCGATACTTTGTCTAGTGATCAACGACACAACTTCATCATGCTCATCGAAGCTGTATACACATCAATATCATAGTCAGCTCAGCACTCGTGTGCTTGCGGGGTTCAAGTCCATCAACTGACTGTCTGTTGAACATCCTAGCAGTCTGATAAGGTGCTCTCTCAATTTTCACAGCGACACCCGCACCGACTTGGGATTTCTTCACTATCGTAAAAGGTTTATGGTTGATTTCAAGCGAGGTGCTAAGTGAGGATAAGCATCGCATTAGCATAAGCACACAGGATACGAAACCAACACACGAAATTCTCGAGGCTTTGACTCACATTTTACCCAACGTTATAATCTCCCTCTTACCAGAAGCTTTATCCACCTTGACCACACCAACTGGCGTACCGACCCTCATAGATCCCTCGATGATATCACATCCGAGAATGATAGGGTCACGATGAGCGAATGCCTTCAAGATCTTCATCCTTACTGGCCAGACAGCATTGGGAGCAGCTTCCTTCCTTCGTGATTCTTGTACTTCCGCCATGTACTTCTGGAACGCGTCGAACAGGTGATAGATAACCATTGCTAATGGGTTGAACATATGATTAGCGCATACCGTACAGACGTACGATACCGATGAAAACGATCGGTTATGAATAAATGACACTTACAAGAGAATATCTTCATACCGGCTTTCTTAGCCAACTCTTCAGCCTCTTTCTCAATCGTAACATCAAAAGCCATGATCACAGCATATTCCGGCGCCCGATCCAACATTATACCAGCTTTCACTATTGTCGATTTATACACTGGTCCTATACCAAAGTTGAACACGGGGATCTTCATCTGCTGTAAGAAAGTCAAGAGAGCCTCCAGCGAACCGAGTGTAGAAGCTTGAACCCAAACTCCTTTTCCTGTTTTGGTGACGAATTTAGCTAATGATGACAAATCATCCATGGCCATGTCCTTGTACGCTTCCACTTCGTCTTCATCGTGTGCCACATATAATTTAGCTCCCGCAATGGCTTTCTCGAGACCTGGCGCAGAGATCTTAACTCCTAAAGCTGCTTTGACTTCTTTATTGTGAACGTAGGCGGACTAGAATATAAGATCGTTAGCTGAAGTAAGTTCCTGGTTTTCGTGCACACATGGAATCGAAAACTAACCTTGATTCTTAGTTCTCTCAATGGCTGAGGAGTCAACAGAGCTCTGACATTCGTCACTATCGGTCCATCTGAACCACATAACACTATCTTATCACCTTCTCTCATGACACCGTTCGACAAAATAACATCGATGGTCGTACCAAGACCCTCAATGATTTTGACTTCTAAAATGGTACACTCCAATTCCGAGATGTACATCAAGTTGGCATTCATCCTCTCTTGAGTAAGTTTGACCAATAACAGAAGCATGTCGGGTATACCTTCACCAGTGATAGCGGAAGTAGGTACTAAAGAGATGTTTCGACCCAAGTTTTTATTCTCATCGAACAATTCAGCGTTGAAACCTTGTTCAGCGAAAGCAAGTTTGGCAGCTTTGACTCGGTCTTCGAATTCTGATTTGACAAATGCCTTTTGAGAGTTCAAAGTTTCCCTGAAACCGGCGTTCTTCTTAGGCTCCCATCCGTACATCCTATCAATCTTGTTCAAAGCGACAATGAAAGGTGTTCGACCTTTCTTGAGCAAGTTGATAGATTCGATGGTCTGAGGTTCAAGACCTTGAGTGATGTCAACTACCAAGATAGCGATGTTACATAAGGATGAACCTCGAGTTCGCAAGTTGGAGAAAGACTCGTGTCCCGGTGTATCGATGATGAGTAAACCTGGGATCTTGACATCGGTGGTGTTGTCCTATTGATGATCGGATCAGCTATTCATATCAACGACTTGGTTCGATCAGCTGTTGCGACTTACTGAATTGACCACGGCTGTCTTCTCAACGATAGCAGATTTGGGGAAGAAGGTAGCACCGATCTGTTGAGTGATACCTCCCGCTTCTCCTTCGGCGACGGACGTTTGACGAATCTGAAATCGGACGTCAGCATCAGAGTCTCTTGCATATATCTTGGTAAAAACGCTCAACTCACTTGATCAAGCAACTTGGTCTTACCATGATCAACATGACCCAAAATACAACAGATTGGAGATCGAAGGTCTTCTTTGCTACCAGCAGCTTGTGCAGCTTGCTTCCTCTTCTCGATCTTCTCGAGAGCGGCCGCTTTTCTGGCAGCAGCCTCATCCTCGGAATCGGACTCTTCGTCGGAGTCTTCATCGGAATCAGTTTCTTCTTCCGACGACTCTTCCTCAGAGGATTCCTCTTCTTCAGCTGAAGGAGCTTTTCCATTAATTTGAGCAGCAGGTTTGGCAGGAGCGGCAGCGGGGGCGGGTGTAGATGCAGGTGCAGCTTCAGCTGGGGCAGAGACCGATGTCTTGGGAGCGGCAGCAGGAGCAGGAGCAGGAGTAGCTTCATCGTCTGACGATTTATCCCAATCATCCTCGGATTCTTCCACCTTCAGCTTGTCGACACCAGCAACAACCTTCTCCACCTCATCTTCCGATTTATCCCAATCATCTTCACTTTCTTCCTTGGCTGGAGCGGGTTCGGGTTTCTTCTCGACAGGTACAGGGGCCGGGGCAGGAGAAGCGGGCTCGGGAGGTGGGGTAGCAGTTTCCTTGGCGGTTGGCTTCTGCTGTTTCTTCCTATTACCATATACGACCTTCTTCTTCGCTTCAGGTGCGGCACCATCTTGTAGACCAGCTACAACCATACCACTAGCCAACATGGCTTGTTTCCTAGCTTCGGCAGCTGCCTTTTCTCTTTTCTGAGCAGGTGTAAGAGCCCTTCCTTCAGCTTTAGCACGAGCCTGTTTCTCCTTCTCTTTAGCTTTCTTAGCTGCTTTAGCCTCATTGATCTTAGCTTCTTCCTCTGCTAACCTCTTCTCCTCCTCTTCGATCTGCCTCAATCTCTCTTCTTCAGCTTTTCGAGCTTCTTCCTCCATTCGCTTCTTCTCTTCCATAGCAGCCTGCATAGCTGCGATGTGAGCAGGTACTTTCTTCCCCTTAGCAGCTGCAGGAGCAGGTTCAGCAGCTTTGGCAGCGGGCTTCTTCTTCTTCTTCTTTTTCTTGTCAGCTCCTGCTTCCTCGTCCCCTTCATCCTCTTCAGCTTCAGCGGTGGGTTCGGGAGCGGATGGTGACGGTTCTTCGGCAGCAGGAGTGGGGGCAGATGCTTTCTTAGCCGCAGCTTGAGCCTTCTTCTTGGCCTATACGCATCAAATGGCATATCAACTTTGCTATTTCCACATCTTGTTGTATGGGCTGTAGAACATACCTTCTCCTTTTCCTTCTTTAGCTTCTCCTTCTGAGCTTTCGTCAAAATCTGCAGCCTTGGTCAGCTAAAATATCCAGTAACTGGTAAGTATACAGCTCACCTTTGGTCCGTCATCTCCACCCTCCTCGTCATCTTCGGCAGCAGGCTCAAGGGCAGCAACGGAAGCAGGCGTAGGCTCAGCTTCTTTAGCGGCAGCTTCAGCAGCTCTTCTCTCAGCAGCAGCTTTTTCTAGTATCGCATCTAAATCTTCTTCTTCTTCATCTACAGCTTTCTTTCCTTTCTTTCCCTTCTTACCCTTCTTGGGCTTGACATCCTCTTCTGGCCATTCATCATCTATATTCACCGCTGTTGGTGGTTCAGCAGCGGCAGCGGAAGGTTCCTCCATCTCTTCATCTTCATCCACCACAGCTTTCTTCTTCGATTTCTTATCCTTCTTTCCCTTTTTAGGTTTGACATCGTCCTCTGGCCACTCATCGTCCATGTTGGGTTTCGTATCTACCTCAGCCGCAGCTTTCTGATCTTCGTCTTGATCTTCGTCTTCGTCAAAATCGTACTTCTTCTTGTTCTTCTTGTTATCCTTCTTCTTGGCGGCATTGGCTGCTATCATAGCCTATATTCATGAGATCAGCTACGTCTCAGATTTGGGTTAGAATAATTTATAGATGGACTTACCATCAAATCGCCACCTTCATCATCATCATCCATCGCATCACCCTCATCCAGCAGATCAAACACTCCACCCGTCTTTTTCCCTTTACTTGATTTAGCAGGTTTGGGTATATCCTCATCATCTCCCGCAGGTGAGTTCAGATCGGCCAAAGCAGCCTCTTTCTTCTCCCTATACAAGGGTAAGGTAGCAAACTGATCAGCACCCTCCTCAATCAACGGAGATGAATTGGACATACCAAAACTCCTCGTCGTCCTGGTTTTTCTTTCCACCTTTTTTGGCTCCTTTCTTTGGCGGCATTGTAGTGAATACTTATGCCTTCGTCGTTATACGTGGTCGTAAGTGAGTATCGATAGCCCTTCTGTGTTATGTGAAGGCTACTTTTGGTTGCTTGTCCAGTAGGATCAGACAATAGGAATAGCAACGAATGAAAAAGTATAGTGAAGGTCAATTCCCAGTAGGGTGAGTGGCGGACTTTATCCAACCCTTCCCTTTTTACTGAGGGCAGCTGTTTTACGTAATATGGTTTTCGATCACATTTAGCCGATCTTACCGAGTACAGTGATGGGATGTTTCGTGTTTGTCTCTGTGGTCGACAACGCGAACGAAAGATGAAAGATGAGTAGCCAATTTATGGATGGAACAGTCTCCTTTGTCCAGCTTGACCAAAATAAAGACTAATGAACCTCCGCTGTCTCGTATAGCAACTTCACTCTCTCTCCCTGTACCTGTAACTACGATGGCGTCTTACCCGCCAGTCTCGAGTCCGCTCCCAGCAGAAGAGTACGAGCTCCCCTCCATCACCGACATCGAAGCAGGACCCTCGAGACCTCGCCAATCAATTGCAGCTCCCAAAGCACGTACATTGACTCTACATCCCTCTAGTTCTACAGCAAACCTGTTATTCTCAGCACCTGCCGCTGGACTGCCCACACCGAAGAAGAGACACACCAGGACACATTCCTATCCCGATTCCCCCGAAGATGCATTAACACCACGTCGTCTACATCGAGATGCGTTTCTGAATGAGGAGGAAAGGGCAAATGATGCGGAAGAAGTCAACTTGCCCGACTTCGGACATATGTTGGGGTTCAATGATGAAGGTGAAGATCATTTCGCAATAGCTCAGGGAATGAAGACGAGGTGGAAGAGGAAACTATACTTGTTGTTGGAAGAACCAAATAGTGGCAGAGAAGCTTTCTTCATTCATATTGCCGTCACTGGGACTATAATATTCAGGTGAGTCATAATCACACAGCTATGACCCTCTTCTGAGTATGCAAAGTGTTGTTAGCTGAAAAACCATTACTATTTCATTTCAGTGCAATTCTGACTACTCTATCCACAATGCCAGCATTCCACACCGACCCAACATCCACCCGAGCTCTCTTCGGCCTAGATACGTTCATCGTCATCCTCTTCACTATCGAATACCTTGCCAGATCTCTAGCTCATTCAGATAGTTGGTCAATGTACTACAACTGGGTAACATCGTTTTTCGCTTTACTCGACGTAATAGCAATTCTCCCTTACTACATCGAAGTAGCTCAAAATGAAGATACCACTATCCTCTTTCGATTTTCTATATTGCGAACATTCAGATTACTACGTGTATTTAGAGCATTCAAATATCAAAACCAAATGTTACTCACTATCGAGGTGATGTACGTAGCGGTCCGTCGATCGAAAGATGCTTTATTGGCATTATCATTCTTCATCCTTTTGGTCTTGATCCTTTCTTCGACGTTGTTATATTTCGCCGAAAGGGGTACATGGGACAATCAACTTGGAGCATTTATTGATTCGGATGGTGATCCAAGTCAATTCGATTCTATACCTAAAACAGCTTGGTTCTCCTTAGTCACCATGTCGACAGTAGGATACGGCGAAATCACTCCGAAATCATTTTTGGGCAAATTGATTACAGTACCATTATTGATGTTTGGTCTGCTGTTGATCGCTTTACCGAGCTTCGTACTGGGAAGGAATTTTGCTATCGTCTTTGATGCTATGACTAGGCAAGTGCCTAAACCGGTAAGTACTGTCTTTCAGAAATCCTCATTATACCTTGGTCTTCTCCCTTAATGGACTTGGCACGTACTGACAATATGTTTTGTATACGCAGCCATCCAACATGACCTCACCACGACAATCACTCGATGCCCCTCCTCCAGCTACTTCCCTACCTACCGAGAACTCCTCCGCACCCCTCTTACATACCTTCTCCAACACGTCTACTCCCACACCGCAGGTCCCTTCGACAGCACCCCTAGCAAGGGCCAGGGCGATATCCCCTCTACCCCCTTCTAGCAATATGGTGCCTTCATCATCGGCATCTTCAGTCAGAGGTCTGGGTAATCTACCTAGGATGTGGGATGGTGGACCCGATGGTACGCCTGTATCATCCATGTCGGAGAAGATGAGAGGTGATTTGACGAATGTCAAGTTGGCCAAGAACCAGATTGTGAGTACGGCTGTGCCAAGAGGGAATAGCTCTTCATGCTATACACCATACTCACGAGGAATTCCAGATATTCAAGGTCTGTAGCTAACTAACGACTTTCCACCGCAGGTGCTGCTCGAGCAGATTGATAGCTTGCGTAAGACCATCGATCGTCAAGGTGATCTTCTAACTCGCTTAGCCTCTGCGTTAGATGTGAAAGAAGTACGAGAGAGGGAACGCAGCCTTAGAACATCGACGAGGAATAGTATGAATATAGAAGATAGAAGACACAATATCGATGAGAAAGATCAATTCGCTCTGGGAGAGAGCGACGAAGATGATGAGAAGTAGTTTTGTTCCCATGTAATCTTGTGTCATTCTTGTGTCATTCTTCTCCTCATCCGCATAAAGTACTATAAAGACAGTCAATGCATGATGAAATTCACACCACTCAGGATGGACAGAACCAACTCAATCGGATGAGGTAGACAGACTACATCATATTAACATTTCCATGCCCACCAATTCACGTCTTTATCTTTATCTCCCCTATTCTCCCAATCTTGAAATTCTTGCAGATCCCCGAATACATCTTGACCCATATTCGGATAATCAACTTGTACACAAGTTTTCGTAGAGTCCACTGATCTTCGATCACTGTTATCATCATCATCATCCCACTGAAAATTCGAAATCTTATATTTATCTTTTGCGTCCTCGTGGTTGTGTAATTTTGCATTTACATTACTTTGTAAAATGAATTTCACGATATCACATTTACCTTTCAAAGCATTTGACAGAGTCTTCAGTTTTCCGATTATCCGTCTTATAGGGTATCTCGTATCACTAAGTAATGTAGAACCTTCGTGAAATAAGGTTGAAATAGGCCGAAAGAATTTTCCAACAGATACCGTTCCTTGCTCATGATCCAATTTGTCGTTGACTGAATGATCCATATCTTCATTTAATCTTGACTTCGATGGAGAAGCTTGTTTTGATATTGATAAGTTATCTTTCTTTCGTTTGATCATCATTTCAAATACATGATCTTTTAAGATATGAGATTGGACTACATCGGCATAAGGTGATCGTGCACATCGATGAGAATGGACATAAAGATAATGTCGATTCATTTCATCATAGTCCTGCATCTGGTCTTCTGTGAAACTCTTAAATTGACCATCTACTGTATCCGTAAGAACGTTTGTGGATCGCTCGATCAGATCCAAAGTCCGGCATAATTGATGGACTAGGTGATCGTAAGATATCACTTCCACTTTCTTCAGCTTAGCCGTGTTAGACGAAGCGATATCGCATTAGTATGATACTGCATCCAGAGTATCTACAGTTCGATCCAAAATGGATTGAACTTTGACTACCATGTCATCTATAGGAATATAGGAAGTTCTTTCGATATCAACAAGTCACTATGGTACGAAGAACAGTTGGAGAGACTTACCTTTGAAAGCGGCACTTTCTTGGGACGAGAGCTTGCTCTTCGAAGAAGAAGTTTGTCGACTCATGCTGCGTGAACTGTTCGACTGTGGTTGCGATAAAGTATCATAAGAACCTTAGTTTTGGATGAGTATACATGTTAGATATCATCATATATATACTTTTTTGGAAGACAAGAGAACGAGAAGGTCAGAAGGGATTTACTTGTCTGAGATTGTGAGGCTGCGAGGGGTGCGAATGTATTACAAAGGACAGTATGACCTCGTTGCACAGCTGAAGTTCAATCTTCTGATTAACAAAGGATATACTTACATATCTGAAATTATACTACAGTGTGAGTATATTTTTACCCCACCGGAGGACAATCACGCTTCTGAATTATGTCATACTCTACTAAGTCTTTGGCTCATTGGCACCATGGTTTACGTGTCAGCTCACTCTTCTCCATCCAATCAAACCGACTGACAGGTCTAGGCTTCCTAGCTTGAGGTTCCCATCGTTCGAAGTCCGCTAGATCAAAATCTCCAGTCTTCCACCAGTCGATATAAATTGATACTTATTATCCAGACTACTGGGGACGATACTCAGCTTGTGGATCACAGGAGCTGGCTCGTAGGAAAGGCTGAGATTACTGGCATCGATCAATTTTGAACCTTCACGTAAAATTGTCGACTCAGGATAAAAGATCGAGCTTGTATCTGTATACTGACTTCCGTTTGCATTACCTGTCGGTGGGTGAATGAATTGCTGATATTCGTGAGCGTCGCATATCTCTTGTATCCGAGGTATATCGAAAATTCTTCCTTCATGGATGAGATTTTTAACAGTTCTCACCTCTTCAATTCTCTTTTTAAACTCACTCGCATCTCCATGTGATGGTTCCGCAGAGAATTTGCTATTGATACTTTTGACTTGATCCTCAATGCTTGACAATGCAGCATAGATATCATGCAGCCGAGAGGCTTCTGTAGTCATAACGAATAGCTCACCGCATATAGCTTGTCTATTCAGGATTGGGTGGATTTCTTGAGATTGCTCAAGAGCTGAGGTGATCACTGATGCGACCTTGGGTACATCGCCAAGCACAGTAACATCCTCGTTGGAAGCGTACACAGTTGATACCTTGTCTAGGAATGTTTCTGATCTACTGAGAATGCATTGTACTTTGTCCTTACATTCTGCTGGGCCAATGGTGAATGATGGTGCTGGTGAATGATCAGAAGCGTTGTTAAGAAAGTGATCATGTAGCTCAAGAAAGGTGGTGGATCAAAACTCACTCTGTCTCGAAGTGGCACCTCCGCTAGTCAGAATGTCGTGGATCGATCTTGGGTCCATAGTATGGAAGATGATGATCAGAAAATCCTATATTGAGTCGTACGAGTGGTATGAGAGGACTAAGATAGCTTTATGGTGATTTGTGCACTAGACCTGTTGTCTCCCACAGCAAACCCCGACTGGTAGACTATTTCCTGTCCTCAGCACAAAAGAAAGCTGCCAACAAAGGTGGAAAGAAGTCTTTTTCGCCTCTCTGCTTCATTGACAGTAATGTGAAGTATTCACCTCGCGATGTATAATGACGTATGTCCATTCAATTGGCTACGAGTATCTATCGATATATTTATCTATGAATCTATGTATTTATCACCATATCCTATTCGGACTGTCCGATTGTCAACATGTGCTGTACACTAATGACCTACTTCAACGTCCTCCGATAACTTCTTGACATTCCTATAGCCAACTAAAAAGACTATCAACCCCAGACCCAACCATCCCATCTCGAAGTAGAAAGATGCCTGAACAGTCTTGAAGTTGCCTAAAGAACCCGGATGGACGGTGAGTAAGCCCGCTTGGATACCCAGTGCGAGAGCCGAACCAGCTTGAAAGGAGACTTGAAGGAGACCACCGGCTATACCTGCTATTGAAGGTGGTACAGCAGTGATAACGCCGACACTGTGAAAGCGAAAAGCACATATTTGATTTGGCGTTAATACCGTATTTGTATTTGCGACTAGTTCAGCTGACTCACTTTGTAGCTGAATAAACCATCATAGCACCTCCCGAACCAAAAATCAAAGGTGGGAAAACGAATTTCCAATAATCCGTACCAACTTGATCTCCCGACTGACTTAACAGTCCATATCCACCTATAGCCAGGACCATACCGGTGGTTATAGCATATCGAGGATGATGAGTAAACCATGACCATCTTGATAAGAGGACTGTGGCGGTGGTTGCAGCAATAGGTTGAGGTAGTACCCTAACCGCTACTAAAATTCCACTTTGATTCCTTTCTGTTAAGTATATATTGACCAAAGCGAAATTGAGTACTGCCCACCATGAGAACAAGATCAACCCTAGGAACAGGAACACGGAGACGTTGGTTATTTTGAATGTTCTAGGTGGAAGTAGAGGGTATCCTTCAGGAAGTTTGGATTCGTACCATAGAAAGGCTGGAAAGAGGAATAGGGAAATGATAAATGGTGCGATAAAGTAGGCTGTGCCGAAACCGTGATCGCCTCCCATTGTTAGGGATAGGATCAGTAGGAGGATAGCAGCGAGGATGCTACAAGTGAAGTGGGCTGATGTCAGCTGGAAAGACTGATGTATTGATAGAGTATAGTAACGAAATACAAAATACGAAAGATTCACTCACAGGAATGAACCGCCTAAATCCAATCTTTTGAATTTCTCTCTGCCGCTTTCCTTAATATGTTGTTCTTCATCGTATCCAATTTCCTTAGGTAACCACCAGATCGATCCAACCGCAGGGATAAAGATCAATACCGCTAGTATCCTACTGAACCACCTCCAAGAAGCCATCTGCCCACTTTGATATGGTATCAGATCAACCACTCCGGCAACGATGATTCCAGTTCCACCTCCTACAGGTGCAGCGGCAGAATAGATCGTAAGGGCTTTACCGAGTTTGTCTTTAGGAAAAATACCAGAGATCAACTTGAATGCCGAAGGGATGAGGGAAGCTCCTGCTATACCTGATAAAGCCCTAAAAACGAAATATGAGTATAGTTCAGGTAAAAATGAGATGATCAAGTTGATGACGCCCAAAACGAGGAATCCGTAGGTGAATACTATTGATGGAGGGTATAGGTCGGAAGTACGACCGAATAAGAGGATGGTAGCGCCGAATGTGATTAGATAGGAAGTGATAATCCATGATTGCTGGAAGGTAGGGATGTTGAACTCGGATGATATCTGAGGGACGAATAGGAAGAAGCCAAAGTATGCCCACTCTACATAAACAAGGTGACAAACATTTTCAATAAATCCATTTGTTGGATTGACCAGGGGGTCAGAGCGACTTACGATCGACAATGAGGGAAAAGCTAAAAAGGGCTAATAATATCCACCTCCTTTTGTCGGACATCTTTACTGCCACATGATCTATCTCTGCATTTGCGTTGTCAGCTGGAGATCGTGATTGGGCAGCGATGCTCGGACATGGCGTAGTGCTCTTCTCTTGATTACTTGCGGAGATCGTCTGAGCATCTTTCGGAGTGGAAGCTGGTGGATCGGTGCCAAGACATAATGTCAAAGCTGAATCGCCAGTAGGGAAGATCTCCTGCTTTTTATCTTTAACGTCGGTCATTGTATACGTATATATATATATATATATATATATATGTATATATATCAAAACAAGGGAATATAGATCAGTATAATGTTTCACTTCACAAGGATCAGTCACAAGAGGTATCAACCCATCTCAAGGGAATGCAGTTAGCTATTTATATGTTTTCTCAGAGGTCTATCGTGATCAGTGACAGTCCATCAGTTCAGTCGGTCGGATAATTCTCGCATTTACTCCACTCTGATTGCTCCTACTTGGCCCTACAGATAGCTGGACGATCTTTGACCAAAAGCTGATACCCCCACCTTTGAAAGGGGGTTTCACAGTGGAGAAATGAGTATGGTTAGATCGATTTGGACGTTTGGGAGTGGGAGTGCTGAATAAGCTGGTATGCTTACTTAAGCATACACAGTGGAAGGAGCGATGGAGGTGGAGGCGGAGGTCACCGATGGTGTGCGGTGCGCTAACCTCGTGGTTTGAATTGTGTATCTCTAGCTAACCCCATCTGTGTCAGTGTGTATATGAGCTGCAAGTGTATGGATGTATAATGGTCTGGTCCATATTGATAGCGTGGTTCATTAACGATGTTGGGATACTATTCCCTCTCACGACGCCGCTCCTCACAGAACAACAACAACAACAATCCGCCAAGTCCAAGTCTTCCTTTGAATTCGTCTTCAATCCACGAGAGCGATTACCTTCGTTCACCCACTTCACCCACTTCCCTCAAAATACCAAGTTCACCTCCTGCCGATAGACAGCTGGCAAGTGATCCTCTAGGATCACCATTCAGTATAACCAACCCTATATACCCAATTCAACCCGATCAATCAAGTAGATCAAAGCATAGCTTACCGGCGTTGAGCGAAGGCGATCATGAACATGGCGATAACGATATGAACTTGATGAACAGTGGTGGATCGAGGGTACCACTCTTAGCTAGAGATTTCGGGATGTCAGGATCATCTAAGCGAGTCACCGGTACCGACCATGCGGAAGATGAAGGTGTGACTACGACGAGCGATTCATTCAGCTTATTACCTGGTGATGATACTTCTTTACCCAAATCATCTGTTGATCTACCTTCTCAAGGAGGAAGAGAAAGCGATGTCATTCATGATCCTAATCTGATACCTCCTGTTTCCATACATGATAAATACGTTTCCAACCATATCCAACCGCTTACATCACCATCGACACTGGAAGCTCGACCCTCAATGACCCGATCCACATCTGCACCTGGACATCCCCATCACTCCCATTCACAATCAGCTATTTCCCCTCCAACCGACACAAAAGGTCTCTTACCCTCTGCCATACCCAGCGGAGATAATAATACCACTGTTCCGGGAGTACAGCAGGGTAATCAGCCGATATATGAGATATTCAATGCGAATTTATCGAAAGACGGTTTGGACATGAGTAAGAACCTCAGAGGGTATTTGGAAGTTGTCCTGAAAGGTCAGGAACAGTTGAGTAAGATGCATTTGCAGTTGGAGGGATTGGGGATGGGCGAAAATGGAATCTGGCAAGTTGATAAGGATAATAATGTTGATGGGGATGGGAAGAAGGATGAGAAGGAAGTGAAGAGCAAGATCGAAGAGAGACAAAAGGGTGTGGAGGATATCATGCATAGGGTGAGTGATCGGCATGTATGAATCTACCATCGAGATATACTATCAAGTCTGTTTCGCTGATGATAAATGTTCATCACCTTATAGCTATCAGAGATATCAGATACACTTCGGAATTATCATCAACTGGGTACACCGAAACTTACATTCCCTCGACAGCATCCTCACCCCCCTCCTACCCAGAAATCACCACGTACACCTTCGACCAGCAATCTAGGTAGAGCCACAACTGTTGCCGGTTCCAATCCCTCACATAATATCGGTCTCGATCAAGCCAAGCAGCCATCTCCTCCAACAGGGAATCAGCGCAATAAACCTAGAGCACCAAGCTTGGTTAGATCAAATACTGCTACGGGAGAATTATCACCTCGATCATTGATGAAAGACAAGGCTAGACCTAGATCACCTTTAATCAATACATTCACGACAATGGATTCTTCAAGTGAAGATAATAACACATTTGAGAAAAGCCCAAAGAAGAATTCAGATTTACCACCTGAGAAATTGGATAATTCATCTTCAAATGACAGACCATTTCCGATCTCGCCACCTTATAAAGGTGGGAAGAAAGTACCTTATTTAGATATGAACAAACTTGAAGGTGAACAGACAAACGAACATGATGGTACGACTCATTGGTTTGGTGATTCGCCTGATAGTAAGAATGGTGGGTTGAAGAGGGAGAGGAAAATCACGGATAGTCCTATAGAAATGACTTTTAGCTCTAGGTTCTAGGGACTACCAATAACACTCAATATTGTATATCTACCACTGCGTCATGGCTCCTGGATAATTGTATCTGTTGGTATCATCGATTTATATTATATTGTTGTATGGAAGACTTTTATGATCTTGAATATACCGTATCATGGCAACTGGTTACGGGTAGGGTAAAGTGGGTATAAGAATTGGTACAACCAGTTAATTAGTTACTCTTACCATCGCTAAATACATTTCCTACAGCTGTCTTTTCCGCTCGATATTGAGCGTGCCAGTACATACGATTGATCCTTTGGAAATCCTGTTGCAAATTGGTCTGCAGGCATGCATGCATATGTACCCCGAAAGCAATCATAATGGAATCTGGTGTAGTTTTAGCCATACAACCTCGGATGGTGCTGAAATTGATTCCGGCTTAGTCAGCAATTCAAATCCGACATGTATAGGTAGACATCCTCAAACCTTCGAACGAGCAAGATATAACCTGTCTTCGTCTTGATATCCATCACATATCCATATACAAGCATAGTATCATCAACATCGTAAAGGCGCACTCGGAAGGGCGCGTGTTCCACTTACAAAGTCTCTCACCCACCCACCATGGCCGCAGCAGCCAGCTCGTCAACACCTCTCGACCCTCATCTGGGTAGAGCAGCAGATTTCGTCCGACCGGATTTTCATCAGGTAAACCTGGATATAGAGGGATTTCTGAAGACTCAAAAAGGATATAAGCTTGATGCCGGTGAGTGATCGTTTCTCTTTATTTGTAGAAGTAGCGCTTTTATTGAGATGAGGTAGACAAGTATATACTGATTAGAAGTATCGATATCATGTAGATACCCAGATATGTCCCTTATCTTTAACACCTCTCGGATGTCCCCTCCCTCCCTCTCAATGCCCCTATCGTCATACCAATCCCTCTCCAGCAAATTTCCAACCACCTCCTCCACTCCCTCCCCACCCTAGAGAACGGGAAAAGAAATTAACGGTGTGTAAACATTACCTCCGGAATCTATGTAAGATGGGAGATAATTGTGAATACACGCATGATTGGAATTTACGTACGATGCCTGTCTGCGTGATGTTTGTGAAACAAGGGAAATGTGAATTGGGTGGTGAATGTTTGTATTTCCATCCTAGAGATAGAAGAGTGGAATGTCCAGATTATAAGAGAGGTTTTTGTTTATTGGGACCGGAATGTCCAAGAAAACATATTAGGAAGAGGTTGTGTGGGGCTTATCAGAGTGGGTTTTGTCCCGATGGAGAGAAATGTAAACTATCACAGTGAGTAAAACTCCCATGAACCATCGACTGTTCCATACCTATACTTAGATTCATCAATGTGATATTAACATCTACTGACTGTCACTAATTTTTCCTTTCAGTCCCCCAGCGGACCGACCTAAACCTGAAGAGTACATAAATCCCATCCCTCCCGACCCTACTCAATTCACCGGTCCACCACCCCAATTACCAGCGGGATACGGTCGATGGCGGGAATACAAATACGATCCCAACGCTGTGGTTGTACCCGCCCCTGCGTGGGTCGAAGGTGGTTCTCTAAGTGGATGGAGAGCAGGTGGTTTCTTGTCCAGTAATGCAAGGAGGAATGAAGACCGAGATGGACACGGTCACGGACATGGTGGCCATGGTGGACATGGTGGTAGATCAAATGATAATAGGGATAATCGGGACGTACCGCAGAATGCTCCAGCGGGGTATGAGAAGAAAACTGGTTGGGTCAAGGATCTAAGTACGGTATTGTGTTTTGTGAGTTGACTTTCATTCAATTTGCCCTATCCAACTATTTTTCCACACACTCAATCTACCTTTCTCGCATTATTTAGTGAGCAATGATACTGATATATATATGCTCCTACTTCCATCGTAGAGATGCAACCAATATGGCCATTTCGCAAATACATGTCCGAACCAAGCTGTTCCAGGAGATAGAGGTGGATTGAAGAGGGAGAGGGATTAGTGGGATGCGATGCAAAGCAAGTCTAAGGAATTGATCGAGCCCATTTCATTATGTCATATTCCAATAATGTTGTATAATCTAGTCAAGTCATATGTCCTAAAATTATGATATGCACAAGTCTAACGAGAATGAAGGTGTCCTTATCACCATATTCATTGAGGGAGACCGATTGCACTCTGTATCTCGTATTGAAGCAAAAAAAAAATCAATGCATCAATCCATATACACATGCATACTAACGATAGACCCCAACCGCCCCTCCAAACTAAGATTGGAATTTTCCCTTCTTCCTATTCCTATAGAAGGCTTTCTTTGGAACACCATCATCTTCTTCATCACTGTCGTCATTCTTTTCCTTCTTCGCTTTAGCCGTACCGACTGAGATGTTTACTTTGGGAGGAACGCTAAATCCAAAGGCTTTACCTACTTTAGCTAAATCTAATTTATTTACATCGAATATCTTCTTGAGGGAGTATGAAGCGTATGATTGAAGGTATGATCTGTAGCCGTCTCTTGCGGAGGTATTCAGGTAATGATTCTTTGAGATGAGGTTTTCAAGCTGCAAATAACATGAAAATATGTTAGCATACAATATGTACACTTTCTGATTTGGTGTTGAACAAGAAAGATATGGTAACGATAGGAGCACTACTGACCTGTTTTTGAACATCTGCGATCTTCTTTTGAGGGAATTGATATTCGTTCAAAGGGACTTTGGCAACTTTCAAGAACCTCAAGAAACCCAATTCAGAAGGTAATAGGAACAATAATGATTTCCCAGTTTTACCTGCTCTGGCAGTTCTTCCTACTCTATGGATATAATCCCTTGGATCATCAGGTGGGTCGAATTGGATGATCCAATCTACTTTTGGTATATCGAGACCTCTTGCAGCTACGTCCGTACAGAGCAATATACCTGAGGGGGCATTACAGAATTCGAAGAACGTATTGGTACGCTTTTGTTGTTTTTGTTTACCCTATTGTAAACCCCAAACATGTCAGCATGCTGTCTTATACATCATAGCAGGGATGACTGATAGTTGATGTTTTTGATAGATTCAGTGCCTAAAGAGTCCTTTTACTCACATGTAGATCCAATACAGGAACGTCAATGTAATTCAATAATTCCGCATGGTAGTTGACTGAATTACAACTCGAAAAGAAAACGATAACTTTCTTCTTCAAATTCTTCCTCAAGAAGGTGAACAAAAGCATGAACCTCTTGTCGGATTCACAAACTACGTAACCTTGTTCTAACATATCCACTGTCGAGGCTTGTTTCTCCTCGTCTACGTTGATGTACAATGGACCTGGTCGAAGGGAGATACGGGCGAGGTCGGTAACTTTCGTTGTTTGAGTGGCTGAGAAAAGCATGGATTGACGGTTTTCTAAACATCGGAAGAGAGTATATCAGCGTCCGGCTTGCAATGTATGGAGAGGATGAAGTATCGATGAGAATAGTGGATACAGACACGAGTTATGATAAGATGACTTACCAGATGGCAACAGCTTGATGATCTGCTTCATCTCCTCCTCGAATCCAATCTCCAAAATCCTATCAGCTTCGTCAATGACCAAAGCTTTGAGGTTCTTGAACACGAATCCTTTAGTGTTCTACATGCACAACAGTCCGTCAGTCCTAGACTCCCCATTTACCATAGAAGAAACCTGTGGTCTACTAACCTGCAAGTGGTCGAGTAATCTACCTGGTGTAGCTACGATCAAGTTGACACCTTTGACCAACTTGTCCGCTTCTGCCTTTCTATTCGCTCCGCCCATCAATACACCAAACGTCTGAGAATGACCTTGCATGAGTTCTTTGGCTACTCCGAATATCTGAAGAGCAAGTTCTCGAGTTGGCGAAATGATGATCACACCGGTTCCTACAAGAATGCACCGAACAATTAGCGTTTTTACTACAAATTCCCAGGCTGGGATGACGTGCAGCAGTCACTCACCATTGACAGGTTTGAACCTCAGTGTACTCAACAGTTCCACACTGGGAACCAGAAAAGCCATCGTTTTACCTGATCCAGTTCTAGCCGCACCCAAAACATCCTTACCAGCCAAAAGAGGGGGTATGGTTCTAGCTTGAACTTCGGTCATCGTCTCAAATCCAATACGTTGGATAGCATTCATTGTTGGATTTGAGAGGTTCAAAGTAGAAAATGGAACCCTTTCATATGTTTGTCCAGGAACGTTTCTCGCTCCGTCTACTCCTCCGTCGAGAGTAACCTTGGATGAGGTAGCTTCAGCCATGGTCGAGTCTGCGTCTGTCACTGGTTGAGGTACATCTCCCTTCTCGACGGCAGTGGTAGAGGTAGAAGGTCGTTTCCGCTTTTTGGCCGATTTGAGACTATCGTCTCGAGGTGGTGCTACCGCTGACATGATTGATGAGTATCAGTCGAGTGTATATGTATACCTTCTGTAAAAAAATATCAAGATAGACGGGATATCAGAAAATATCTCGTTCGTAAAATTGTTGCTAATTCACGAGAGAAGCCAGGAACGGACAGTGGCCACTGGTTCGAAGAATTCAACTTTTCTGGGATAAAATGGATAAAATACAGATCAAAAGATATTCAGGAGACACACTCCATCTCACCAAATTCACCTAAACCCAACGAAGAATTTTGGATTTTGGATTTCATCAATCCCCCTTCTCCTATTCTCTCTTACAATTACATCTTTATCTGGCAATCATACATATACATTATAAGTCTCGCAAGTCGAGCATCAATCACATATACGTGAGTCCCCTGCTTCTCTCCCTCTTGTATCCCGCGTTGCCTTCTTTCCCCGCTTTCGATACTTCCTACCCTTTCAACGATGACTTCGTGTTCAATTTTCAAACTAGAGTCTGTTAGGCGAAATGCCCAAGACCCATAAATGCACAAATCTGAACTGTTCTTTCATATCGCTACTTTGTCTCTGCGCTTGCTCTGTACGGTGCTGACGATATTGTAGATATACAACAAATAGGGTTGAGAGCTTCGCGCTATCCCCTTTTCAACGTATCACCCAACTCAGAAGGTGAGTCTCGCTTCTGGTATTCTTCTCGTTTCTTCTTGTCATCTCAACCTTTCATCTACTGCCCACTATCCCTTATTTCATCTTCAAATTCTTACATGATGTCCCATATGGGAATTACCGCCTGAGCACGCTCGTCAACTCGCCTGTAGCGATACAGGAGAGGAGACGGGTAATTTGCTGATAAAACATGGCTGTTTTAATTTACTGATTCTTGTCATACTTCTGGAATCTCATCCAAGAAACGGTTGAAAGATATCCTGGCTGATATATGATTGGTCATCTATGACAGTGATATTCGAAACGAAAACTTTTATTGATTTTCGTCCCCTAGTCTTGTCTGAGCACAAGCTAAATGTAAGTCGTATACTCCTATCTCAGCTCATTTGATATGTCCATCTATCCATCTCACATAATCGTTCATCCTTCACTATAAATGATGATCACACACGACGGTCTTCTTACATATAAAAAAACTGGTGTAAAGGCCCGAAACCCATTTTATCCGGGCACCCAATCTGACTCATTATCGCCTGTTACCGGTTTCTTACCAAGTGCACATTGTGGCAGTAATGCTGACGGAACACACTTTTACGTCAGAACACTATCTCGCAATGGCTCCCTCACGACAGCCCGTTGCTGGTCCATCGAGACCGAAACACTCTCAGCAGCCAATCGCTCATTCCCCTCCTCCCTCATCATCCGTTTCTGCCTTCAACCCTTCTCGTACTCTCTTCGCTCTGGCATCACCTGTTCTCGGTTCAGCCGACAAAGTCCAAGTATGGGACGTCGCTACCGATCGAGTCATCTCTGAATGGGAAGTCGCTGGCGCAAGTAAAGCCATTACCGTCACTTGGACCAGTATACCCTCTTCCGATGCTGCGAGCAAAAAGAAGAAACGTCGAAAGTCCGGTCCTACCGATACTGGCGACGAGGAAGTGATTCTCATCACCTCAGCCAAAGGTCAGCTGGCAGTCTTTTCACCTTCCAAAGGAGAAATAATACGGACGATCGATCTACCTCAGCCAGCTACTGCAGCCTGGTCAGACGAACATGGTATCATCTTCGCTACCTCTTCATCCATCTTGGTGTTATCTGCCGATGCTTCCAGTGTTTCACACACTTTCACTCTTCCCTCATCTTCTACTGCCCCTTCGGCTCTGGCCATATTGCCTTCCTCAACCCCCGAGGTACTGCAAGTCCTCGTCGGTATTCTCTCAGTGGTGGTACTGCACCTCGACCTCTCATCCACAAAGATTTCATACTCCTCTGCTCCTCTTCCCGCATCCACCACTTCCATCAGCTCCATACTGCCTCTTCCCACCTCGGAGCAAGGCTCGTCCTTCTTGGTGGTATCGGAAGATGATCGCACGATATCTCAGTATACAATACTTTCTCCTCAAACACCACCTAAATTATCATATCGATACGCCTCGCCGACCTTATCTTCCGCCCATTCCCTCTCAACCTCTTCAAGCTTGTTATCCGTCTTACATGCTTCAGGCGAGATATCGCTATTCCATCTTCCCGGTGAATTGGACTTCTCTCGTCCGAAATCCGATTCAAAGCCAAGTACTGTCAAACTCGTGGAAGGTAAAGACGAACGAACGTCAAGAATTTGTCGAGTGGCCTTCGCTTCTGGAAATGAAGGTGCACCAGCTGCTCTCATGTGTGGTCGGATGACAGGTGGTGGAAGAGTCAAATGGCATCGAGCGGTCTACGAGCTACCTGAAGGTGGTCTCAGACCATCGACAGTGGTCAAATGCGATGCACAGGATCTAGTTGGAGATGCCAGTTCATCAACAGTGAGTTCATTAATTATGAATGCCTTGATATCAGCTGACATATACCGTCTTAGACACTGCCAATACAGCGATTCACTGCACCTGCAAATGTCACTGAGGCTCCCGCAGTCGACACCGATGAACCAGCATCTAAACTACCAACTGACGTCGATATGGCGGATCTTTCTCTGGGCGAACGAATGCTCGCCATACCGAACGGCACTGCTTTAGTTGAAGCTGAGCCCGAAGCATCTGCCGCAAAGGCCAAACCTTCAGCTGAAGTCACTTTCGATGGTCCTGTCAATGCCGCCTCTCTTACTCGAGTATTGGTCCAAGCTTTGCATACCTCCGATCCTGCACTTCTCACACTCTGTCTCTCTCATCGAAACCCCACCTTGATACGGAATACCATACGGAAGATGCCTGCTCAGCTCGCTTTACCACTACTCAAAGCTTGCGTCGAACGATTAGGTCAAGGTAAATCTGTGAACAAACGTGGTGGTGGCCGAGGTTCAGTACAGAATGAACAGCAGGGTCGAGGTACTGTTGAATGGGTTAAAGGTGTTCTGGTAGAGAGAGGGGCCTTACTCATGACTGTGAGTTTCAGTCAGCCCCGTTGCATATGATCCTCAGAAGCTGATATATGCGCATTAAGATGCCCTCACTACCATTACATCTTGCTACTCTATCGAAGTTGCTGCAAACTCGATTAGAAACTTATCAACCGCTCTCGACTTTATCCGGTCGACTAGACTTAGCTTTGGCTCAAATCCAGATGCGCAGATTAGCAGCCGAAGCAGCTTCACAATCAGCTTTGAACGGCGGTCAGAAAGGAGGTGAAGGTCTGGTATATATCGAAGGTGAAAGTGATGATGAGGATGATGTACCTATCGAAATGGGTGAAGAAGGTGAAATCGAAGATATCAATATGCTTGCTGGATCTGAAGACGAATCATCTGATGAAGAAGATGAGGATGAGGACGAAGATGACGAGGAGGAGAGCGAAGAAGATTTTTTGGAATCGGATGATGATGAGGGACTGTTGGATCTGGAAGCTGAGGAAAGTGAAGACGAAGATGATGAAGGGGATAGTGATGATGAGTAGATCAAGTATATGTACATACATATCTAGTTGCATTGCATAACATTCATACTATACGCATTCTTGCAATGATATGTGATATACATCCTGTTGTCATTACTATCACCTGTATGGTCATCGAGCAGTATCTCGCATGCACATGAATGGACAAGAAGGAATATTAAAAAAAATGGATGCCAAAGTTGTATTTTTATCTGGATACCCCACATAACAACCGATAAGAAGTGAGATCAAGTCGAGTTCGACATTACCAGTCGCGTCTCTAGAAACCGAGGAAATTTGATTTCACTTCGTCACCTCATCTACCTTCTCAGCTTTCCTCCCTTGCTGATACCTAACTTTCTCTAGGTATATTGCCATTCCTGAGACCATTGCAGGTATTCAACGATCTTACACTTTCTATTGACCAGGAGACCAAGGCGAAATAAATATCTTGATTTTCGAATTAATCACCTAGATCGACGGAGGAAAGGAAGGAACGACAAGATGTCGCAGTTGGGTGATAAGACCATTGAGGAATACGCGAGGAAGACTCTGGGCCTGGATGAAGAGCATGATAAGGTAAGTTGACCATCCTTGCTGCTTCTTATCTGTCTCAGAAGAGCAATGCATATCATATCGCAACCAAGGGCAGCGAAGAACAATATAACCTAGATGTGCTGCTGTTCATTCCTTCCTCCTTCTTGCTCCTTGGGACTACGTATTGATAAATGTTATCTCGTCTGATATGATGTCAGCCTACACCTCCATTCTACTTGTCAGCGTTCACAAACCATATGGAACGCTTTCCTAATGATACCAACTTTATCATCGAGTTGGCGGATCCGAGGAAGAAGAATAGTGATATAGGAGGGAATGGGTTTGGAGTCATCACATGTGAGTGAACTATAGACACTTGAGTCTACCCATGTAGTCCCAGTACTACGACAGTACATGTATGATGTCGCGCCCAACTATGCTCTAGTATCGACTAATGCTAGGTTGTATGCTGACATTAAATGTTGGCTGTTGACATAGGCATGGAAGATCTCTGCTGGCAAGATATCATCCTCGCTGCTGATCCTGATAAACCAGATGGAGGGAGACAAGATGGGTTTGGAAGTTTCTCCAACTATCAAGTGAGTTGATCTCCCATGTATGGTACGACTTGGTTTGCTGATCCCACTGATGACTTACGTAGGACCATTGTCATGAAGCCAATCATATCCGAGCGAGGTCTGTGCGTTGTGAGAAACTGGTGAGTCATTAAAGTTGATTTGTGATGATGACACGACAAGTTGACTCAACCAATCCGTCTCAAAGGGTATAAATAATCAGCAAAATGCCAATTCTTTCTCTTCTTCTTCTCTTTCTTCAAGACCTCCTAATCCTTTCGAATACCCTTCTTCTTCTTCGGCAACAACGCATCCTGAACCTACCCAACCGGGTGCATCGAGATCCTCAATCCTGGATAACCTCCCTCTTACCGGTCCCTCGTCTTCCACTCCATCTCCTTACAGCATGTTGGGTCGACCGAAACCTTCCACAAGTCCATCCAAGCGGTCTACTGATAACAACGACAGAAAACCTAGATTATCGTTCACCTCCTCACCTACTCGACCGAGCCGTTCGCTCCCTATCGATGTAATCAGCATATCATCGGGATCATCTCCCGCATCGGATGACGAGAACGAGTTCGACGAATTGGCGGAAGATTCGGATGACGATGGTGTGATTCCCTTATCCGAAGATGAGATACCCGATCAATACAGGAAAGTCACCAATAAAGATAATCCAATCTTACTTTCCGATTCCGACGACGAGGATATGGTGGTTAGAGATAGAGGCAAGGGTAAAGCTGTCGCTCGTACCCCTTCCAACATCCAAATCCCCCTCGCCCCGATCTTCACCCTCTCCCAATCTAATAGAAAGCCTAAGACTGAAAGCGAGGTCGAAGGTGGGATTGAGATGGTAAGAGATGATAGTGGGTCTAGTATCGGGGAGAAACAGAAGACATTCAATGATTTTCTGAGCAATATCTCTAAGAGCTCAAGTAAAGATAAGGGAAAGAGCAAGGAGACGAACTCCGAACCCAATCGAGTTCAGGCGCTGTCTTCGGAGGAGAAGATAAAGATGATGCTGCAAGAAGAGGCAGAGATGAAACCTACCCCAGCTATTCGCAATTCGAATCCAGCATTACCTAACCAAAATGGTGAGTGTCTGCTATTCTTGGGATATGATCTTATGCTAATATGCTGATGGTCCAATATAGCCATTGCTCCTATTGCGCAACCTCAGCCAAATGGTGCTAACATCGCCTATTATGATCTGGAAGCGAAATACCTTCGTTCTCCTGAAGTCCAGTATGTCTCCATTCTATCTTATCACGACTTCGCAGCCATTCATCGTACTTATTGAGCTGACGTGATCTCGTAGAGCCCAATGTATCGTCAAGCCCGAACTTTCTCTTTTAGTCAACGGTCGATTAAGGGTTTTGGCTATTCTCATGGTCAACCGAGATGTCCGACGAGAATACTTCCCACCTTCCCCATCTTTACTTACTCTCTTGCCCCAACTCCGATATAGAGGTCCACCATCGCTTGTCAACCAAGCAATACCCAAGGCTGCAGCTGGACCATCCACCCAACCTGGTTCGAACGCCATAATGAACGGACAGCACAATGGTTATGCAGGTGTTGACATGCCTGGAGCATGGAATGCTGGGCCTCCTCCTGCACCAGGACTAGGTGGACTTTACCCTATTCATGGCATGTATGCCGCGGGAGATGATGATGATGACATGTCGATGAGAGACATCTATGGTAGATTGGAAGAATATGATCGACCAAGAACCGAAGAAGGGTAAGTCTCAGCTCAGCCTGCTAAATGTTGATTTCATGTACTGATGAAAGTGGTATCAGCCTTCATTCCTTCTTTGACGAGAACCTCAAAGATTTCATCGAGGATACAACTGTCGAAGAATCGCTCAATCGACTTGGTCTCAACAGTATGGATGACCGTCTTCCAGATTTGAAAATCAAATTGATGGCTCATCAGGTGAGTTGCTGATCACGGCTTAGGTTGGCTCAGCTCATGAAATAATTCCAGATCCTCGGAGTCGACTTCATGATCGAGAAAGAGAAGGATAAAAAATATCTGGGTGGTATCAATGCCGATGCTATGGGTCTTGGAAAGACTGTTCAGTCGATTGCTACTATTGCTAGTCATCAGAGCGAAGATCCGAAAGTGAAAACTACGCTTATCATTGCACCCCTCGCTCTTCTTCATCAGTAAGCGTATCAACGCTCAATTATAGGAAGTCCACTGACAACGCTTAAATAGGTGGAAGAACGAAATCGAAGCGAAAACATCTCCAGGTTTCCTTCGAGTTTTGATATATCATGGGCCGAAGAGGGTGAAGAGCAAACACAACTTGAAGCAATATGATGTAGTCCTTACCACTTACGGAACTCTGGTCGCTGAAGCAGGACCGAAAGTGAGGACAATTATGTTCATTTGTCATGTGCATCAGCTGATGTTTGATCTTTTCCATCTAGGAGAAGCGCAAAAAGGCAGGTAGCGATGATGAAGAAGACTACAGAGATATCAAGAAACAAGGTCCCTTGTTCAAAGTACATTGGTGGAGAATCATCCTTGATGAGGCGCATCAGGTGAGCTTCATGTGCGGTTGCTCCGCATATCTCCAACCAGTTTGATGAACGCCCTGCTAATACTTGATGTTCAGATCCGAAACAAAGCTACTCGAGCTACCAAAGCCTGTTGGGCTCTCAAATCACATCTTCGATGGTGTCTGACGGGTACTCCCATCGTCAACACGTTAGACGATATGTTTCCTTATCTCCATTTTTTGAGTATTTCCCCTGCGGCGCAATGGGAACACTTCAGAGGCCATATCTCCCAAGTTCAGAAAAGACGAGTAAGCTTAGTTTCAACGTTCTTGGTAGACTCCTTTTACTAACACATGACGACATAGCCCAAGCTCGCGACTAAGCGTATGCAGGTGAGCTGAATACAGGTTTCGCATCGCCTTCGACAGCTGACCGTGTCTTTAGGCTCTGATCCGACCTTGTTGTATTCGAAGAAATAAGGACTCCGAACTCAACGGTCAAAAGCTTCTTCAGCTGAAACCTAAATACACCAATGTGGTTGAACTCAGCTTCACCGATGACGAGAGACAGATCTATACGGCTATTGAAAATAGGTTCCAAGTGCGATTCAATTCTTACCTTAAGAAAGGTATGTTGTCTCTTTTGACCCTTACACTTTAGGCTATTGCAGCTGACATACGATCGCTCGCAGGAACGGTCATGAAGCACTACTCGGTCGTCTTGGTAATGCTTCTCCGTCTTCGACAGCTCACTTGTAAGCTGACGATCAAATACTGGGGTTTGTGCGACAATCAGCTAACGTCCTTTTGCAGGTCATCCCTGGCTACTCCGACGAAACCCCAACGACGGTGCACACGAAGGAGATGTATTGGTATCGGATGAAGATCTCCTATCCGGTGTCGATGCCGTGAAGACTGACAATATCGCCGAAGTTGCTCGAGCTAAGACACTTTTGGGAGATGAAGTGGTGCAACAAATGAAGAAGAAATTAGCGGAACGACAAGCGAAGATTAACGATGCTGCATCTGACGACACTGAGGCGTCGCGAGAAGAGGAATGTCCCATCTGTTCCGACGTTTTCACCGACGAACGAATTACCCCATGTCTTCATT
Organism: Kwoniella botswanensis; assembly: GCF_036426115.1. Taxonomy (NCBI): domain Eukaryota; kingdom Fungi; phylum Basidiomycota; class Tremellomycetes; order Tremellales; family Cryptococcaceae; genus Kwoniella; species Kwoniella botswanensis. The sequence goes on along the minus strand of NC_088601.1, from coordinate 1,757,739 downwards.
CTTTCTGTGCACCATGTCTACAAGATGTGTTCAATAGCGCTGCGAACAATGCAGATCTGGCCGATGCTGATATACACGCTGGTAGAAGGGCTTGTCCGTTATGTCGAGGGCCCATCGAAAGAGGACGAGTTTTTAGAGCGGACGCGTTCGTGGAACATGATAAGGAGGATGAAGAGAGTGATATGGCTGAGGAAGATGGAGTTGACGATGATATCGATGCGAAGTTGGAGCATAACGAGGAAGAAGAGGAATATGAGGAGGGAGATAGGAAAGGGAAAAGAAAGGCTGTGAGTTCCTGCACCCATCATGCAGTTTGTGTTGAAACGAGCTGACCTAACACCTCATGGGTAGACTGGCGATGTCAAACCTAGACTTATCAAGAAGAAGAAGAACGTGGAGAAACGTGAAGGTGAAGATCCTCTTGCAGATGTTGCTGGTGATTTGGCCATGGAAGATGTCCCTCCTTCTACGAAGATGAGGAAACTTGGGTAAGCTTCGTTAACTATCGCTCTCGTGTGCTCGAAAATGATTCAGCCTTCATCATCATCTGATAGTGATCTTATCGATGAAATCGACAAAAAGGGTCCCACTGACAAGATCATCGTCTTCTCTCAATTCGTTCAATTCATCGAACTCTGTTCTTTATTCCTTACTCGAAAAGGTATCAACCACGTTAGATATATTGGAAGTATGAAACAGGATGAGCGAGAAAAGGTGTTGAAAGATTTCGGAGAATCACTCAAGGATAAACCCAACTCTCCCAAAGTCATTTTGATGTCGCTGAAATGTGGTGGAGTGGGATTGAACCTTTGTGCGGCTAATCATGTACGTGAAATCATTTCTCAACTGGTCTATTCGTCATTCATATGCTGATGACTGGTCATAGGTAATTTGTATGGACCTCGCATGGAACGCCGCCACAGAAAACCAAGCTGTCGATCGAGCTCATCGAATTGGTCAAGATAAAGATGTTCATGTGCATAGACTGGTCATTGAAAATACCGTCGAGCAACGAATTATGAAGTTGCAAGAAGAGAAGCAAGCGCTATCGGACGGTGCGATGGGCGAAGGTGCTGCTGGAAGGTTAGGTAGATTGAGTGTAAGGGATCTTATGAGGTTGTTCGCTGTTGGTGGAGATGGTGAGGATTAGGGGGACCAGGAGGGTTCGTTGGTTTTGATGGATGAATAGGAGGATGCATCACGAGAAGAATAGAGTGGCCTCTGAATGAAGGGGGATTTGATTCGCAAAGAAGAGAGGAAAGATTAAAAAAAGAAAATGGAAAATGAATCAATAGAAAAGAAGAACATGTTACGATATTTCACGAGAAACGAGGTTTCAACAAGTTGTATATAGATTTGAACGAAAATTTCAACATCATTTGTTTCATTTGTAGACACGCATGAGTAAGCCTCATTCAGCGACTGGAGGTAATCATTAAAACATATATGTCTTTGTACATAACAAATCATGTCATGTAATCCAATGTGTATATCAAACGATCCTCTTGAGTCTTTCATCAGCGGTGCCAGTATCAGTCAAGCGGGTACAACGATTTGCATTATATCTGGGTCTATCTATTGAAGAGATAAGTGTAACATGTATTATATGCAAAAAAATTGGGATAAAGGCAGTAGATATGTGATATGTGATACGAGCGGAGCACAATGAGCCATAATCGAAAGAACAAATAAGAGCGAAACAAGATTTCGGATGCAGTATTGAATCGAGAGCAAGTCTATTCCCATTCACCAGTTGACATTAATTGAGCAAAGAATCCACCTTTACTTAACAACTCATTATACGTCCCATCTTCTACCACCCGTCCTTCACCAAGACATATGATCCTATCGCATCGTCGCATGGCTTCAGTAGAATGAGTGATGAAGATGGTTGTCCGGGACTATCATCCAAAGTCAAATGATCGATCATCACATCCTTTCTACACTATATGACATGAAACCGCACTTACATCTTTTATCCTTACAATCGTATCCAAAACCATCCTAGCATTATCCACATCCAGTGCACTCGTACATTCATCCAGAATCAATATATTCGAATTCTTGAATAATGCTCTGGCAATTTGTAATCTTTGAGCTTGACCTCCTGATATCAATCCTGCATTTTCACCCAGGTTTGTATCATACCCTTCCGGAAGGGACATGATGAATTCATGTATATTAGCTAATTTAGCCGATCTCTGTATCTCCCCTATCGGCAACTCCCCTCCTTTGGTAGTGGAGTTATGACCGTATGAGATATTCTCGGCGATTGTTTGATCGAATAAATTGGTAGATTGAGAGACTACCGATATATTATTTCTCAAGAATTTGATATCACTAGATTGTAAATCGTATTTATCTTCTAAGATTATCTTACCACCTGTAGGAAGATATAGCCGTTGAATGAGTGATGAGATTGTCGATTTTCCACTTCCACTTGGACCAACTATCGCAACGCATTCACCAGGCTTGAGTGTGAACGATATATCTTCTAAGATCGGTACGTCGGGTCGTGTAGGATATGAAAATTTAACGTGGTCAAATTTGATTGATCCTTTAATTGGGAATCTGAGATCTCCCTTGGACTCGTCAGTCGATGAAGTAGGTAGAAGATACAGTCGATTGAAATCTCTAGCTGCTATTCGAGCTTTCGCCATTGTCGGGACTAAATGATCACACATATATAATCAGTCATAGCTCATTTCACCTTGTCCTCAGTGTGGGATAAATACTCACTGAAATCAAGCATACCAGAACCGAAAGTCAGACTGAACAAGACCAAATTATAGACCTGTAACATTTGTTCATAGTTCATTATATTCTTCATCATGAATTCTGATCCGGCGTAGTTCATGAGAGCTGCAGAAACAAAAATGAGCAATCGGACCTTTATGTATAAATGAAGAAGAAGCAAGCACCAGACGATTTGACCTACCTTGAGCAAACAATGGTAAAGCACTTGCAACAGCTCCACCCATAGCCAGCGTCCAAGCCGTCTTATCACCCAATTGCTTAGCTCTGATGGCATCTTGTTGGAATTTAGCTTGGAAAGCCGAATCAAGAGCCATAGCTCGGATGCCTCGGATGTTCGCGATACTCTGTTTAAAAAGTCAAATATGTCAATCGCCACTAACATCTTCTCAAGATCCATGGCATGTCAGATCCAAGATCTCTTATCTAACTCACCTCGTAAAAAGTCCTTGCAACAGCCTCTCTCCCAGCCTTATGGGAAATTTCCACTCTACCCAGTATCCAACTATTGAATGCCAGAAATCCTCCAAACAGAGGTCCCAGTGCTAATCCAATCAACGTCAATTGCCATCCAACTATCATAGCCCATACCAGACCTAGTCCAATCATCGTGATCACCGTTACACTTTTGCCTATCACTTGGGACATTAGTGTCCTAGCGTCGTCTGCATCTTTGATTAAGATTTGGACTAGGCGTGAAGATGAATTGATCGATTCGTCATAAAATGATTTATCCTGTTTGATCATCTTATCGAATGCCACTTTCCTAATTTCATAACTCCATCTTGCACTTAACGAAACAAGTGCCCATTCCGATAGACAATCGCATAAACCCTGTGCGGCACATAGGGCAAGTACGATCATTCCGAATTTCGTCAGAGAGTGGGTATCTACTCCTCCTGAACCGACGATTTGCATCAGTTTGGCGAGGAAGAAGGACCATACGGGTGTGGTTATTCCGTGTCCTACCGAGCCTAGACAACCTAAAAGAAGAAGGTATTTGTTGGGCATGGTAGGGAAATGAAGTTTGATCAGGGACGTGATGCTTGGTATTGGAGTTGGAACTGGTACGGTCGATGATGATGTAGTGATGGCTGCATTGTTAGCGTCGGAAGAAGAAGCTTTGAGATCGTCTTCGAGATTTTCACTCAGTGTGCGCTGTTGTCTTTGTCGGATTGAGACGGATGTACGTGATGCGGGACTATCTTTCTCTATCCATCCTGGGTGGAGCAACCCCTTATCTAGAGTCTGAGGCGGAGTAACGGCGATCTGAGCTTGTGCGTTGGGTAATCTAGAGGATTCGATGCTGGGTCTCACTCTGTTACCTTCGAAACTTGATCGTATAGTCGGATGAGGTGATTGATCGATACCGAATGACGAAGATCTCCTTGACATCTTACTTTCAGGTCTACTAACACTGTATCTACTCGGTGCTCTTGATCCAGCGAGGTCATCGGGTGTCCAAGTCAAACTCTTCTGAGCTCTACTCAACCTCTTACTTGATCCAGGAGTTTGGATAATTTTATGGTTATTCGATCTTGTATGTGAGTAATCATCCAGTATGTCCCTGTAGGTACTATCAGGTCTTCCGCTGCCACCTATAGCGCTTATCCTGGCGAAGTTGGGTGTACTAGCTCTAAACGACTGTCTCCTCTCATCGATCAATTCTTCAATATCAAACTCGTCTTCCATACCCAATATGTCCTCTAATCCTTGCTGCCAGTTCGTTTCGTCCGAAATCCGCTTGGTAGGGAAAGGTGTGATGGCTTGTTCGGCAGCCATTCCAGCAAACACCCCATTGGACTTCTTCATCAGATCCATTCTGAAACCTTGTTCGGTGATGACCCCGTGGGACATGACGTAGACAAAGTCATCTGACATGATTTGAGATAAGTCGTGAGTGATGACGATGGTAGTTCTGTTATGTCTCCATTTTTTGAGGTTTTGGAATACTTGAATACGAGACGTGGGATCGAGGGCTGAGGTCGCTTCGTCTGTAAAAGGACGTTATACGCGGGTAACAATCAGCATGAATACACTTTTCAGGAAGGGTGAAGTGACGGTTGTCCAGCTGTTGTCCTTCTACTTACCTAGTATCAAAACCGTAGGGTCCCTTATCCTAGCTCTGGCGATGGCCAATCTCTGTCTCTGACCACCACTCAAACTATTCCCACCTGAACCAATCTTCGTCTCGTACCCTTCAGGCAGTGACTCGATGAAATCATGTATCATAGCCATTTTACAAGCTTCCACGACCTCCTCTCTCTTCACATCCTTAGGTTTTTTATCACCTCCTGAACCAGCCAGACCCAAAGCGACATTATCGTGTATCGACATATCAAACAATATACAGCCTTGTTGAACAGCTGCTATATGCGTTCGTGTAAATCCCATATCGATATAACTGAAATTTTGATTATCCATTATGATTTCGCCCGTTAGGGGTTTGTGTAATCTTAGTAAAATCTGAGCGATAGTCGATTTCCCAGATCCACTTCCACCTACTATAAATGTCGTTTCTCCCGGTGGTATAAATAAATATATGTCTCTTAAAACGAGATTCTCAGGTCGGGAGGGATAACAGAATGATATATTGCTGAAGTTGAATTCACCATGACAACGTATAGGTGTTATACCTCGTAGTGTACTGATTCGTTTTGAGCTTCTTGTGTGTTTCTTCCCGAATATACCATTTCTTGTGGTCTTTGTGGTGGGCGATGGAGGAGGGAATGAAGGTGAAGTAGGTGAATTGAAAGGATTCTCGCCAACAGCAACGATCGATTCTCTCGTTGGATCATTTCGGATAACCGTCAATAAAGATGCCATTGAATTTTTACCTTTGGTTATCCCCGTCAAATGAGGAACGACCTGTTGAAGGTATGTAGCGGAAAACAGACAAGCCCAAAAGCAAGTCATGACATCTCCACTTGACGCTTTACCATCTCGGACAATTTTTGCTCCGTACCAGAAACCTAGAACAAACGTTCCAAGTAATAGAAAATCCGTCATTCCACTTGATATACCCCATACCAGACCTTGTTTGATCAATGATGTTTTACCTTTACCGATCAGATTCAAGAATCGATCTCCCTCGGCTTGTTGGGCGTTGTGTACTTTGACGGTGGAGATGGCCGATGTGACTCGCTCGACATTGGTAGAGGCTTCTGCGAATGCCCTTCGTTCGGAAGCGTGTAGTGGCGCAGCGAACACCTGGGTGATGATTTGAGTGAGGACCACGATTGGGATGGTAGAAAGTGTGACAAGTGCGAGGATGGGAGCTTTGATCATCGCTAGGATAAAACACAGAGCGAATGTCGCGAGGTTCATCACGACTGCACCGGATGACATGGCTGTGGCTAGTCGGACATCATCTGTCTCTCTGTGAAAAGAGGATCTACTGTCAGTCCATGATATCTTTAACAGAAGAACATGATAGGAGGGTTTGTATCAGAGCACTTGATATGGGATTCACTGACCTGGTAAATTTCGACATCAGTCCTCCTACACCAACGGCCTCTTTCTTTTCCTCCCCGTTGCCCATCTCTCCACCGTTAGTATGATCCTGATCCCTCATCCCCATTCCCAAATCGAACCATTCCATACTTTTATTCTGTACACCCTCATACACCAATTCCCTCAACTTGGCAGCAACGGATTCACCATACCAGACCCAAAACGTCCCTTTGAAATAATTGAATATCACACCTAGTATACCGGCTATGGTCAACTTCAGGGACGTATCTCTTACACCATCTTTCAAAATACTCTTATCGGTGTCCGTAGCAAGTTCCGTGAAGGACGGATATGCAGCGAAGATGGCGAACGCGTCGCCTATTACTAAAGACATGTATGGTGCGATTAATGCTGAGAGTATAGAAAATATGATCGCTGGTATCAAAAACAGTAGATATTCCCTTGGTGTGGATAGGGCGAATAGGCCTCGGAATGTCGGTCGGACAGGATCGATGGGAGTTTCTGGTAATTTTGAAGAAGTTGAAGAAGTAGGTGAGAACAGTGATTTATCCGTTGGTCCCGAATCTTCCTGTGAATTGAATGGTAAAAGATCAGGATGATTTTCATATGTCGAAGGAGGTATGGGTGTAGCAGAGGGGTAGAGAGATCTTCTATATTCGGATATTGGTCTATCTTTCTCCTTTAGATCATCTAACATTGGACCAAAACTTAATTTTTCCCCTTTGTCGTTCAGGCCTCTAGGCGATAATGATGCGAATTGATATCCTGGCATGGTACGTTGTTTACCACCTGATACTCTGACTTCGGAATATCCAAATCGGTCATATCCATCGTCACTGTTCTCCTCCTCATTATCTTCATTATCTATATCCATATCCGGTGCTTTACTACCGTGATTGTGGGTATACTGTTGGATCGAATGTCTATCGTGAAAAGGTGATTCTCTTTCGGTAACACTAGGTGGGACCCTTCTGGGAGTGATAAGTGTAAGTTCGTAATCTAGATCGTGAGTGTGGTCCCGGTCAGGCAGTTCGAAATGATTGGGAAATGCTGATGGAGGTGATGAGTAATATACTGTGCTAGAGGGTGAGAGTGGTAAGGCAGTATCGACAGCTCGAGTCAAAGTGGATGCAGGTGATGTGAGCTGTGTTCGAGTCTGCTGAGGTGGTGTAGAAGGTATATACCTTGGTGGACAGGGTGTCGTTAGATTTCGTACTGTTCCAGTCCCAGAGGATGTGGAGCAGACAGGTGGGTATCGTGAGTTCGTAAAATTCGTTGTCGATGGTGGACGTGAGAATGCAGGGCTGGGTGGGTTTACTCGAGACGAAGAAGGAGGGGAACGTAATGAACGTTTAGAAGGAGGAGTATGAGATGGAGATGACATGGTAAAGTAATGCTGCTACACGGTGCCCCCTAGCTTGTCGGATCAATCGAATTGAGTGGTAGGTACGAATTAGGTTCGGGCGCTTTTGCAGCAAGGAGGTAGAAGTTGATTCAACGTTTGTGTGTGGTTGCTGACGTTGATTGATTTGTTGAGGATGCGGTGCGTTATACGGCACTGTAAGCCTTTAATGCGTGGTGAATGATCTGTAAGAGGTGAGTGGGACACTAGATGTCAGAGTGAGCGGGATAGAGTCTTGTGTCAATTAGTCTGTCAGTATATATCGGCGTTGAAGTGAGAAGATAAAACTGAAAAGAAAGACATTACATGCTATTTGCATTGCTGGTACCACGCCTGATAGCATGCATCTTCATTATCGTACCCGTACACATCATGTCCTCACCTCATCTTACACTGTACATGGTCTGCCGATTTGTGTGAGTGTAGTGCAGTATTTTATCTGATCCTAAAAAAAGCGAACAATAAGAAGTTGATCCAAAACCATCCTCATGAACAATAAAGAAGTTTGATCATCCTCTCAGGGTAAACAGCTCAGGTACCATCATGATCTCGGTCTCTTTTTGGCATGACGTGGCATTGTCAACAGTCAGTCCTCATCATCCGGATAGCCCGGCAAATGAGCCGGCTTGTGCACGTGTCAAATACGTAAGACGAGCGGGCCGGGGCACGACGGGCCGACTTCAACTCGTGGTTACAACCTCGAGGTAGGTGTATGAATGAATTTCAGAAGGATGCCCACCTGGTGGACAGTCTGGAATTTTGCACATATACCACAGGGTATCCACCTCGACATCTATCTTCTTGTTCCCCCTCCTACATATCGATATCTATCATTGTAGAACCCCTTCCCATCTCCCATAACTCTAGCATAATCACTGTTCACCATGTCTGGTCTCAAGATCACAGAGTTCTCCGTTCATGGTGAGTGCTCTCAATGACACCGCAGAAGGTGTCTGACACGTTAGCTGATGAGCTGTGTTCTCCTTCATAGACATTCGTTTCCCCACCGTGAGTCCGCGAGGTCAATTACACCTCGAAGAGTGCAATCACGTACTGACCTGATTCTGACCGGTAGAACGTCACTGGTGATGGTACCGATGCCATGTGAGTGTCTTCTTCCCACAGCCATACCTGTCACACGAGCTGTATACTAATTCATGAATGATGTGTAGGAACAAAGAGTGTGATTACTCTGCTGCTTACATCGTACTCAAGACCAACTCTGACCTCAAAGGTCAAGGTATGACATTTAGTAAGTCATATTGCATTCCAGCCTAAGTACCTGAAACCAAGAATCAACACACTGACATTGGCATCTATCTATAGCCATTGGTAGAGGTAACGATATCGTGTGTTATGCCATCGAACAGATCGCCAACCGAATCGTCGGTAAAGAATTGGATCCTATCTTCAATGATATGGGTGCTTTCTTTGATTTCCGTGAGTTGCCGGCTAGCCGCTCTTAGGAGGAATTCTCAGTCAACTTAGCTGACGAGTTTGGAATATCTAGTCGTATCTGACCCTCAACATCGATGGTTGGGTCCCGAGAAAGGTGTAATCCACCTCGCTACAGCAGCAGTCAACAATGCTGTATGGGATCTGTTAGCCAAACACGAGAAGAAACCATTATGGAAATTGGTTGTTGACTGGACACCAGAACAGTGAGTGTCAACAAACTCATTTTAATCAATTCTCAAAGGAGTCCACACTGACGATTGCTGCTGTGCACTTGTAGATTCGTCAAAGCCACTTCATTCCGATACATCACCGATGCCATTACTAAGGAAGAAGCTTTAGCTCTCCTCAAAGAGAAAGAAGCCGGTAAGAAGGCAAGAGAAGAGGAAGTTATCAAGAAAGGTTATCCTGCGTACACCACTTCGGTCGGATGGTTAGGTTACTCTGATGAGAAGGTTGTGAGATTGACTAAGGAAGCTTTGAATCAAGGTTTCAACCATTTCAAGGTGGGTTCAATTTTACCCATTTCACTATGTCCAGCCAAGAGTATAGTAAGCTGACTATTGGAGATGCGGGTTATAGCTCAAGGTCGGTGCTGATCCCGAAGATGATCTCCGACGAGGACGACTCATTCGATCGATCATCGATGACAAAGCCAACTTACCTGCTGGTCGAGTGATTGAACCTCGAACTATTGAAGGGAAGAATGCCGGTCCAGCAGGATGTGTCTTGATGGTAGATGCCAATCGTGAGTCTATCATCTATCATCTATCGTACAAACCACGTTTGAAATGAACAAAGGGCTAAGATGTCTTGGTTTATGTAGAGGTATGGGACGTCCCTCAAGCTATCGAATATATGAAAAAGCTCGAACCCCTCAAACCATGGTTCATCGAAGAGCCCACCGCTCCAGATGACGCAGTGGGTCACGCTGCTATCCGAAAAGCCCTCAAGGAGATAAACATCGGTGTGGCTACCGGTGAACATGCCCATAATCGAATGGTATTCAAACAATTGTTACAACTTGATGCTATAGATGTCTGTCAGATCGATTCATGCAGAGTTGGAGGTGTGAACGAGTTGTTATCTATCATGCTTATGGCTGCCAAATATGGTGTACCCGTTTGTCCACATGCAGGAGGTGTCGGTTTATGTGAATATGTCGTGAGTCCGAGTCTCTACGTAAGATCATAGGGAAAGAAAGAGAAGATACTGATGACATGTTATATGGTATATTTCTCATAGATCCACTTATCGTTGATTGATTATATTTGTGTGTCAGGTGAAATGGAACGAAACGTCTTGGAGTTCGTAGAGTAAGTTCAGCCTATCCATCTTCCCATGTATTACCACATTCTAAGCTGATTGTACTCAAATCGTTCCTTAGCCACTTACACGAACACTTCTTGTACCCCGTATCTATCAACTCTCAAGGTCGATACAACGTTCCATTAGATCCTAAAGGTGGATACTCCATTGACATGTACGAGCAATCGATGAAGGAGTACACTTACCCCGAAGGTTCTTATTGGGTTGCAGCCGCAGAAGCTGAAAAGAGAGGTGAAGCTCCTCCTATCCCAAAACATCTGTAAATAGAAAATTTTGTTTCTAGGGTGTAGTTGTCAACTGGAATGGTTTCTTTGTTTATTTGTCAATACAATACATAATAGGGCACATATGCATTTTCATCATACGACTGCTTTTCAAACATAACATGATCATTGAATCAAAACAAAGGAGAAAACTAGTAAGAGAATTGATGAATTGTCTGTCCTCCGTTTCACCTAATCTAATCTAGCTGCCCAGAGAAGATCAACTCTATCGCAGCTTCTACATTGCCTCCTGTCGATCTCAAAGCTCGTATATTCTTCTGAGCGTCCCATAAACCCTGGTGAATCACCATTGTTTATCAGCATGTTGCATTTTGAGAGAATTATCGAACATTGAACCGAAATTTAATGCTTGGTAAGAAGGGGAAGATGGAATGACCCAAGTCATAACTCACCATGGCGTTCAATTGACCTAACTGAGTCGCATAAATCTCTTCAGGGGGTCTCTCATCCCTTGGTGCAGCGGGCGCACCAAACCCGCCAAATCCACCTAGTCCTCCGAGCCCTTGACCTCCACCAGCACCCGCACCGCCGCCGAAGAGCAACGAAGGATCAAATCCAAAGGGGTTTCCACCAGCTCCACCGGGTCCACCGGCACCTGCACCTGCACCTCCAAACAAGGCGGCTAGGGGATTAGGAGGTTGAGTATTTCCTCCAGATGGAGTTGAAGGATTCTGACTGTTATTGTTATTGTTGTTGTCGGTATTGGTAGTTGGGGCGTTGGGAGCGAATAGATTGGGGAATGGATCTGAAGGAGGGTTATTGCCTGCTTGTGGAGTTTGACCAGCTCCTGGAGCGGCACCAAAGGGATTGAAACCTCCTAATCCACCTGCACCTCCTTGTCCAGCCATGGAAGCGTTCATTTGCATCATCTAGTCGCGATAAGAACGATATGTAAGCTGTTGATTCTCCTCTTCGAAGGACCAGAACACGGTCAGCTTACAGCTCTGAGAGTTTCGGGATTAGACATCATCTGTCTAAAGAAGGGGGATTGCATCATCTGTCGGACTTGGGGTCCCATAGATTGTAATTGAGGGTTGGAAGCGATTATCTATGTATGAAACGCACATGTCAAGTTAGCTGAGTGATCATCTTGGACCGATCGGTATATGGAACATACCTGGTCTAAGACTTCTGGTCGGGACATCATATCTGCCATTGACCTGAGGAAATCTGGGTTATTCATCATTCCAGTCATCTGGAAGCAACAATAATTAACATCAGCTTTGATGGGAACACATATACACCACAATCCAGACAGCTGCTGGTGTCAATGTGATTTGATAAGATAGTCCACTCACAGCATTAGGATCAAACATATTATCTAAGCCAGGTTGACCAGCAAAAGGGTTAAATCCTGCTAATCCCTATAGTACATAATCCACATCAGTATAAGCTTTTGAGCATGAGGGTATTCTTCCGTCCATTGATATATCTTGAATACGATATTATGATCATAAGATATACCTCAGCTCACATGATGGATGTTCTCGACGTTATCAATCGGATTACTGCCCACATTCAATCCAGTTCCCATCTGAGGTAATCTAGGCAAAGCTGCTGAAGAACTTGATCCGCCCGTTGTTGATGAGGTGGCTGGGGTGTTGGATTTGGCTGCACCTTTGACCATATGTATAGTATGTCCGGTCTATGCCAATCATCATCAGCTCTTTCACTTCAATGGAAGAAAGTGCTAAGAGTTCCGGCTGAAGTAGGACCATCGGCTCACCTGAATCTTATATGATGATATCGTATCTTCATCTTTGAGTACTTTACCTATTGACAATGATTATTCATCAGATACAGCTCATCAAGAGCGGAAAGAAGTAAGAGCGGGAGAAGGAAGACGTAGCGCGAAAGGTAGAGGGAAGCAGAAAGACAGATAAAGATATACAGTTCAGATATGGAACATACCAGAATAGATCAGTCTTTGTCTCTCCTTCTCCACATCGGATTTCGAGGCTATCGACTCTTTCAAATCCAGCACTGTCTTGTCCGGTGAGATAGTTATGGAAAGCTTGAGTTCAGATGGACCTTTGATGGTGCTATGAACATTTCAAGAAGATTAGCCAGCGTGATCGTAGGCGAGTCGGAGGAAGGGAGGAGAGGGATGACATCATCTAGAGAGAGACTTACATGGTGATTTCCGATGAGGAAGAGGGAGAAGAAGCTGCTTCAGACATGTTAGATGAACTGTACACTGGAGGGTTAGGTTGTTGAATATATGAAAGTACTTCAAGGGTGAAGAGTGCAAGTGTGGGATAGAAAGGAAAGTCAAAGATCAAGACGATGATGATTGTTGTTATCGATGACCAAGTGCAAGTGATCGGGATCCGTGCGCAACGTGGCAAATCACTCATATTCGCCTGAGATCATCTGTATCTGTGGTCTTTGTCGTCCCGCACCAAATCCTTCCAGTATCCTTAGGGTGCATGCTTCTGGATGACCATCACCGTAAACAGGTAGGTCACTGTCGCTCTGGAGGCGTATTCGGAGGGTCTTGCCGATGATCTTTCATGAGGTGCTCAGTGCCCAATGCTCGGTGCTCAATCGTCGATGACTGACTGAGATACAGTTTCGAGGTCTGTGCGTTGCTGAGTGCGTATGTGTCAGAGATGCGCATGTTGATCTTGTGCGACAAGATGTTTTCCTCGTGTTACTCTCTCTCTCTTTCTTGAGCCTTCCTGACATCTTAACATCATCTTGCAATTGAGACCCCTAACACTATTCAGACCGAACGATATGAGTCAATCCTATCAAGATGCACACCTCAGCAAGAAGATCAAACTGAATCCACCCGCGAATCAGAAAGAACCCCTGACCCTGCTCAATTATTCTACGGTCTCGATTGCCCTCCAGGAAGCGGAACTCGTAGGACATGCAAATTGGAAATGATCAATTCCATACGACATTTACATTTCGCATACGATTACATCTCAGTCCCACAAAACCAAGATGGCGAATGGATGACTGTCACCAATTCCATGAATCACTGGGAGAACATACCGAATCTATCCCAATTCATTGAAGGCTGCAATGAATCTATCAAACAAATGGAACGGTTTCATCTGTCCAATGAACATCATCACTCCTTGAAGTTGGAATTATTCAAGAAGCTCAAGACTGTTACTTTCGGATACAAAGAGAAATTGTTCTTCTTAGAACATCAACCGTATCACCACTACCGTCAGGTTGAAAGACAGCGTCAGGTCCTACCACTCATGCGTGATGCTAAAATCCACAGCAAGAAAGACTTGGAGCTGATATCGCGGACTTGGTCGAAGCTTATCAATAAGCTTATCAGACCTTTACATGTCTGCAGAGAAGTTTCCAATGGACCTCTGGGATTCGGATTCTCCTCTTATCAATGCCCAAATTCTTCGACTGGCTATGGGTCAATTCCACACACTTACACTTTACATTATTCCTCAAGACATCGAAGAAGTGCTCAAATGCCCAACTATATCCACGGTACTCTGAACAGATTGATATTAGAAGATAGCGTATTAGAAGATTTTCCAGGAGACGATGATGAAGATGAAGAGGACGATGATGAACGATTCAGAGCGGTTAGGGTATTCAATTGGATTTGCGACATTACTCTCAGCCAACTCACTCGCAAACGAGATATTGACTCGACAGCTTCTTCTGAGAGTCTTTATGGAAAGACAAGTGTACCGGGAACCACCAAGATCCGGATTTATTCCACCATGGACTGGAAAGTGATCAATGAAGGAATAAACCTACTGTTGCTAGATCCGATATATGGTCTATTTGTTAATATCGATCGATCAATCACGATGCGGCAGCCTAATGATCTTGAGGTCGGTATGGCTAACAAACCAGTATTCCAGCTGCAATCTCCAAAACTTGTAGAGAAAGGTGTGACAATCGAATTGATGAGGATGAAAGATGCTGGTACTTGTCCGGCATGTGGCGCATATGGCGAGTTTGGAAGATGTCCCACTATATGAGTTAGTATGAATAGGATGAAGGATGACGATGTTCGAAGAAGTGTGACTCAGAGACTGGAGGGATACATGATCGAAGAGGATCCTCATTGAAATGCAAATATCGCAAGAGAAGTGGATATGTATATTATAGTATATATCTCTGATTCATGGTTCATCTGAACATCGCAATGCATATATCGTTATGTATGTACATGAATAGGCATCTCTCAAAGGCAATTGGATGATCAGTATATACGATACGATATTACTATTAACATCGACAAAGGTGATATTCGTAGGCACACACCAGAGAATATCGTTTAAACATCATGTTCAATCGATCCACAACAGCTACATTCCACCGAATTGATGGGTTGACTTTCGGTAGATTCTCTAACATGGATAGATAAACCTCTAGCATGATAATAAGACACACCTTTATTCATTAACCATCCTTCCAATCTGCTATATACAAACATTCTATCTTTTTGTGAAGCTCCACCTCTGGTAAGAGTTGTGACCGTTGGATTAGTATTCCACTTGAGGTCGTTCGCTACGATTCTGAGCACGTTAAAATCAACAGGTAAGATAATATTCAACCTTGTGTGTCTGATTCTGTTGTCCTTTGCTCCTTGAGGGTTTGGCAACTTGTTTGCAAATTTTGAGATGATCTTTCGGAAGTGTCCGAGTAATGCTTGTACGACGAAGCTGAGTCGTTCGTCAATCGAAGATGTCCATTGATTAGCCGAATAAGGGGGGAAAAGACTTTTACAAACGATCCAATTGTTCGTTGTACCTTGAAAGATGTATGGCGATTTGCCGAAGAATTTTCCCGTATTGTTCATAAATACGTTGATTTGTGTCGGAGCATATTTGGTCTCTCCTGAGATCACTGGATGTGGAGATGGACAAGGAAGATAACTCCAGGGACCGAAATTCGAATGATAGCATACTTGTCGATATTGACTGGACGAGGTGTTATGAGCCAATTCTCTTGATAATCCCATTGAGATTTCTCCTTTTCTTTCCAGTAAATCTTTGACAATTTTATCCTCAAGAGAAGGTTTAGGTTTCGCACCTGATAATTTCCCAATAGCAGTTTTGTTAAATAACCAAAGGCAGTTGGTAGCCATGTAAGGCATTTTACCAATCATAATATTTCCGATATTTCCCATTTTAACCCCCAACTCCATCGATCCTTCCGTTCTGAGCTTTGCCAATAATTGATACGCATGCGATGCGCTATCCAAAGCTTGAAGGTACATCTTGACGTACTTCATATCTTCCTGACTTTGTGGCATCCTATAAATCGAGAGGTTCATCCATTCAAAATCACCTGAGAAAGATGGAGTAGATTTCGAATAGGATTCAGGATATACCAGGGAGATACGCTTGACTTTAGACAGACATTGGACCTTCGATATCCTGTTACCCACAGGGGGTGTAAGATCGATACCGTAGAAGAACCTATATGGGTCGGAAGTGGTAATCTCGTTATAGAGTATGTCGGAAGCGACTCTATTGAATGTCTACTTGATAACGTCAGCTCAGATCGTCAAATCATTAGACACGTTGTGGGGTCAGTCGACTTACTGTTGAAAGTCTCATACACGTTGCTAGATCTTTACCGGTAGAAGTGTTTCCACCAGTCATCATGTATCCGTCGTAACCTCTTTGCCAGCATGGAGGAGTGTTGTAAGTCGGTTCAGCGACCAACAAAAAGATATCTCGCCAAATTTCATCAGGCAAAGTAGGAAGTGGACGCGAAGGTCGAGCATCGATATCTGTATTCGCCTTTCGTTCTAATTTTGGTTTTGGTCCAAGTACTTTGTGAGTATGACGGCAAACGAACTGAGTAGAATGTGACACATCAGACGTTAATATCAGCCAATTGATCGGATATGGTGATGGTGCGGTCTGTTTTTGGGGAGTGATATGTGTTCGCTCAGTTTGACTCACCCATCGAACGAACGTGAAAAGAGCTATCAAACCCATGATGGTCTGGTGAGAAAGGGAAGTACAGTAATGAGCTGTAGATAGAAAGAAGAAGAACAGAAATGAAGAAGAGAAAAAGGAAGGAAGTATGATAACACATCATCAATCATTCTGATAAAGGTGCATTGACAATAAGAAAGGTTGAATAACACGTTTGGACTGCAGCGAGGATCACACAATCAATCGGTCCATCAAAAAACGAGGCATAACACGACTCTTTGATTCCGATGTATACTGTATATACATATACTCAGAGACACTTCTCTATCATTATATATCGTGCATGTTGTATCGTGTATAATATATCTGTGTATAGGTCTAGTCATGTACCAAAAAGATCATCATATTCATCAAACATCATCTGGTGGCGGTCCAGATATCTGTACCTTGCCCTGTTTAACCCACACATTCATTAGTATCTTCAAACCTTTTATACCAATTAGACATACTCTACTCACCTTTTCATTCAACCAAGCATTCTTTGAACTACTTTTGATTCCCTCTTTTTCATTCCTCTCAATCTCCGCCACACATAATCCAAGTTGATCTTCAGGTAACCATATGATCCTCTGGGGTTCCTTCGTAGCAGGATGGAAGAACGCCTTAGGATCATTACCATCATCCAGGTATTTCTTTCGATTGATAACTCCCGGTCCACCAGGAACAGCGAAATAAACCGTTTCTTCCGAACTTGATTTAGTGGATTTGGTCGATTTTCTAGATCTCAATGAACTTGGTCTACCATTACTTTGAGGGATTTCCGTAACGGGTGGTCCAGGTGCAGTAGGCGATGATAATGTTTCTTCTTCTTCTCGATGATTCTCATAGGAATGACTTATACCCAATTCCACATCATCACCATTAGCTGCATATGCGAAATCCCTTTGTGTAGGCGGTTCCAACCCGTCATTGACTTCTTGCATCCTCTCTCTTTCTTCTACGCTCTTCTCGTTCTGCCCCTTTGTGGGTGTATCATTAGACGAAGAAGGTGTGATGGGCTCGTCATTCATTCCTTGTCCTGCTGCACCGATCGTCAACCGTTCTTTCGATGAGTTGAAACCTGTATCTTGATTGGTTCTAGGCGCATCATCCGCATAATCTTCACCAATGATACTTTGTTCGTGACCCTTCTCAGAGGGCATACCAAAACTGAGGTGAGCGAGTGATAGGGGGAGAGAGTGGATGAGGGGACCGTAAGAATTGATGAGAGTAAAATGGAATGCGATCTATTAATGCACCATCACTGCTGGTTAACATTCGAATTTGGAAAGAACAGGATATCCTGTATGAGTCAACTCACTGTGATAGCGATCAACACAATCATCAAAGCACCTTGCGGAATAGCCTTTGCGTTCCCGTTATTATCCCTCGCGAGGAAGAACAGAGCCGCCATGGAAACTTCTTGGATGTACATGCCCACAAACAAGTGTGTAATAGCTTTAGGGAAGAACAATCCTCCGGTGTCGGTTTCGGGAGGTTGATCGTATGCCCAGATGAAAAGGTATTTGTACACGAGGTAAGCGAAAAGGAAGAATGCCGCGCCGAAACCGTTGATGATCGGTGAGATGATGCAGTAGGCAATCACTATGAAGTCATCATTAGCAGATACCCACCATTAGTCGAAGCTAGACTCACTGATAACAGCATACACTGTGATAGCAGGGAAAGTGGTACCCCATTTCTGGGTGTTCAGCTTGTATCTTGATCGATATACGGAACGTCTGAATGATGCAATTGTGATCAGCACGTGCATTCAAAAATAATAAGGCTCAGTGTCAACTCACGGAGAACCACCGAAAAGAATGATCTTAACGTAATACAACACAAGGGAAACGATCTGCAGGAGAGTGCCCATAGTCCCGGTGAATTGGGTTAGAACGAGTGTGATGAAGAATGTCGACGCAGTAGGCATCTGAGAAGCTAAAGTCGTTGCGATTGACCCAGGGTTATTAATAAACTCCTGAGCTGAACTGATCAGACCGGAAGTCAAGGTGACAACGATGAATGTGTGCTAAGTAGAGGAGTATTGAGTTAGCTTTCAAGCCATATTCGGGTGGTGACCACCTGCACAGCGGAACAAACTCACGATGACGAGGAAGATGAAGTATCTAGTCATCAAGCTCAATTCGACACCTGTCTTACTTGGGATACCTTCAAATGCCAGCAATTCTGCAGATACAGGCCCCTAATAAAGTCAGCACAGGATATCTGGAGATGGTGATGATTTGCGCACTCACGCCTCAAAATAATCGGTAATAAGGCCATCAATACAGCCAACAATACCGGAGGCAAGATACCACTGATGACACCTTGAAGAAGGGTCTTGCCAAATCCATCACCGTTGATCCAGCTCAGCCATTTGAAGTGTTCCTATCGATAAATAGCAAGGACTCGAAGTCAGTAGGGGAGACTAGTAGTCATCCGTGAAACAAGCGAAAGACTTACAGTCAGGGTTTTGATATTCGATAAAACACCAACGAATGCGACTAATAGTATAATGACCAAAGCACATAAGCTCACATCCCATTATAAGTCGAAGATCGTATCACTTACCAGGAGTGGCCCAAGCGATAATCATACCAACAGTAGCAGCCCAAGATAACGCTTGCCTAACTTTGTGTTCGTAAGGGTTCAAACTCAGATTCCTCCATATCACATTCGCAGGGGATTGTTCCGTATATCTGGCTGCCATGGTGTATCTGTATACGCAATGGGGAACATGATCAGCTTCGATAAAGCGTGCACCAGAAGAGGTGTCATAGACACTTACGGTTGATTATGAGTCAGACACTGAGCAGCCATATGAGCCGCAATCTGTTGATTAAAATGTATGAAAGCCGAACTCAGAGGCGGATAATGATCCGCGCTCGTACCGGGACTACTAATATCCTGTTCTAAAAGTTCTCTACCTTTCTCTAATTCAGTCGTAGTATACTGAATTTCCTTTCTTGCCCAATCAATTGCATCTACCTTCTTACCGATCCCCAAGAACCCTAGACCAAAAGGCGCCCATTTCGGTTTGATCCTATATGTAGGTCGTTTGTTTCGGGGTACAAGTTGATCTGCTCTACCCAATTCTTCGATCGAGGGGAAAGGTGGTTCTCTGTCATCTCCCCTTTCAGGATCCGGATGAACAACTCTAGGTGGTCCAGTTGGTCCGGCCGGTGTCTGACCTTCTTGTCCAGGTAGAAGTTGAGGATTGTTGGGTCCGGTGAGTGTAGGTGGTACCTGTTTATGTTTATGCTCCAATTTTTCGACTTTTCCTTCTCTCTGTATCTTCCATTTCCTGGCGAATTTGATGAGATCTACTTGAGCGGACTCAAGTTTGTTGGTAGCGAACACTCGACGATCGTGTAAATCTGGCATGTCCTTGAGGTTTCTAAGAGGGTTTTGTGAGCTTGGATTGTACGGTACCAGGCGCTCTGAACGACTTACCTATTCAACCAGATTCTCTTGACACCTCCTGGTAGATGCTGGAAAAGCTGTTCTAATTTCTCTTCATCCAGATAGTGCTTAGGAATACCTGTGACCAAGACGGTGTTTGCTTGAGCAAGCTTGGAATGACTAGGGTTGATCAGATGTCGTTGTCGGACTACCAGCCAATGCTGCATTTCACCCCAGATGAGCCATAAAAACCAGACTATGGTAACAAGACAAGCATCAGTCAGGTCGATCACTTCCCCTTTGCCCCGATCTTGACCGATAGCCTCCAACGAGTCGAGGTTCAGACGTCACACTCACAGATAAAACAGTAATCAAGAATCAGATGCGCCCAATATCTGCTCTGTTTATCCTTCGCCACATTTCCAAAAGTGAACCTATCCAAACCATCTTTCGAACCATTTGTCGAATGTGCTGAGTCCACAGGTAAGAGGATCAACCAAGATATCAACCAGATGGGTACCATCGCTTTGGACATCATGATCAGGAATCGGACGAAGACGTAGGGATCTACTCCGTTCTTATGAAGGATCTCTTCGGGGTCGGCTATTAGAAAATACGATTGCCTGTCAGCTTGACTGCTCGGCTGGGAGAGCCGAGAGATGTACACACCCATTACTATACGCCATAATGGACTGAAGATGCTCTTGCCCAAAACAGGAGCTTGACTGTCTTTAGGTGGAATGTAAGTTCGTGGTTCATAGCTGAGAGCACGACATGTCAGTGCACACGAGTCAGAGGACATGTTTGATATGATATCACATTTTACTTACATAGCTTTGATCCATCGTCTAAAAATAATGAACGCCACCAATTCACCTCCCGCTATAGCCGTGTTGGTGACTAGGGAAGTGACGAAGGAGGATGTGGATGCTGACAAGGCATCGCTACTCGTATTACTGTGGTGGACGGCGTCTTTAGCTTTACCAACGATTATCCAACAAGACACAGCAGACACTCTTGAGAGGAATTACTCACGACATCTTATCGTTATCTCCAACCTTTGAGGCCCCTTCTTTGATCTGAAGTCTATAGCTCGGACAGTCGGAAAAAGAAGTCTTATGCGTCGTCCGTTCGCTACCACTCTGCGCAGAGAAGACAGAGATGACAAGCCTGAACACAGAGACCTCCCTTGTGTTCCTACTGAACGTACACAGATTGCTTAAAAGTCGATTAACTAACAATAACACGAAATAAACGTGAAGCGTGATCAGCCTGGACAAACTTGAAACTCGGAATTGACTTTCACTCGGAGAAAGAATAAACACTCAGGGTAAACACGGAAAGATGACGTCATATCCACGTGGTCAAGATGCAGTTCCCCTTGATTGCACAGTCATCTTGGCGTATTTGATAGGAACGAAATGAAAATGAAATCAAGGATTGAAGTGTGATTAAGATATAATGATATTCCAATCTACATCAGTCACGAGTCAAGCAATTCATCATCGTCGTCACAGTTGCACCACAGAGGAACGAGTCACAGGTCCGATAGACAAGCCAACGACCGATAATCAATGATATTGCATGACAGATGAGAGCGATATAGAAATTGAGTTTTGATGAATCAAGGGTATTGGGTTATACTACTACTTCCTCATGACTTATACTCCTTCCTACACTTAGAGTGGAGAAGGAAGTAACATTCTTCGTGAATCTTCGATGTATTCTTTGACTCGGACTACCATGAAATCACCAAAATCAGCTTCATCCCATTCTTTTGACTGAGCCTGAGAAAAAAAAAAATAGTCCGCTCACCCAAGAAAGTGACAGCTTCTCTACCATCCAATAACCTATGGTCATAAGTCAAAGCAACGACCATGATGGGTCTGATGACGATTTGACCGTTGACGACTACTGGCTTCTCCTTGATGGCGTGCATACCGAGTACAGCGGCTTGAGGAAGATTGATGCTGAAGGTGCAAACACGAACAAAGATATATCAGCTCTTGGTGATCATACCAGTACAAAAGGAATTATACCAAGCAAGCACTCACATAGGTGTACCGTAAAGAGAACCGAAGACACCACCATTGGAGATAGTGAAAGTACCACCTGACATATCTTCAATACCAAGTTTGTTGTCTCTTGCCTGCAATCAACCACAAACAGCAATGATCAGCAAATGCAACCCGAATGGTGCAACGGTTATTCCAAAGGGGTCATTACACACCTTCTTACCCAACTCAGCAATAGCTTTCTCAATCTCAATCAAACCCATGCTCTCCGCATTTCTGACAACAGGCGTGACAAGACCTTTGGGTGTAGCCACAGCAACACTCAAATCGACATAATCTCTGTAAACGATCGAATCACCTTCGATTGACGCGTTGGCAGCTGGGATCTCTTTGAGGGCGAGACATGAAGCTTTAGCGAAAGCAGACATGAAACCTAATTTGACACCATCGGCTTTCAAGATTCCATCTTTGTATAATTTCCTGAAGTCCATCAAAGAGGACATGTCGATCTCGTTGAATGTCGTCAAAGAAGCAGCGGCATTTTGAGAGGCCTTGAGTCGGGTAGAGATGGTTTGTCGCATTCTTGACATCTTGACCTGTATATTTAGAAAGATTCATGCAAGTAAGTATAACATTCTCCGTCAAGGCCCCACAATGAATGGTATCAAAAAGAAGGTTGTCGAGGAGTTCCAGATGTCATGGTGATACCGAAGCAGACGGCATGGCATTAAGGACAATATAGATAAATCATACTCACCCTAGTTTCATTCCTGCTGCCCAAAGCCTTTTCTTGTTTCGCTCCTTCGTCCTTCTTAGGTTTCTCCTCCTTCTTAGGTGCAGGTGCAGGAGCAGATTCCTCTTTCTTAGGAGCAGGTTTCTCAGCCTCCGATTTCTCGAGGGCAGGAGCCTTCTGATCCTGTTTCTGGTGAACTTCTTCACTTGCACCTTTCTCCTTAGCAGCTTCCGGAGCAGCTTGATCCTTATTACCTTCTTCGGCATTCTTGGCTTCTGACTTGGCAGCTCCAGAGGGTTGAGACTTATCTTTCTCGCTGGCGGCTCCTGATCCCTCACCACCTCCTTCTCCAGGTTCGATCTTGAATAAATCTTGTCCGACAGTGACGGTCGAATCTTCCTCTGCGAGCAATTCGACAATCTTACCGGCCATAGGAGCGTTCACTGATACGTCGATCTATACGTAGTAAAGCTGTTAGCATGAGGAAGTTTTGCAAGGTGGTTGAATGAGAAAAAACTCGACTCACCTTGTCAGTCTCGATGGTAGCAATTTCCTCATCTTGACTGACAGAATCTCCAACTTGTTTGTTCCATTGTTTCAAAGTACCTTCAGTGATGGACTCGGCCTATCGAAGTGTCACGAGTCACATGTAAGCTGGAGTCACTCGTCGTGACGCAAAACACTCGTTCAAAAGCAGCTCACCATTTGAGGTACTTTAACGGTTTCGGCTGAACATAGAAAGAAAGTGAGCTAATCTGTTTCGCGAGACATGGGCACACCACTAGCTCACCAAGGAGTAAGGAAGAAGAGTGGAAAGCGGATCTAAATACAATCTGCTGTTGAGCAGGTATAGCTGCTCGAGCTCTATCAACGTATCACATATATTAGTAACCACACTTTCTTCCCATTGCCGTGGGAGTCGAGCTGATACTCACAATTGAGGTTTAGCGACATTTCTAGCTACTATCAAAGTCCGCACTCCTGATCTCCTGAGAGCAGAGGTAGAAGATGAAGAAGCGAGTATACGAGATGAGTTTCTGAGCATGTTGAAGCTGTATGATAAGGTGAAATAGGAAGGGAGTGATGATCAAGGTGAATTGTGAGAAATACTACTCGAGTACTACAATATACCATATGCAAGTTCAAACATACAGTTGTAACAAACCATCAAATGACGCTGACACTCTCTCTGTGTGTGCAGTTACCGGAACCAGTCATATGTCCGTTAAAAAAATACACACCACCCATCAGGTGGACACATCCGCCTTATTCGGCGATGACACCGCTGAAATCCGATTCACTGCATAAACGACTATACGCGCGGCACTACCGACCCGTCCGTCTCTTCTCAACTACGTTACATGCATATGAGCCTGTCGCTTGTCAATACCGATGATATTCGAACAAGGAGGTATGAGGATGGGGATCATGTACAGCTTCATCCGCTCTTCACGCAGAATGTACAAACTTCACTGTCATACTCAGCTCTTCTTTCCTAACATCAATGAATCTAACCCCCTTCCTGGTTACCTCCATCATCCCCCATGGACCGAACCTCCTAGCTCCCCCATTCAGCTCTAGATCAAGCACCTCAGGCCAATCACTCTGATCCTCATCATTATACGCATAAATCTCATTCCTTCCTATCCACATACTCCCCGCGGCTAAAGTGACTTCGCCCTGTTCGTCATATTCCTTATATTCTAATTTATCTAAATCGTATATCTCCAATATCGTCTCCCGACTTGGTGTAGCGCTCGGCGGATAAGTGATATTTGATACGTGCTTTAAGAGTATATGTAGTGTCACCATTAATCCATCATAATCTATGTATACACTCTCTCCCTCTCCATCTTCATCATCTTGTTCTGTCACCCGGGGAGACGGCGTGCATTTGATTAACCATTTGTTGAGTGATCCAATGGCAATAGAAGGAAACAAGTTGATTGTATGTCTGTCTATATCGAAATCCAAATGACTGATCACCACCGGAGAGAGTTCGCCAATGGGTATTCGTTGATACAAGGCATCATGGAATGACATAGGACCAGCTTGAGTGTATTGTAAAATCTCCTTGGGTCTGATGAAGTCTAGCAATAATGCAGTGAATTCAAACGATTTTCGATGAGTGGTTCTGATCACCTCATACATATTTTGATATCCAGATAGAGATCGAAAGTCCGTGCGATCTTCCTTGCGTTTCTCATCGAACATCACCTCTTTCATCACTTTGATCCACCATCCTTGGTCCCATGCACCTAGTCGCATCATCTGAAGATTAGGCATTAAATAAATCTTTGCCTGATTCTCCTTGAACCGTTCCAAGAGGTTATACGCTTTCTTACAATTATCTAAATCCTCTTTTCCCTTCTCCAACACTCTCCCTTCCCAGATCAGTCGATCTTTTAGGTCCACACGCACATATTGATTGCCTCTCTGATCGTCTGCATCTCTCGTACTTTGTCTATGTTGAATGTCGAGAGTCTTGACATGTCGAATTATGTTAATCTTATAGAATGAGCTCGACGAAGGGGAGTCGATACCGAGTAGAAAGTTGTGGGGATCATCGACTATAGGATGAGTATATAGGATTCTACAGGCTATGTTCAAGAAGCGCTATAATAGATAAGGAGTTATACACAGTAAGTATATCTTATCGAGCCCGCTCATTGTGATTTTAACAAGACACTCAACATACCTTGTTTACCCGCAAAACCGAAGTCAAGTCGTGCTGATGGAACTCTTTCCTCGTCGACGGTACTCCGATGGTGGGTGGAGGTCGATGTAAGATTGAGCATATCGAGGTTAGAATCTCGTCAGGTAAGTCCACAAGTAGCATTCTCACCCGACGATTCGTGGGATATGAGCAATCACGCTGAACGAGTGATATGAAATTTGATCTAAATATGAGTGATCTATCAAACCAATGCAGATATCTCACTTCACTCGCAACCCTCAACCAGATACAAGCCGGTTAATCGGTTAAATCGTTTTACGTTACAACTTGAATATCACTTTCAACCGACGTTGAACATGATAGATATCTATGTATCATCTGATTGACCATCCAACCTTCTAGGATATGGAAGTACGTTGTTGACGCCGCTCAATGTACCTATGAATCGGCGAAAAGAGCTGTATTTACCAATCGCTGTTTGAGGTCGTGGTTGGATTACTAAATCCTGCAAACCGTGTATCTCTAAAATGGTCGCACCATCTTGGCTCGTCGTGTCCTCTGGCCAGACATTGAAGCCATCTTTATATGATGAACTTGATCCCTCCTTCTCCTAGATTCACACCTGATTCCATCATACTTTCACTTTCCAGTGAACCTAAGCTTATATACCATTCGTTTACTATACCAGGCGATATATGAAGCAAGGATAGAGGACCACTTGGTGGATGAAGATCGATTTTCACGTGATCGATAAGTCTTTGAGTGAAGGTGAGGGTTCTACTGCACATGCAATTATTGACTATCATCGGACCATATGTACCAAATTGCTCCATCACCTTGGGTCTCAACATTTGAAGTAATGATAGACCGAATCCTTCAGATTCTTCATCCTCGTCCATAATTTGCTCATAAAGTACAGCCGGTGATTCGTAGACGTATACTCTTGAAAAATCATTCAACCGATTCTGTTAATTATATTTGATTTGAGATAACCTATCTGCCCATCATCCTCCATCGTATCCTCCTATTCTTAAAGGATCGATACCATCGTTCTATATATTCTTTAGACATTCTTGTACTTCAGGTTGGTTCAGCAAAATGACGCATTTCGCGCAATTTTCCAAATCCCCTCACGATCTAGAAAAGAAATTGTTCTCCCATTCCTTCCGTTCTTGTTCTTTCAGGTAGTAGTACGGTTTTCGAACTGTATCTTTGAGATCTTGTCTATAAGTTATATCCAAACTTTTGACGTTTCGAAGTAAAGAATGTTTGAATGGTGTACAGTAGGAAGGAGGAGAATGAGGCAGACCGTAGACGAATTGAAACGGATCGACAACAATGGGATTCGAGCATAAGATCGTCACAGCGATATCGAAGAATCTCGGAGAAGCCAAGGGTATATCTGCTCCCAGAGCAAGTATTTCACTCCCTCTGTTTAACCGTAATACCACTGTAAGATCCTGTTGACGGTAAGCTTTTCTTTTACAGCCTGTACCTGAAAGAGGTGGAGCTCGATGTACAAAGTACAAGATTCTCTCCCATCTCTCATTTGGGACATTGTCGACTTGCAT
Source organism: Kwoniella botswanensis (assembly GCF_036426115.1). NCBI lineage: Eukaryota > Fungi > Basidiomycota > Tremellomycetes > Tremellales > Cryptococcaceae > Kwoniella > Kwoniella botswanensis. The sequence goes on along the minus strand of NC_088601.1, from coordinate 1,730,716 downwards.
TTTCGTATGAACGATGTCATGAATTGATGCAAGAACGTATACGTTACTCGAATATTCACTGACGAGATATGACATCAGAATAAGTTGAAGGATTAGACAAAGTAAACCAGCGCAACTCGAGACAACTCCTGACCTAAGAGTGCTGCCGTATAAGAATTTGGATGATGAAGGTCCGAGCGGTCAGCTTCGATCGAGCACATTCTGCATCGACAAACTGTATGTGTACAAAACAACGGATACGACATCAACAGGAAGAGAGTACAACCATCAATATACAAATGACTATCCCAATGTACGAGCTACGAGTTATCTTCCACGCGAAACTTACTCCCACAAGCATCACATCTCCCTTCCAAATAATCCTCTTCCAGCCTGACACCTTTTGTACCAATCTCATCAATCTCCAGAAACCCATGCACCTCGCGCCTTTTCCTTTCCCAGCGCCAATCATTACTCCATTCACTGATTAAAAAACCAAGGAAATAACCTCCGAATTCCTCATCTACCCTTTTCTCATTCAACCCACCGTAAATGAATAAACGACCAACTTCGTATTGTTGCTCCTGAACTGAGCCGGGTCCAAAGCGTATAATCTACCTTTCAACCATTGGTAGGTACTTGCCCTATCGACAATCCAATCTTCTCTACCTGTATCCTTCTTTCTTTCCCACGATTCATCCTCTATTATCCACTCGTTGGTCACTCCGTCTATAATCGGTAGGGGGCGACAGGAAGTATCCGTATGCGATTTCGTTATATGTATCGTATACGTTTGTAGTCTTTCGCAATGTGGTAGGAATACTGATAATGGTCCTGTAAAATTATCAACACATATATGTTTAAGTGAATCGGAGGCATTTGACGTTAATTCGTATCCGAATCTGTGGCGCATATTAAGTAATTCCAACTCTTCTTGATGTTTCTTGGCTAATAAACCACCCAAATCGCTAAAACCCAAACCTGAAGATGGTGGCTGAAACCTTTCTAATCCCGTTGCTGGAAAATTATATCCCACATCCCATCTTGAATGTTGTGATCTACCGAATGCTCCTACCGTCAATATCTGCAAATTACCAAATAACTGCAAACCCTCTGGTAGGGTTTGGGGGATTGTGTGTAGTGTTTTGGTAGTTTGTAAGGCAAAGTCCATATCCCTCACCAAGGTCGTAGCTGGCCATCTACTCTTTTCGATCGATAACAAACCAGCTCTTGATAATGCGATTCGGTCTTTCTTACTGAATGGTGGATGTATGTCGGATTCTTGAGCTTGTGCTGGATTGTATCCTATATCCAGGCGATAGATGTATTGGAACAATTCTAATTTCGATAAGCGGTCCGAGGAATGGGGACGAGAGTGGATGTGGGAAAGTAACAGATCGGGACGGATGGTGACTACTCTTGTGTACAGGATGGGAGCTGCGACAGAGTACCATAGCTGTTATCTCATGATGTCCAGCTTGCAGCTTTTTGGACGTTGGGGCATTAGAGCTGTACAGAGCTGACAAGGTCTCGATCCTCACCTTGTTAACCCGCATGGCGACTGTCAGGTCCTGTTGATGAAAGCATTCAGGATCTGTGTCCTTCTCTGCGCTAGGTCCGATCTTCCTTCTTAGGTGATATATGATCTTTTCCCATATCTCTCTAGGCAGTTCAGGTAGCTCGTTGTTAACATTCACTATGTCCTTGAATTGGAGATCTACCGTAAAAGGTGATCACAACAGTCAGCTCACCCTCTGTATCTCTTGCCTCCTCTCCTCCGTTGATGGCCTAGACTCGGCTGCTCCCATCGTTTCATCAAGCTTTGCTCCTGTCAGATTCCAGCTCAATCGTTGATGCAGATGGTAAAGACTGATGAGTCACCATTCTCCAAGCTGTGCGAAAGAAAGAACGATTGATAACTTTGATTTGATCTGATCGTTTTACGTTACGTCACTCGACTCAACTTCACGCGGTAATCAATCAATTCCAATGCACCCGTTACATCCGGAGTCGTGTGATTTACTCTCGCTCTCGCACAGACCTCCTTATCAAGTTCCACGCTAAACCTAAACGCTATGAGTAAACACCGAACATGATGAAGCCGAGCACAGCATTGAGAACGAAGATCGATGGCTTTGATCATCTCAATTATCCTTACAAACAACCAAACTTGCATCATACCAATATCTCACTGTGCCATCACAATGTCACCCTCATCTAAGACTAACTCATTCGATCCATCATATAAATCGAAGTCACGCAGAACATATAACACAACAGTTCAATCCAACAAAGATGGGTAAAAGTCCATCAAAGCTGGCTAGAGCGAGGGTATGTACCTACTTCAATTCTCAGGCCGAGCTAACTAATTCAGCCCGTGTGATCTCGCAGGTCGAAGCTTTCCTTTCTTCCGGTCATAGCCTCCCCGAGTACATGTCAGCCGATGACATCTATTCCCATGATATCGACCCATCCGACCGGCTATACGAGCCGTTCCATTCGCCTTGTTCTACAGACAAAGCCTTACCGGAGCTTCCAGTAGAGATATGGCAGAGGGTGTTCGTGCATCTGAGAAGGAAGGTAGGGCCGATCAAAGCTAAACAAAGAGAAAGAGGAGATCATCATCAGAGGGATCTGGTGAATGCGATGTTGGTGTGTAAGGTGAGTTCTCAGTTGCCGCACGACACACCTCACCAGATGATCCGATGCTCAGATTATGACTGATAATAATCCAGCAATTCTATTACCTCGCCGCACCCATCCTATACGCCAGAGTGATCACCGACAAACCCCACTTACTGTTCTACGGAATCGACACAAAACCCCTCGGTGGACTTCCAGAACAGCAGACTCGCTGGACCAAACTCGACTTACTTCATTTCGTCCATCGCTTAGATCTGATGTACAATGCCTTCCCCGTCAACAAACTTGATCTACGATTTCCCATATCCACAAACGACAAACTCAAGTTCGAACAGAGGATCTTCAAGTACGATATCGACAGTGAAGAGATAAGAAGAATGATCAGCGACACAGACAACTCTCAATCTGCCGTTCGACTCATTCATCCCCTAAGAACATTGAGAAAATTATATCTCAAAAACAGACAACCCGTTATATTTTCCAATCTCGATATACTTACTGTATCCCATCCATCATTCAAATATCGTTATATCGACTACACAACCGAGATCCCATTTTACGGTATAAGTAATCCAATAGATAATGTCAACTGGCCAAGATACGCCTTGTTCCCCAACAAACTAGAAAGATATAGAAAGAAGATTGATGATCGTGGTACTGCCATATCAAACTTATCATCGGTAACTAAACGACTACAATTCTCTTATGAGCTAGCCAGGCTATGTACACCGAAACACGTCTGTATGGATGATGATAAAGGACCTTATTCATATAGAAGGGATGAAGGTAGATACGATAAAATCAAATTACCCCCTCCGGAAACAGTGTCATTACATATATATCCTAGGACAGTTGAGAAGTTCATCTTACCTCCCGATAAGGATAAGCAAATGTTCAGATGGAGAGTCCAACCAGTGATATTTTACGGATCGACCTATAGATGGGTTCTGGATGATTTCGAATGGACAAATCATAGTGATCGACAACAAAAGATGGATTTTTATCTGTGGTTAAGATGGAATATAAGTGAGTTTAGGAAATGGTTCAAACCCCAATTAAATGGTGAGAAAGACAAACATCATCATCAATTATTGTATGCCAAGTCGGATCGAGATGAAAAGACAAAAATTGAGGTTTATGGATGTTTAGAATCCGACTTGATGAATGAGGGATTTAGTATGCTGTGTGAAGAAGGATATACAGATTGGGATATCAGTTGGACGGATGAGCAGAAGATAAACCATGTGTTGAGCTTCCTGGAGGTGGAAGTTGAGATAGGGCCAATACAGGTTATGCAGGATGAAGCGGGGTTGTGTCCGGCTTGTGGAGTGGATTCGAATAGGTGGACATGCTTTTGAAGCCTGAATAATAGTGACAGAGGTCGTTGGGTATGTGTAATCGCAATCAAGTATGTATATGTTGTATGTTTATGATTCTTGAGTAAACCATGATTTACGACTCTTTTTGTTCAAACCCTCGTTAAGACATCTGATGGCAATCCATTTTCATCTTCGTTTGTGAATCCCCTAGTATATCAGTGAAATGAACTATCATACAGTGCTGCTGGACTTCCTTTAACAAATGTTTGATAGGAAGTCAGTGCAGTACGATGAGTGAGACGCATTTGAACACGGCAGGTTCAAGCTCAAGCCTCCATCAACTACCCGATGAGGTCCTCCTCAGAATCATCAAATTTTTGCGGAACATGAGACCGTCCTTAGATCCCACGAGGCCGGAACAAGGTAGACAGCGACCTAATATGCTTCTGGTGCTCATGCGAGTATCTGCCGTAAGTAAATACCACCCTGAAGTACTCTTACCGCTTGAAAAGATTGTCAGAATATCTGATCACTAGTTCCGATGATACAGCGTTTTCATAATCTCATTATTCCGTATATCTACACTCCTTCGGTGATCATCACTGAGCCGGCAAAATTCTTCTACGGCACTGGTCTACCCCCTGCTACGGGCTGTATGCCCAAAAGAGATAGATTGAGATTGATCAAAAACGTAACCTTTGCTTTCCCATTCAAGGTATCAAGTGAGGATGTGGATTGGGAGAATATCGTGTTCTATCCTCAAGCAGAGCTGGTTCTCAAACGATATATCCATGCGTTGGAACAAGTCGAACGATCGTTAACTACACTTAAGGATCTCAATTTCGATGGAGTTAGAAAGTTATGGGAAATGTGGAGAGATTGTCAATTGAACCTTTGCAAGAATGGCAATATGAGAAGCATCATAGCCTGATCAATCCAAAAATATCAAAATGGGGCATCAGAGAATGCCGGAGTGAAAGGGTTAATTGTTTACTAGATAATCGATTTCGGATCCAAGGTGAATTCGAGGAAATGATTTCCAAGATCGTGAATCCAAGACACGTCTGTACTCATTCTCCTCTTGGACCATATTCATATCCATTGGACCTATTGTCCGAGCCGACATCGATACCTATCACATGTACCACGAAGATAGGAAGGGAATATATAAGATACAAGTTACCTTTCCCCATCTTACCTCGTTTAACCACCCGCTTAATCATCCAGGAAGAAACGGTTAAGCATTTCAAACCCAAAGAAGATTGGTTCTTCACCCAGCAGGATATCGATATCATCTCGTTGCAAGGTTTCATAAAGTGGTTTAGAGGACCGCTTACCAGGACAATACAAGCGGTGCCCTACAATGGGCGAGATAAGGATATGACTGGACAAACTAGAGTGGTCATTCACGTTCCCACCAGACTGTCCGTCCTCAAGGTCGTGGTTGGAAGGTTACGTACTTCGGTCGAGGCTCATGTTGGTACCATGGAAAAGAATGGGGTCTACGAAGAGCTGGGTAAATGGTTGATAGGTAAGAAAAGATCGGGATTCAAGAGTAAAGGTATCAAGGTTGATATGGTGACTTGGGATGAGAAGGGGAGATGTCCTGCTTGTGATGGATGATAACTTAGTGAAGGTATGCAAGAAGTACATTGTATGCACAGATGGTAACAGTGGTATACAAGACCCGTGAATGTGGATGCCAAGCCAAGGTGATTATCTGGCTCCTGACGAATGAAGCTAATTTAGCATGAACGGAGTACAGTTACGGTCCGAAGAAATCCCGAATAAACGAGGAACGAGGTTGCAGGAAGGAAGATTGAGGATGATCCAACGTGCACAGCCTAGCCCTGCACGGACGTTGTCAAGTGACCTGTGCGCATCTTCGTTTCAGTCCTCATCGTTGTCACAGCGTTCTTGCTCAATTTCGTCTTGGTTTGGATCCTTTCTTGGACTTCATCATCATCCGCGACTTTTAGTTATAATTATCGCTATCTCGGTTATTACGAACTCACCTAATTCGCTCGCATCTAATCACTGTCATGTCCACTTCTGCAGCAGAGCTCAACACTCCAGCTTCCACAATGCCTGAACTACCGCCGGAGATATGGGGTCGTATCATCCCTTTCCTGAAGCGACCTATGGGCTCGACCGGTACACTCAGAAATGCGAATGACTATCATCAACACGATCTCGCTACAGCCATGAGAGTGAACAAGGTGAGTTTGATCATTCCCAAAACCAGTCCCAATCTGATCCAATTTTCCTTCGATCATAGGCGTTCTATCGATATACTGCACCAATATTATACTCTCGAGTAATCGTCTCCAACTTCCCTCTCTTCCTCTACGGTGTACCCACCCTCCACCCCGGTGATCCTCCAGAAACGTTTGACACACCCAAAACGCGTTTATTCAAATATATCAAACGACTGGATATCGCTTATTCCTCCCTTCTACCCAATGTATCGGTCGGTCAAGCCTTACCCGCTCAATTACTTCTTCACCTTGACCTACCTACATCCGTCATACCAGCTCTAACCACAGATATCAACCAGACATACGAAGTTTCCAAAGACCTCTTAATGGGATGGGCCAAATCGCCTGATGCTCCATTGCTCTTCCCCAATCTGCAATTAGTCGTCACAGGTAGTTTTGGAGAAAGATTATGGGATAGTTACAATCCCAATCTCACCAAACTAGACTACACAGACTTATCCCATATCGCATCTTTAGATGAAGTTCAAGAATCTGTTGGGATATTGCATCATCTGCTCAAACAGAATTTATTCGGTAGATTCCTTACGGGATGTTCGTCACCTAGACAAATCATAAACTACGTATCGTCCGGACCTATGACACCAGTATACAATCGACATTTCCCAAAAGATCATATGTTGATGACTCGTTCTACCCTCTCTCCCAGCAATACCGATACCTTACCTGAAAGTTATACGACATACCTACTAGAACAGATACATAGAGGAGTGTGGTTAAACGTAGCTGAGGGAGTCGTCAATAGATGGGTCGTAGATCCAATTTTCAAAGAGTGCGATACACAAACTCAAGCATTGGTGTATACCTACATCAAAAGTCAATTAATAACTCGGAGACAACTGTCCAAAAGATTGCATATGGATACAAACACCAAGATTAAGATATACAATGTGATCGATCCGAAGATGATTAATAGTGTTCTGCCTGCTTTAGTGGGAGATCATATGAATTTCCAGGAAGGCTACACGGATGAAGTGGGATTGAAGATCATCAAGACCTATCTGAGTATTGGGATCGATGAAGAAGAGGATAGGGAGACTTTCGCACAAGTCGAATTGGTAGCGGATGAAGACGATGAAGACAGCGATGGACTAGGTGGGGAAAATAGGTTTTTGTAAATCTGGTCAGCTAGTGGATTCCAAGTATGCCTACGCTGGAATGTCTGATTGTGCTTTTCATATCGTTCAGTAGAATCTACGATCTATATAGGACTACGGATACAGTATGATGTATTTCGAGTCCGCCCGATATCAACTTTCCCATCAATACCTCATCTAAGCTCCACATGCCGGACAGACTTCAGCCGGTTCCTTCATAAGCTTGATGGAGGGGTTATCGAAACAACCTTTTAGAAACTCTTCTAGATCCCCCAGACAATCGTAATTGGAATTTCGGATATCATATTGGTATTTGACGAATGATTTGGCAGTATGTTGACTGAGGACGTTGTAAATTTCGATTGAAGTATCCTTCTCCACTTCATTTCCGGATGACAGTCGATCACCAGCCTGCTGGAGCTGGTAACACAGCCAGAGGACCATGTCGTGATTGGTTGAAGCGTTTCTGGAGGCGAATTCATGACTGACAACCCATCGATTTCGAAAACCCATTACAATTCTGATATCGGTATTACTTTCTACCATCCTCTGGGTGATATGGCATGTATAGTATTCTAGTCTCGGGCTGTCTTCTAGTCGATTATTGCTTGGTGCGTTGAACGCATTGGGGGGAAGGTATGCCTGAGCTCCTTTGTTGACATACGAACATGAGTGTGTGGGTGATGAAGCTATTCCCATAAGTGTAGCGAACAGCTCGGGCTCAAACATCGATTGAGCTTTAGCACGCCATTCAGGATCATGTCCGTTCCATCCTGAGTCATACCAATCCCAATCGCTCGCCCCGTAGGCTCCAGTAGTGGTATATTCAAGATTCGGAAAGAGCGATGACTCCTTGTTGCCCCTCAGCCAAGGGGCTAATACTTTCTGGCAAACAATTCTTTCGACTATGTTGTCGACAATCAAGCTTACGCGTTCACGGGGAGGAACAAGTCGAGAACTCTCCATCCGAGCTGGCTGATGATGGACGAGATGGAAAGCTTTGATATACGTGAATAGCTCCATCTTGCCTAAGAATCCTTTTGATCGACTAGGAGGACTGGTAGGGGCTGGGTCTTTCGTTTCATTGATGCCATAGAAAAATCGCTGGCGATCATCAACGATCGCCTCTTCATAAAGGATCGGAGCGGTAAGATAGTGGAACTCCTATGAATGTCAAATACCTGGTTCATTAGTCAATGATCTGCAGAAAGAATGAAAGAGTTGTTCGGTACCCTTCACCAGCTGGAACATGTAGATATCACTCACTCTACACACTTGCATACATGCTGCCAAATCCCCCTGACTGTACTTTCTGACCCTTGAAGTCCGCCTTACTCTACTTGATGACTCGGATGCTGAAGGTTTGGGTTTCTTCACCAATAACAATACCATGGACCAGATCTCGGGTAGAAGGTGAGGAGCCGAAGGAGTATTGTCGGATTTCTCATCTTGACTTGAGTTGAGGGACAGGTCCCTGGTTGAATTGATAAGTTGGTTCATGGCTACTGAGCTTGTTGATGTACAGATGTTGGGAACTGTTGAGTTCGGATGGTCGATATACCTGTTATGGTGGTATTGTAAGCGATGGGAAAGGAGGAAGAGATGGAGTGAGTTGAGATTTGGATTTTGATGGCACGGACACTGCATCAATGAGGATGTGGGCCCGTGCTGGAAGTACCCCTGGATACAATCAGCCATCGTTCCACTTGTTTACATCCATAGTCATGCGTTAATCAGTATATCCTTATATCTTCCATAAATTTCTCCAAGCTCTCTGAATTTTGCAGTGGCCGTTCATGGTCGGTACTGCCGTAGCTGATGAAATGATTGGCCCTGTCTTTTGCGTCCTAAAAGTCCCACATTGCTTTGACCACCATGCATCACTCCGATGCTACTCATTATGGGAAGAAAGCACAGAGAAGCGGATCCGAGAGGTCATTTCTGAATCACGAGTAGGTACGTTTCATTTTTGGCCGACAAATCGCTGCTGAGCTATCCGCTGACAAAGATCTTCCTTTGCAGGCATGACCGAGCAGCTCGGGCGACTGTAAATGCATGTGGAGCATGGACACCTGTTTTGTATCAACCATGAAGCTATCCAAAAGGATGAACACATCCAAATCTACAGACTTGACCAATATGCATCTGATCTTTCTTACTCGACTTGATCATATCCTATCGAGTACACCTGTAGTTATACCATGCTTCGGAGATACTTCGGTTCACTTCACTGATAAACGGCTGTCTCGGATGAAAGTTTAAACTGCTAAACTGTTGAATGGAACTTCTTTCATTTGGTGTCGTCTTGATGCTAATCATCATCCAATAACAATCGATCCGCGAACACGCATATACAAATGCATATATATATATATATGTATATATATATCATGTTAACGCAGAAGAGTCGAGATGTCCGATAAACTTAAGTCTCATAAAGATTGCTTCATCCAATGTTACAGCTCAGCGCTCAGTTATACCAATCACCCATCTATTTACCTTGTGGCACGTGCACGCCAGATGACCTTACGCTGTCTGGCTGTGTCCACCTTACCACTCCATCCGGCTATAGATTACCAGGCTTGGAAGTTCTTCTTATCAGTACAATCCAGCGGCGCAGTGAGATAGGCGGTAAATGGTCGCCATGTGAGGTGCAAGGATGTTCCAGGACTACTATTTTGGAGAGTGATCATTGGATAGAAAGAGGGAACACTGAGTGAGTCTTTATCTTGATTATCTGTAGCACTGATCCTGTTTGCCTGTACTGAGAATGTCGCTGATGAGATATACTAATTGAAAAGCTTTGAATTTTCCCTCACTCTCAATCGACAAAATCCTTACACACGTTCAACACATTTCGACCGAATAGTCCATACTCTCCATGCGATCATTCCAAATCATCCACCGGCCTATCACAGATCTACTTCTAGGCTTTCAAGAGGTACAATCATACCGAGATTGCGGCTGAAACGGAAGCAAGCACATGCCCATCCTGTCTCAGGATCACCCATCTTGGCGATGTCCACGAAGGATGTTCATATATACGGACCGGAATCGTATCTTGATCAGGTAAATACTTCAAGTTGGTCAGCAGAAAGTAGGATACCAAGTATTGGAGTGGATGTTTCGTTAAAATCCGAGGAGGAATATGTAAGTGATCAAGTCTGCGATGCACGGATGATACATCCTATGCTAATAAACCTCCGGGATAGGCGACATTGGGATCATCATACACCCTTCACCTCACTCTGCGCAATCTACCTCCCATCCTGACTGTACATGGCTGGGATGTATCACTCTATCAGTTGACCCAGCCCGTAGAGCCGAATGAACGTAATGTAATATTCAAAGACATCTACACGATTGGACAGAAGAACCAATCCTCCTCTATATGTAGACTACCCGGGCGAGCTCAACCGAGCAGTGCAGAGTACCTTTGGAGAGGAAGTGAGGCTACCAGCATTAACGAAAGCTTACCGAAATCGCTGTCAAATCCGACATTCGTAACTACCTTACGTACCCGACTACCCTCTCCAGTCATAGGAGCTTTACCCTCCTGTCCTGATGGAACGGAATACGCATCGATACAGCATTCTATATCCGTTGTGCTGCATTACTCGATCATTGGGGAAGATATGAATGGCGATAAATTAGGTGGATCGCTTGCCAGAGCCGAAGGTGCTATAAGGTCATGGATATATGAAAGGCCAATACATCTGTTATCGGACTTGCATGGATTGGCCGAAGCACCCTCGCCTATATATTCCACCTCTTCCACTAATAATCTAGATGATGCTCTTCCGGGTGACTTGTCAAATATGGCTGAGAGCTTCAAGATACCTCATATGGTCTCGATAACCAAGTCGAGAACGGGCTTCATGAGACCAGCTGGAGTGGTTATAGAAAGGCTAAAGGTGAAGATACATGAACATTGGGCAGAGACTGCAGGACTTTGTGCATGTTTCGGTGAACCAGGTCAAGCTTTCAAAGCTTCACTGGAGGATGAAATGGATGCGCGATCGAGAGCTGTCAAAATGGTAACTCAAGACCTGTGAATTCCTGGACTGACGCAGATATGATGAGCTATTATGTATATTGTTGATACTCGATGTTTGCCCATGTGAGATGCAACTTAGTATTCCGTACTAAGGTCGCTGTGCAGCGGCTAGGGAGTACTATACCCAGAGGTGAGAGAGATGGACGTTCAGAGTGGAGGTTGATTGATCGACGACGTCAATGCGCTTGACGCGACCGAGTACGCGTATTGATGAGCAATCAAAAGACAAAAAAAGTCAATCAGATGTTCACTTTCGCCGTTACTCTTGATCCAGCACAATAATCCGATAGAATCACCATGTTCATAGCAATCATAGGTACACCTTCGTCAGGTAAGCAGACCATCTTGGAATACCTCGAGAAGAAATATGGGTTCAAGAGAGTAAGGCTGGAGAGGAAAGGTAAAGCCGTCGTAGATCAGGCTAAGATAGTGAGTTGGTCTAATCCCCTGGACGTGTCGTAGAGGTCGCGCTGGTATCTTTGAGACTGATTGAACAGTATATAAAGAGCGGAAACGAGCTGGATCAACCTATGAACGAATTAAGTGTGACATCTAGTACGACACCCACACCTGTAAGTGATTCTTGACAGCATTGGTATGTGATACCATGGTCCATTCGACAAGCTAGCTGACTTCCATTGGTAATTGTCTGCAGTCGACCCTTCTTGAATCACCGTCCTCAAATCTAAGCTTCACTTCTCAGTCATCCTTGCTCGATTTCATCACTCGCAATTGGCTCTCACACCATGTGACAACCGACTTGACAAGTTACGAGGAGATTGAACCATTCGTCAAGCGTCCGTTCTTCTTGTGTGTCAGTGTAGATGGACCTATACTAGCAAGATACGAAAGAGAGAAGATACGGTGAGTGATCTTCACATCTCCTGAAATCGATGGAATATGTTGACTAGACTAACGATCGATCATATCTGGCCTGTAGAGCATCTGCAAATGGTTCATTGCTTTCGCTCGAGGAATTTATCCAATCTCATGATACACTCCTAAACGGCTCATTACCTTCCATACCATCTTCATCACTCTCGCAACACCCACAAACTGATTTCAAGCGATCGCTATCTTTAGCTCAGATTTCCATATGTAATAATTTCCCTACGGTCCAGGATTTGGAGGGGTATTTGGATAGGCTGAATCTAATTGATGAGGAGAGGTTGAGACCTGGTTGGGATACTTATTTCATGGTGAGTAAAAGTACCACGCATATGACATGTGAAAATGTGAGTTGTCACAGATGAGATGGGCTGATGTTCTACTATAGACTCTCGCATCGTTAGCATCTCACCGTTCAAACTGTATGAAACGACGTGTTGGAGCTCTGCTCGTCAGATCCAAGCGGATCTTGTCAACGGGGTATAACGGAACTCCGAGAGGAACAAAGAATTGTAATATGGGCGGATGTAGGAGGTGTAATGGTTCTGCAAGGGGTGGTGAAGCATGTGAGTTATGAATTCCCTCCTGCTGACCGATGTATCGGAATGGAGAGACAAAAAGATATCACTCCATTATAGCAAGTACTGATTGATTTGTCCCCTTTATAGTGGACGAATGTCTGTGCTTGCATGCTGAGGAGAATGCCCTATTGGAAGCCGGTCGTGAGAGAATAGGGGATGACTCTGTTATATATTGCAATACGTGAGTTGCTTTTCCATCTGCTAGTTCCCACTCAGGTTTTCGTATCACGCATTGGCCTCCCCGCTATCATTATTGCATGGTTCTTTCCCGTCTTTTCTTTTTGGTCGCCTACTTGACAGCTCCTCTTCGGCATGTCTACTATATTCTTTTCTGGTCCCTAGGATTGATTACGGGATTATTGCTGATTTTCTTCTACCAGTTGCCCATGTCTCAGATGTTCAGTCAAGATCGTTCAATGTGGTGTCCGCGAAGTAGTTTACAATCAGAGTTACAGTATGGACGAAGCGTCTGCAGCCGTACTGAAGGAAGGAGGTGTGATCTTACGACAATTGCACATGCCTAGTCAACTATAACCATATAAACTCAACATATATGCATACAACAGTTTGGCGATGATCAGCCATTGACCAAAATTTTCTTAATGTTCTCGGTCATCTCCAGACCTTCTTCCCTTAGATATTTCCAACTACCCAAATCGCCCTGTACTTCTCCCGCAGTAGCATTAAGCACCAACCACGTCCCGTCTCCATTGCGCTTCATCATTTCCTGATAAACTCCAATTGCTAGTCCTTGTAATTCCTCATTGATTCGTCGATCTAAGAATGGTCGAGAGATTACGGTAATTTCCCAAATTACCAGATCATCCACTGGTACTTCTCTTATGATGAACAACAAGATCTTTAGGACGGATCGATGTAATCTATGAGAGGTACTATACTTATCCATTCCTTTTCCACTAGTATATCCCCGTCCTGAAGTGGTGCGTTTGGCCAAAGCAGATTTCTTATCGTTTTCCCACTGATTTTTCAATAAGATCTTAATCCGAGGCCATACATGATCTATTACTCTCTTCGACATGAAGTCGCCCAATTCTTCACATAATTTCTCAATCACCTCACAAGCTTCCATGACGATATACGGATGATCCTTCTCATCTAAACGATTCAATATGGAATTCCAAGATTTGTCGATAAGCGGTAATAGTTCTTTCTCTCTATTTCCTCTTGATAACACCATAGTAGCATTGGAGATGATTGAGAGGATTTTGTATCGTAGGAAAGGTGAATTATGAGTTAAGAAGAAAATAGATTTCTCCAGAATTCTGATACACACACTTTGAGTTCGAGTAGGGGGGTTCTCTTCATCATCAACAGGATTTTCAGGTTGACCATTTTCTTCCTCTTCTCCATTTTGCTGTTCGGTTGAGGGGATATCACCTGTACCCCAAGCATGCTGAGGAGCTCTCTCGAGAATCTCCCCTATCTCCTCTTCCCTCCTTTTATTCCTTTCTTCCCACCACCCAAAGAAAATTTCGAAATCCTCTTTGGGACCAGGTGGCCTCTCCACTCTTCTCATTTCATTCAGCTTATTACGCCTTTCCTCACTTAAACCTTCAGAGGCAATCTCATCATTCATGACCTCAATCAACGTTCCGAGAACAGCCAACAAGCTACTTGCAAGAGCTTCGTATCCATGGTAATCATCTAAAGCATCAAATATTTCATCCACCAAATCATGAACCATCGGTACGATGTCCGATCCAACAAGTTTGATCATGGCTATCAATACTGATGGCGCAGTGGGAGATAGTCTTGCGGGTAGAAGATGCAATGTTACAATGTTAATTACGTAGTCTACGTTGTCTAGAACCATGTTTTGCGGACTGGCGTATCCAATATTATATGATATCTGATGAAGAGCGGTGGTGGCATATTCCCGAATGATAGGTTGAGGAGAAGCGAGATGAGAAAGGAGGACGTATAACGCGGTGAGTAGTAATGGCCGGAAGGACGATGAGAGGATCTGAGATGTCAGAGTGAGGGTTTGAAGTGATAGACAAGCGAGAAGAGCGTGTTGAGCTTGGGCGTGCAATCGACGAGTCTCGATGGATGCTCTGGTATTTGGTACGGGTTTTCGATCGAGTAAAGTAGTAAGAGTATCTATCCCCTGAGTCCGTTCTATGGGGACTAATGCTTCGGCGTTCGGATCTTCTGTGTAATTCAAATATTCATCTTCCTGTCCGTCCAAGTCTTCTTCCTCTTCGGAGATAGTTACTAATGTTTTGACAATTTCCCTACTCATCTTTCTAACAGCCTTACTAATCTTGCCTTCTGCGCTTTCCAGCTGAGCAGATTTTATACCTTCTAACAGTCTTTCACAAACCCAAATCGCCGAAACAGACTTGGCCACTTGCCTCCTACTATTCGCTTTCGCAAACAGGATGAAATACTCCACAGTATGTAAGGCTGTTTCGCCACCTGCGGCTCCTAAAGATCGTAGCATTTCCGCTAAAGACTTTGAGGTAGACTCAGACTCAACATACCGTAAGGGGACATGAGGAAAAGAATTTCCAGATTGCGTAGATCCATCACCAGCCAGAAGAAGAGGTACAGCAGTAGATGTTGTGTTATGTTGCCATCCTAGCTGAGCTATTCTTTCAGCAGAATTATCAGAAGCTGACCATCCGTTAGGTCGACCGAATTCTAAGCAATTCAATAGAGCCCAACTCCACTTTTCTACTCCGCCTTTTGGGCCTAGCAAGTCCCCTATAGCGTTGTTACCTTGTTTGACCTCTAAAGACGTTTGAGCAATTGCCGTGATCAATCTCGCTACCTCATCGACCTTCTTGTCCTGTTCCGAAGTGACCAATCTAGACAGCGAGTTCACACCGTTACTCAGGATATCTAGCAACAAGGGCTGTAAAGATAACCGTTGATTCTCTAGCAGCAGTCGTAACTTTCGCCTGGCATCATACCGCACCGGATCGAATGTATCTTGTGATAGTGACAAGAGCGAAGCCAGACATCGAGGTTGAAGAGAGGAAAGGGATTCATGACATGATTGAATGATTGAGGAGGTCAGGGTTATGACTGCATGACGAGGTAGATCGGAAGTATGACCGGACAAAGTCGATATAATTGGAGGAAGGGCATTCTGGAGTTGAGCGGATGTAAAGGAGAGATAAGAAGCGGTGAGAGGTGGGAATGGATTTGTCAGTTTAGATGAAGTTGAAGAAGCTGGTGATGGTGGAGTAGGTTGATCTGGTGGAAAAGGTTCATCCGACGTATTCCAATCTTCAGCTAATTGACTGAGATCATCGACTATCGGTCTCAACAGCCCTAAATCTCTCAGATCTTCGTCGTTCAAAGTCGATATAACCACATCTTCTATTAAACCTAGGACCTCCTGTGCGACTTCCCCTTTCAGACTGGCCCCTACACTTTGAACTAATTTGGCCATCGAGCTGATCACCCCTGGTAGAACGGCGGCGAGAACCTCATGTTTCCCTTTCAGGTATACCTTGATGAGCGGCCGGAGGAGCTTGAGGGAGGACAACTGAAGTCGATGATATGGGGGTGAAGGGGAACTAGTTTCAAGTCCGAACGTGATGGTTTGGAAGAGCGTAGGAAGTAACGGGGATTTCGAGCTGGACACCTTATCGAGCATCGAGGGGGTAGGATGAGGAAGACCATGATTGTCTAAGCTGATAGGATTCAGTAATGCGGTGAGTAGCTGGACAGCTTGATACTGGAGTTCTTGATTCCCTTCTTTCTCTTTGCCTTTACCCTTGTTGTCCTTACTTCTAGGTCCAACGGCAGCTATACAGAATCTCCATAATTGCTCCCAAGCTACGACTTCCATCCCTCCTGCACATTTCTTCCAAGCTGAAGTGGTATATCCTAAAAGCCTAAAAGCAGATTCTAAGAATTGATCAGGTAGATTCGCTGGATTGGATTGGCGTAGGATGGAAGTGAGAGGGAAAAGGATATAGTTGATTACCGCTGGATCAAGAGATGTTTGAGGGATAGTGTGAAGATCAGATAGCAGCTTATCTATCAGTCGAGCATGCTGAGAGTAAGAGCTTGGTGCTTGAGCAGCTATAGCCATCAATGCTACACATGTTGGCTTGAGCTGCGAACAAGTCAGCTAACATCAGAGTTGCAGGGCAAACCAGCTAGCTCACCTTTCGGAACGCTTCCATCCTGGCCATCCTATTCGCCATATCTGATAGTCCACCCAACTGTCTGGAGGAGGATGTGGAGATTGAAGGTCTGGATGATCCTCCGACAGGTAGAGTGGATATCGGCATTGTGAATTCAGCTTCCTTTGTTCGGCAAACCAAAATGGGAATTGACTACTGAAGCTCAGGCATTGTCGGAAATGGAGCAATCAATGGGACAGAAACGATCTATATCGATCCTGGCGAGGTATTTGTTCGATGAGGGTAGCTCGTGGGGCGTTGGCAATGTCGTATAGGGGATTGCAGGAAGAGATATGGTAATATAACGAACATTTCGACGCAGTTGTTGAGTTGATTGTCCAATCTCCGTATCAAGGTGGAGGCAATTACTAGTCTCGATTTGATTCCGTCCTCGTTGGCAGAGGTAACAGCCATGACCACTTGTGTGATCAGAACACTTGCTGGCGATGATCAGTACCATCGATACCCACTCATCACGGGCCAGAACATATCGACCGTTACTGATCGCCTGATTAGAAATGTGTTGACGATAGACCTAATTCCAACGCGGGCAGATCTGACCGAATGGGTGGCTTTACGGTCTGATGGGCACATGATCAACTGTTAAAGGGGAAAGCGCTGTTATAGTCGTGGAGAGGCTAGGACTCGAGCTCCCCTTCTTATCTACTCATGTTTGTATACTTATCTCCATGGTCACTGTATGATTAGGTGTCTACAGATAGAACTCACTTTCTACTTTACACAATCGTCGAGGTCCATTTTTGCTGTCAGACGGAAAATGCCCAAGATGACATTCGCCTCGATTACACCATTCTTAGTGGTCCTAACGCTCCGAGTCATCAAAGCAGATGAAATATTCATTGGATGCTACTCTTATCCCGATGTCCTCAATGGGACATCCATGGAACTTATGCCATCCAGCGATGTGAACTGCTTTGTGAGTTATTCTACTTCATGTCCAGCACCCAGATATATCGACAACTACAAGCTAGGCTAACCTCATGTAAATCTCAGCTCCACTGTATCGCTTCGGACTGGCTTTATGCGTATTCACATTTCGAACCTTCAGCCGAACACGGCACCGATAAATATTGTCTTTGTTCGAACGATGCACCCTCTGTGGTGAACATGGTTGGTGATGCGGTTTTATGTACAGCTGAGGAAAATTCGGTCGTGTCTGTGAGTGCCTCCTTGATACCTCTGATCGCTGTCCATAACTGATGTATGTTTGCCATCGAGGTGTCGGCTAATGTCCCTCGATGGCGGTGGACAGGAGGGGAAAACGGTCTATGCTGGGGTATCAGCAGCGGTAGTCCCACATTATTCCATTCAGCCACGACAGCTCTGGAATGTATCTCAATCTGTCCACGATATGCTCAGGTGGTATACGACGATAACTCAAACCCTTCCGGATGCTGGTGTGAGGGCTTTAGATGGTGGGAAGAAACTTTCCCTACTACGTGTGGATTTAATGTCGCTTTCCCTTACGAATTCAAGTTCTGGGAGACTCAACCTTCGAATGTTGTTCGACGAAGAGATAGGGAGAGAAGGGAGTCGAACGCTAGAAAGGCGGATTGGTCCTTGTGTCCGGATGGAAAGAGGGCTTGCAATATCATGGATGGCGAAGGTCTGAGCTATGAAGTGAGTTCGGCTGAATGTCCAGCTGTGAATGCCATTGTATATCGTCGCATGGCTCTTGGTAGATCTTTTTACTGACATCATTGAATAGTGCATCGACACAGACAACGAGTTAGAATCGTGTGGTGGTTGTTCACACGGAGAGTTTGGTATTCATAGAAGTGAAATTAAGGGACATGCCGTGGGAGTTGAGTGAGTTAGCTAAATCCACTTAGCTCTGGGTGATCAGGTGATGATTTGGTTTTTGAAATATAGCTGCACTACCTTGCCTGGAACATCTCCTTCTGGGGTGACATGTATGGCGGGTAGATGTACGGCGTCGATCTGCGAATCCAACTATCAATTGGTGGATGAACGTTGCGTGGCAGTGATACCCGAATAGCCAGAAGGGGAATCAAGGTGGACGATAATTGTTGATAATTGGGGTACGAACATGCAATCAATCAACATCTTGTAAAATTGACTAAGGATATACTCATGCATGCTCTTGGCTGATGAGATCCGCACACGCCAAGCTGCCCGGCTGCCTGAAGGGTGAATCTGTCCTTGTTTGCAATGCATGAATGAGCTATAATACCATCATCTCCGCATTAATGACAAGCTATGTGGTGCACAGGACCGTCCGCTTGGATTCTCTTGGCCATGATAGTCGATGATAGACGATTTCATTCTTCTTGTAACGTTTGGGCAGTCAGCAGGTGTTAAATGGAGTACTGATGAATAAGCTAGAACTTAAAAGAGGTATTCTACATTGTCAAATAGCTCGTTCGTTCTCATCGCATCCCATACTACGGACATAATCAGCCTCTACGATCATGTCACACCATCTCCTCGTCACCCTCTTCCTTATTGGTCTAACCGAGGCCGAAGTCTATGTTGGATGTTTTTTACCTGGTGTGACTGAAGGCTTGAACGCTGAGTGGCACTTCCTCGGCCCCACTGACGATTGTCTGGTAAGAAACATATCACTTTCATCCTCTACCCATGCTGATATTAGGGATTCAGGCTATCTGCCGTTCTTAGAACCGAGAGTATACCTACCAACTTGAGGCCCTCACCACCGGTGGTGTGACATTCACCCGACGATGTGCTTGTTCAGACAAAGCACCAGACTATCGGCATATGGCCGGAGAGATCTGTCATCCAGACGCCATTGATCTTTACGGTGTACGTCGTCTTCCATCCTATATATGCTCACATAGGCAATGATGAGACGCTTACAATAGTAATCTTCTCCAAAACCCCTATGTAGGTCTGGAGAGCAGATAGTATCTGGTCATACGATGCCTGTTATCGATCCCCCGGATGTCCAGGAGGCTCCGCTCAGCAGATTGACAACATAGAAAACTGCTTCTCGATGTGCTCCGAAAGCCGTTACGCCACCTTGTACTTGACCCGTGTCGGATTCGAGGCTGAGGGATATTTCACCTGCTATAATAACTCTAATCCATGGAGCGACCTCCCCCTTTCAGGTTGTGCTTACGGAGATTGGTAGGTTTACATCGGAAGTACAATGCTTAGTGGATTCGCCAAAAGGCAACACCGTGACCGTGGGAGATTAGATATCAAAGAGAGGACGGAGCAGGTGTTCTGTCCTCTAGGAATGACCGCTTGCAATCTAGCAGAGGCAGAAGGCTACGAGGTGAGTCTCTCATATCATAGGTGCATGTCTGCATGCTGACACACATGTGTGCTAGTGTCTCGACACCGGGTTGGATCCTGAATCTTGTGGTGGATGTATGCATGGGCAATATGGTGTGGTAGACAGTGCTGCAGGGACAGAGTGAGTATCACTTCTGTAGTTCGTCAACTCGATGCTGATGCTGCGAAGCTGCACCGCATTGACTGGTACTACGCTGTACAGTGTTATTTGCAGCTCAGGTCGATGCGTGATGACCGACTGTGGCGACGGTTATGACCTGATCGATCAAAGCTGCAAAGAGGCCGATCGATAAAGATGATCACCTAAGGTAATCGACGAAACGGACAGTATGGGAAATATTCAGGATAGCCTGATGCCACGGCATGTGTATAGGTACACTACTTATGAATAATTCACATGTTTTCAGCAGACGACAGTAGAGAAGATCCTGTGACGAGATCGCCTTTGATCAATCTGTGTGTCTAAGAACAGTCAAGCACAGATCACTGATGGACAATCTTTTTCCTTCTGCAGGATACTGCAGGATGATACATTGAAAATCTCATTGATTTTCAGCATGTGAACAAGTATTCGAAAATTGTCCTATTGTTACTAGATATCACTCGCTGCCCACAGCAACGGTAACAGTCTCCTTCGACAGAAACTGGGGTTCCTCACGCGGTAAGCCATATACTCACGATGTCACCGGTACTCTACCTCATATCCCTCCTTGGGTTGACCTCTGCCTCCGACTTAGTGGGGTGTTTTTCATATCCTGAGGTACTCAAAGGTCAAATTGGAGGACTGCAACCAGGTGTAATCCCGGTGGACTGTCTCGCAAGTCCATATTTCCAAGCTCGTATACCTTGTCCTTTCTTCTAACTAGGCTACATACTCTAGGCCAATTGCGTTCGCGATGGCAAGACCTTTACATACGAATATGCTCAATATCGCAACGGTCTCGGTTACGATCAATGGTGCCTCTGCTCGGATGATGCGCCCGACTACCGATATCTCAGCTCTGGACCTGACACCTGCGATCCTGGATTTTTTACACCTGGAGATGTAACAGTATGTATCCACCTCTGTTTTCACCTATCGTTATTGATGAAACTACCTTGCGATAAGGTATCAGTACCTCTGGCACCCTTCACTTTCGATGCGTGCTACCCCGGAATTGGAAACCCGGACCTCGATTACCAAATCAATAATATCTTCCAATGCCTCTCTTCCTGTGCCTCCTACCGATACGCGAGATTGGCATTTCATGCAGATGGTGAAGGTGGCTATTGTCATTGCTATTTAAACGACGAGCTGTGGTCTGGAGAACACTACGTACCATGCAACCGTGGTGCTTGGTATATATATCAGCAGACCATCCAGCCCAGTTCTTTCGCTAAAAGAGGTCGGGCTGGATTGGGTATCAGCAAGAGCGAACAACTCTGCCCGGATGGCCTGACTGCTTGTAATCTCCCTTTGGTCTCAACTGAAGGGTATGAGGTGCGTTTCCTGTCACTGAATGAACTCATCTTATGAAGAGGACTCTGAACCTACTTTACCACGCAGTGCATCGATATCGATATTGATCCCGAGTCGTGTGGGGGCTGTCAGTACGGCCGATATGAAACGGATCTTGTTGGGGGTCAGAGCCGACCGACATTAGGCCTAGAGTGAGACATATCCCGTCATCCGGTTGAGACAATCCAGCTGATATGTAAGTAGCTGCACCAACCTCCAGAATGCCATCATCAATACCATCTCATGTGTACGAGGCCAATGCATGATTGGCTCGTGCGAGGATGGATTTGAACTACACGAAGGAATTTGTGACGTAGTATGATTTTTCGCTTGGCTCGCCTGAATAAGACACTTTATGCATCATGTCAGAACCAATTCATGGGTTCGTCCGCGCTATACGATTCCATCATTTGATTCATTGCTTGAAGTGGACAGTCGGAACATCATTCATACCACCGAGCTATGTCTGCTGATACAACTGGTATAGGTCATGCGATTACGCATGTTGATGGTGTAGATCTTGCTTACTGCTGATCTCGATCTGCACTGAAGGTGATCTTTCATCTCTCGTATGCCTCACCATCGTGAACGCCTGAGATCATTTGGCATCCGCATAAGCTTACAGCTGCCTAACGGTTCTTCTGATCACCAAGCACAAGCGGTGCAAGAAAGTCACAGTAGTAAGAAAGACACAAAGACGAACAGAAAAACAACAGAGGGCGATATTTGCTTCGATTTATCAACGTAAAAATTCCTCAAAGATCATATCACTTTGCCCCATACATACTCAATCAAAGCAGTTCTATCGTTCAGCATGCTCGCCATTTTATTCTCACTCTTCATCACCCTATCCCCTGTCATCGCTCAAGTGTCCCCCGATTGGTCGTATCCCCTTGTTGGCTGCTTTACAGAAGATATACTTCAAGGACAGAAATGGAGACACCTGGACTATGACGATGGCTAGTGTGAAGTAAGCATGATTCACGGGTATCATCGGCTCGTTGTTGCTGAAGCTTTTCAAGGTCTATTGCTAAGGTCATGGAAGCCTCTATGCCTATTCCACAACCACTACCACTTACAGCTCTGGACCTTGCATCTGTAGCGACCTGGAGCCAGATTTTCGATATCGGCATGGTGTTTGTGCCTCGGGGGAATCGGGAATTTACGTGAGCCAGATCATGGTTTTCATTGTACAGGAAGCTGACAGCATCATCAGGTCACGGCCATGACTGAACAGACTGGATTCCAATCACACTACGATGACAGCTGCCACACCGCTCCGTTTCCAAATCTTGGAACCCAGGTGACCGATATCTACCAATGCTTTGAGCTGTGTTCAACCTGGAAGTATGCCGTTATAACTTTCGCCCAGAACCAAAGTCCTGCCCACTGTCGGTGCGCCGACAACGATCAGACATGGGTCAATCAACCTGTGACTGGCTGTGATAGCCCAGGAGCTTGGGTCCCGTACAGACAGATTGAATCACCTACTAGTAGCGCTGCAGTTATTAGGAAGCGAAAGGATGATCAACATAAGTTGAAGCTAGAGGGTCTCTCTCAAAGGTGCCCTCATGGTCAAAGGGCATGTCGCCTGCATGAGGGGAACGACGAAGCTTACGAGGTTTGTGGTCTTGATTTGCCTGTCAAAGTATGTCAAAGTATCAATGAAGCTGAAACAGATTTAGTGTATTGATACGAGTCATGAATTGGAATCTTGCGGTGGATGCATTCACGGTGAAATGGGAATCGGTCATGACTTCGGCTCTCCAAGGCACCCGATTGGTGTGGAGTGAGTGAAGCCATTGTAAGATGATGATTGTTGTGGTACACTGCTAATCCACATCTTCAGCTGCACCTTACTTCCCGGAATTACTCCTAACGGCGTGGCATGCTTCGAGAACCGATGTTTTGCGTTCGATTGTGAAGAGGGATTCCTTCTTGTTGATCAGACATGTGTGCGAAAAGGATTATGATCTACAAAGCTGATAAGGTCACCTGAAGGACTATCCATGAGAGCAGTACATTCTGTAATCGTTTGATCATTTATGCACATCATGCCTCTAATTGCATGCCGATCAAATTGAGATATCTCAAAGAAGAATTACCTTGCGACATTCACGACAGAAGGCTTTCAAATAGCTGTTGGAGAAATGATCAGCCCTTAGTGTACAGCATTTTTGTGCTCTGATGATCATCCGCACTTCGGAGCAAATCTATCCGAAAGTGTGTAATCTTTCCTCGTCTATCTTCTATTCGGTTCAAAGCAGGGGGAAACAATCGGCTGGACTACACTCCAAGCGCAGCTGGCACTTGATCAAGCCAGAAAATCTGGATAAAAGGGCTACACCTACAAATTCAAACCTGAGCGCCCCGGATCTTACCGTGGATCTTTGACGTCTTATTCTCACACGTTTCTATATACTCCGCACAGATATACAAGCATACATTCGACTGTCATGTTTCTCAAGACAATTCTGGCCATTCTTATCTGCATTCCACTCGCTCTCGTCCTAGCTCAAGATGAGGAACGTGCAATCTACGCTGGTTGCTTCGATAGAGAGGCAATCCTGAAAGGGGCAGTGGGTATATACTTGTATGATCGACCCATAGTACCGGAAGTTCCTTGCAATGTAAGTCTACTATTCCTAGAATGTTACCAGCTTCGTCACATTGAGACTGATGTTCGCATGCTGTCATGCACAGTGCGGCGCGATCGGCTACAGGTATCAATGGCAGTGGAGTCAATACGGTGGCGTTGGGACGAGAGATACCTGCTTTTGCACTAATACAACTCCAAGCTTTCGATATTCCGTAAACAAGGAAGATTATTGCACATACGCTGGGATACTCTACCCGTCAGATAGCGCAATCAGTGCTCCATGCCTTGCCAATGATCCCGTTTGCTGACGATCCCTGGGTTGGTGCAGGTTTATGCTGTTACTCCTGCGATTGATAGGTGGTCGCTGAAGGATTGTGTGATCGCTAAGACTCCTGCTGCCGGGTTTGATGTTACCGATATCTACCAGTGCTTGAATACATGCGAATCTTCAAAACATCCGTACGCGGCATTGATCACTCACCGAAGGTCAGCAGCCGCCACTTGCATATGCCTCGAGAATATGAATGTACCCGGTAACCAAGGGTCGGACGGATGTGGGTGGGAACGCTGGCAGGTCTTCAGTAAGCGAACCTAGCTTCGGACCACGACCGGATAGTTCAATGTTGGGGAGAATATGGGCTGGAAAGCCATCAACGTGCTTTCAGTCCGTGAACAATCGAATTATGTGGTGGGACGAGATGGACGAGACAGATCATATGACCAATCTTATAACTTTCATGCATTTTTGATGTATAGCAACGGAGACCAAATTTTGGCTGGCCGATAGGATTATATCATCGCCGCTTATGCTTCATGATCACTGTTATAAGATCCAAACAGAGAGTCGGTGGAGAGACTGATCACAGCCAGGCCTACATGGCTATTCGGTCATTTAGACCAGCTGATGTCCTCACATGACCAATTCTTTCGGTTTCGTTCAGAATGTTTCCGCAAAAGCTGATATGGCTTCCCTATGGCAAGTATATACTTATTGACCTACTGGTGAGACAAGCTCTGGGTGCAACTCCCTGGATAGCTGCCAGTTGGCATAAATCCCTGGACTGACTCTAGGCCCCAAATTACCCGGCGTGAATCGTCAAGTTGATCCATACTGCACTGTTGTGTTCTGAGCAGAGTAGACCCCATCTTACAGTATAGGTTAGACCTGAGTGAGACGTCAAAGAATTCTCCACGCATCATCCTCTAAGCCTTACACCGACTATGAACAACTCCTCGCAAATTGACTCTTATGATGCCAGTCTCCTGAAAACAGTCGACACACAGGCTGTTGGGGTTGGGGAGACGATAGTCAGATGACCGCAGATCATGGTAATGGGTGTCAAATCGATATTTACACACGCATGGATTGCCCAAAGGAGTTAGAGCTTAAGATTGATGATCTGACTTGGCAATACAGGGCTCCCTGACAGTGATTGTTCGGTTCATTCGTCAGCCGCTCAGCCCACGCCCACATGACCCATGATGTGATTGGGCTCATAGCTCCTCCTCGTTGTAAGGCATAAGGTTCTCTCGATTTGCACCTCATCATATCGTAAAGTACATCTCTGTCGCTCCAATACAGCATCGATTCCTGACTCATCATTTATAATGCTGAGCAAATTATCTGTAACTGCCATTTTCCTCCTTCCAACTATCATTGGGGAAATCGGAGTCGGGTGTTTCGATCGGGAAGCAATTCTGGAAGGAGCAACAGGAATATACCTGTATAGCGGAGCCAACCCCCCCGAGGTCCCATGTAATGTGAGCCCAGCCCTCATTTGATGCTGACACGATGTTTGAAACAGTTGTTGACCCTATCAACTTCCTTACTTGGGTCGGGCTTGGCCGTGACAGTGTCAGGAGATTGGGTATGATTACAGTTGGACATGAGGTCAATATGGTGGTGTGGGAATCTATGAATCGTGTTACTGTACCAACACCCGACCTAGCTTTAGGTACTTGCTCAATTCGTATGATTACTGCTCTCCGGGCTTGAATGACGAATCGGACGCAAGTGTCAGTATCGTCCCCACCTTAACCTCCCCCGGATATGAGCTGACTCAACAGCGGTACCGGTCGATCAGGTAGTGGCTGTGGCAACCAGAATCAATGGATGGTCCAGCGGGCCATGCGTTCATCCCGACAGTCCGATTTCGGCCTTCAATCCCTTTGAAGTGACCGACATATTCCAATGTGTCTCTCAATGTCAAATACAAGGCCGTCCCTACGGCGTCCTCATCCCTCACCGACGATCGGTCACTGCCACCTGTGCCTGTTTTGAAAACAGCAATGTCTGGCTAGGTGAGCCTAGGACAGGTTGTGGCTGGGAAAACTGGAATACTTTCAGCTATATCTCCCAACCAAGTGCCTTTGTCAAACGTCAACAAGCGAAACTTCGACTGTCAAACCGGGATGAGCTGTGTCCCATGGGCTCTACTGCATGTCTGCTGGATGATAGCGAGCCCTCGTACGAAGTGAGGATCTTCTACACAATTCTCTTATGAAAGTATCAAGCTGACTACTCTGGCAGTGCATTGATACAACCAGCGAGCTTGAATCATGCGGTGGTTGCATTCACAGCTCCATCACCCCATTGGTAGACTCGCCCGGCGGAGGAGTAGAGTGAGTCTATCTCGCATTACAGATATGAATTGACGCATTTTGCATAGCTGTACATCTGTGCCCGGTACAGCACCAAATGGTGTTACTTGTCTCGAAGGTCGCTGCATTGTGTATGACTGCGATCATGGGTATGAGCTCAAAGAAGGAGAATGTGTGAGTTGGGAGCTGTGAGCCACCCGAATGATGATGATTTACTACACGGCCTCTCTGTATGTACTAAACGAACTATCTATTACTATCTATCCGACATGTCCTTGAGATATTGTGCAATCAAATTAAGATATATATCTGACGGCGCGAGCGTCGTATGCAAAGTATTACCCATCATGGCGACAGACAACAATCATATTTGCAAATGAGGTTGGATGTCGCTTTGATAGATTAAAAGGGATTCTCGATGGGGGAGATCGGTAGATGTTACTCAAACCTGATCGTCATCGAAATAGATTGATCAATCAAGCTATTGATGGAAGTCTGCGACATATCATTGCCACTGTTCGCTTCCCGCCTAGACCATCCTACCTCAAAATCATTCTTGTTTCACTCTGATTCGGGTGTTGAACCTTCTAAACAACATCCCTCTCCACGATGCTTTTCATTCTGATGCTTGCATCATTGATCCATGTTCCTACTATCTTCGCTCAGTCACAGCCCGTTGGCGGCTCATATGTGGGGTGCTTCGATCGAGAAGCCATTCTTAACGGCACAACAGGGAGATATCTTTACCAAGATTCGAACTCTCATATATCTTGTGACGCGAGTAGGCATCCCTCATGCCGGAGCTACGTTGTATGTTGACACAGTCGCTGTTCTTTCACAGTGCAAACCACAAGGATACGACTATCGATGGGAGTATAGTCTTCGTAACAGCTCAGGTCTATATGAATCATGCTTTTGCACTAATGACAATGCCGCTTACAAGTATATCCTGATCGGAGATGGTCAATGCAACCCAGGGGAATCGGAAGAGTCGGATGTGTCGGTGAGTCACATACCTTAACCCCCATTGATGGGGACTATGGCTCAAGATATATCTCTCTCCTCATAGGTTATTGCAGACTCATACAGAATCAGAGAATGGGGATCCCTCGACTGCTACCGCTCGGACGAACCGGTTTCAGGGTTCAACGTCACTAGTCTATACCAATGCCTTACTCGATGTCAAGCTGATCGTCGACCATGGATTGTCCTTGTACCACATAAAAACTCATCTACTTCTACATGCGTAATGTGTGCCAGGAAGATACCGACACATGGATGCTTGCAGAGGTAGCACCATGTGCATGGGAAAATTGGAGAACATATTCATATATCTCTCAGCCACCGAGCGCATTTGTCAAGCGTCAAAATGCGAGAAATCAAATGGTTCTGCAAGGAACCCCTTGTCCAATGGGTAGAACTGCATTTTTACTAGGCGAAGATAACATTCTTTCGTATGAGGTGAGTGGATTTATCTGTACTCACCAGGGGGCTGACACTCATTATATTCATTAGTGCATCGATACCTTCAGCGAGCTGGAATCATGTGGTGGCTGCGCTTATGGCGAGTTTACCTCTGAGGGTGCCAAGCCTTCACCTGGTATCGAGTGAGAAATATCCCTTCTTATGCGAGTGCAAAGCTGAGTCGAACTTTATAGCTGTACCTCTCTCCTAGGTGTTTCGAGGAGCGGCGTCACCTGTCATAGCGGTCAATGCCTAGCTTTCGCCTGCGAGGAAGGTTATGCACTTGTGAAAGACAAATGTGTCATCAAGGAAGGACTGTCTTAAACTCCGCCACACCGGAATGATGGAGAGAAGACATTAATCGATGATTATCTCTCTTTCCTATGCTCTACTATGATATGCACTCATGTCCAAATCACCTGCCAGAAAGCAGTTGATTCCTTCCCGATCTGATCGTGACCGAGATGACCGGTTGGATAAACTGATGCAAGGAGTCACGAGATCTCCCTTTGTGGCGATACAGTTGTGGGCGCGCGTTTGTACCATAAAGGTCGTGGGAAATGATGGTGGAAGATCGCACACATCTGATCATCTGAACCTGCCTTCACGAAGGGAGAAGGCATTGTGAAGTTTGTACTGAAACTATGCTCCTGTTGTTTCCTACTATCTTTCCTGCTGCATCAGTGTTAGCCAATATAAGTGAACATCCTTAACCTTCCATCGACCATTTTGCAGCATGACCTCTAACATTTCTTACTTGATATTGCTTTCTTGTCTGTTGGTCGGAAAAGTAATTGCAAACTATGTTGGCTGTTTCTCCCACAACGTCTTGGAAGGACGATCACCATCTGACATCACTGCTTCTGGGGTTGATTGCCAGGTAAGTTGAGCCAACTTCAGGATGATCAGTACGGCAATTCACTATACGAACAAATCTATGCTTCAGACTACCTGTGGTCAACAGAACCACTTGTATCCCTATCAGTTTACGGAACACTACGGCACTCCTAGCTACAAGTTATGGTGTCTTTGTGTGGATGATGCACCCAATCCAAAAGACATGATCGATGGATGTCATGACCCTACTGCGGAGACCACGAATGTGACGGTAAGCACCGGTTCATCTGGCAACTTGATCAAACTATGACTGGTTGAATTGCTCACATGTACTGTTAGGTCATAATACCTTATCAGCTGGCTTACCAGTTTGTCTGGTATAATTGTCACGCCTTTACCCCTACAACACCCGGGACCCTTGTCAACTCTGTCACAGATTGTTTCGCTACTTGCAGTCCATACTCTTGGGCTGGCGTAGTCTACGATCAACAAGATCCCAATGTGATCACATGCAGATGCTACACCTATGATGATCATCCCTGGTATGGTACACCAGCTACCGCTTGCTTGCCTGGCGCTTGGTTCATCTACAATCATTTCCCTCAACCGACCGGGGCAGTCAGGAGGAGATATAACGGTTTTCAGGAAGGGAATCAGAAGAGAGAAGTCTGCCCCCATGGTCTCACGGCTTGTAACCTGCTCCACAGCCAAGGCATCGCCTTTGAGGTCAGTGACTATTTGTTCGACCACATTGGGATGTACAGTATATGGTTTCTTTTGTGAGAGCTGATTGCGATTTTACACAGTGTCTCGACAGTTCACAAGAGCTGGAATCGTGCGGTGGTTGTAGGTATGGGATGTTCATGAGTGGAGAAAAGGAAGAAGGGCCATCCGAGGAGTAAGTGAGCGTTTGATCATGCCTTTCCATTCAGTCATTCACCTGATCGAGGTCTATTATCAGCTGCACGGTAATCACTGGGGCCAAACTCGCGCCGTGACATGTCAGGCGGGTCGATGTGTAGTCTCAGGATGCGAAGACGGTTACACTCTTCAAAACAACAAGTGCCTGGTCAAATGAGCCGCGACTTCCAACATGGCCTGTCTTCGCCCACTGATTAATTCGGGCAGATTCCATATACCTACAGAGACTTGTGTATTGGGTTGATTATGCATTATTTGGTAACATGTGTGCTTTTCTTGAGTTTTGCCCACCAGGCTCTCGTCACATACAATATATCGCTCATGAGATTGAAGAGATACACGGACATATTTTACGACTCAACCACGATTTCCAAGCCAATCCGTCAGGCTTATAGTCATCAGTAATTTTAGAGTTGCGATCTTCTGACGTAGCTCAAGCCGATCTTATCGGACGAACCAGATTATCGTTTCGACAGCCAAGAAAGAATTCGTTAGCGGGAAAGCTTTTCGGACTTGAACCTTCTGTATGGTTTTCCCGGTGGTCGCTATCCTTTATCCGCACCTCGATTGCTTCGAGTGAACAAACATGCTGCCAAAAGCTTTCGTTCTGATCGGTATCTAATCAGCTATAGTGACATCATCAGGTGATGCGTATTTGGCTGCTTCTCGTCACATTCCCCTACTGGTCACAATACTTCTGTTCTGACTTTTAATGAGAGGTTGGAAAGATACCCCCTAGGCACTGTATACTACCCTCATAAAACCATAATATCAGCTAACAGCGGCTAAAATGATATCGATAACACCTATTGTTGCCTCAGCAGTTCGGCTGGCCCTTCTCCTGGAAGGGGGACCCCACGTCATACTCATCATTCTGCTAGATTTGGCCGGATGATCCAGTCTTCGAGGAGCTAGTTGGTGATCCAGAGTGTCTCTTTCCCAATGTCAAGGCAGGTCACAGCTTACTAATGAGGCCTAGTTAGTAATTTATGGATGCTGAATACTGACCACGCATGTCACTTATCTGGGTCCGCCGAACGACTGGACTTGGGAAGGCTGCTATTAACTGTTCTATAATGCCGAGAGGGAATACGTGTATAGTGCAAGGGAATGCTTGGGTATCTGCACTCTGTACCCTTATGCCATGACGAGGTTCCACCGCGGTGGAGAGCTTATGACTCTTCAACGCACCTGCTCCACTATGGAACACGATGCTCAATCATTCCTCAGTTGTGGGCAAGAAGACCCCTTTTGGTATTCGCATAATTCGCCACCCATCGCATCTGCAAGGCGACAATCGAGGAATCTGTAATTTGTACTAACCTTGATAGCTCTGTCACTGGCCTCCCGTAATAGCTTTACCATGCTATGTGCATTCATACATGCAAGACTCCCAGACTACCCGATGAACCCGATCGAGAACTAACTTTCCCTTACAAATCGTCGAAGTCCATGGTCTCGTTCAGTCCGCAGTCGTTTGATGTGCATCTGTGTAGCTTCTAAGCTTCTTGGCATCTTTGTATACATCGTCGCTTATCTGTAACCCGGTCCGTATTCGGTTCGAAAAATATGCACATTGATCGCCAACGTCCTTGAGTGAACACTGGTAGGGGCGTTGTTTTCGGCACTGCTTAGATATGGTGTACCTGTCGCCACTCAGAAGTATAATCTTCGGCGGAGATAAAATACTTCCTGCTGCACTACTGCAAGTTCTTAATACATATTCTTCACGTTTCTATGCTGAACATGTTCCCTATCCACTTTCTGGGATTTTTCGTGCTGTTCGCACCAATCACTTTGGGGGACGTTTTCGTAGGATGTTTCGATCCGCGAATTTTGCCGACTCCAGAAGGCTTATCATATGATAGTTACCTAGAGAGCTGTCAGGTTAGTGGATATTTCTAATCTGGTCCACTTGAGAGGTCCACTTGAGGCTGACAACACTCCCGTAGGACATCTGTCGTCCTAATGGAACCGACTACTCGTATTCTTACCCTGATCCAGCGGATCAAGGTGACTTTCCCACGCTCAGAATATGTCAATGTGGATTCGATCGGCCCGATGGTCAGTATCTAATTCCTACTAGTTTATGTGACTATCCCAACATTCAAGTGAGTACCATCTTTCTGTCATATTTCACGAGGTGAACAGGAGATAGCTGTAACTCTCACGATTTAGGTGTTTTATCTTCCGTCACCAGGCGATTGGTCGTTCTCCGGATGTCTATACCTTCCGGGTACACCCAGCACACAAGTCACTAGCCTTGTCCAATGTCTAAATCTGTGTAATGGATATCCCATCGCATTTACTGTGTACGTGGAAAGCCATATCTTCTGCTCGTGCACACTCGCGATACCAAATCCGGATGATCTTCAAACCGTTTGCGGACTTGGCGATTGGTTCGTATATTCCGAGACAGTTCTGCCGAGCGGTTTCGTGGCGAAGAAGAGGCTCGCCAAGGATGGTGACCAGGGATTATGTCCAAAGGGTCTCACAGCCTGTAGAGCTGGTTTAGCTTTCTCATCGGCATTTGACTATGAAGTGAATATACCTCAACACTTATATCTCATCTTGATTAATGTAACTTGCGTCCTTGCAGTGTATCAACACAGACGAAGAGCTAGAGTCATGTGGTGGCTGTCTTTTTGGTCAATTTCATAAGGAAGATACCGGATCTCTCTTTCCGAGTGGGGTAGAGTAAGTCCAAACAGAGGATGAAGCCCCAGTGCTGACCATCTATCTTTCGACACAGTTGCACCCAGTTAACTGGCGCTAGATCGGATGGAGTGACATGTCTGCATGGTGAATGCTCGATCTTCGCTTGTGACGATAACCATTACCTATATGCGGGTGTTTGTGGTCCCATTTAGTATCGCTACATATCGAGGCGATCGGAAAATGGGAGGACATTTCATCAATCAGTGAAATATGAAAACTCATAGAGATGAATAGAGCTTTTCTCATATATGCTAAACCGCCATCTGTTATGCGCTGGTGTCGAATGGTTTCTGACCACCTGGTCTCATATATAGGCTCAAGGAGAGATCGATACCGAATAGATCTGCCTCTGTTCCTGAGGAGGCGATGCGATGGCATGAGCGGAACCGAACAACATAACCCTTCTGCTCACGGACATGATGGTACCTGAAGAGGACAATCCTACTGCTATGACCGTGTGACCTCACCACTCAGCAGTGTGGGTCTGGTGCAGGCTGCCATCACCTGTTAAAAAGACAAGCAATCTGATGAGAGTGTACTTACATGGGGACATTTCAAATCATTTCCACCATACATGGCAGCAGATTACAGTACATTCACAAGATGACAAGGCCAACGGTACTACTCGCACTCTTCATACCTTTTCTCACCATCAACTGCGCAAACATTGTCCCAATGGGATGTTACCCATACGCAGGTGGATCTCATCTCTACACCAATGATCCCATCACAATGGAAGGTTGTGCGGTAAGCATGATTCTTTCAACAGGCGGCTTTCACTCACTGTTTTCCTCCTGAGCAGGACGGATGTTCAAACACATACCACTTGTTGTACGCCTTCAAGTACTATTACTCGTACTTCAACCCTGATGTCCAAGCGACAGATATCAGATATGTTTGTGAATGTGGGGATGACTTGGGTTACACCCCATCTGATTGGACATATGGGGAAAACTGTGGACAATTGAACTTCTATGATCCTCCTATAGCGACTGTGAGTAGGACGTCTCGTCCTGACTACGCGTAATAGCTGGGCTGATCAGTCTTGACCCAGGTATGGTTACTTGACACAACATTTAGTAGAATCGGTTGTTCCATGCTCACCGATTACCAAGAGCTACAATTCACGAATGTACCGGATTTCGAAGCATGTTTCGTGCAATGTAAGAATTCGAAATATGCTTTCGTCGATAGATTAGCAGGCGATGGTATCAGATGTAGCTGCTCCGATGAACCGACTTATCAAGAACTGTCCAGCTGCCAAGGCACAACTTTGCAGGACTTCAACTGGATGATTTTTGAGCATCCTCCTGGATCTAGCGGTGGCCCAAGTGGTTGGGTTAGAAGACAATTGAAGGAAAGATTAGCGAGAGAAGCCGGTCGAAAAGCGCTGGCGGTCTGTCCGAAAGGTATGACTGCTTGTCGGACTTCAAGTGAGGATGATTTTAGCTTTGAGGTATGTGATTTCTAGCGCTCATGTATGTATACTCTCGGGTGATTACTGATGTTTCCAAGGATAGTGCCTCGACGTCCAGTCAGAGTTGGAATCTTGTGGAGGTTGTATATATGGGTCTTTTGGACAGGCAGACAACGGTATTAGGGGGATCAAGTAAGCTTTTATCGGTGTTGATTGGGCTTTTACCGTATGTTTTGTTGCTTACACACGTCTTAGCTGCCTATCGTTGCCAGGTGTCAGTCAAGAAGGAGTCACCTGCCTGGTGGGACAATGCCTAGCTTTCAGTTGTGAAGATGGGTATGATCTGAGGGGCAATCGGTGTACCCTCTAATTCACTGATGGAGGTGATTGTACAAATATGCCTTATCCAATGTGTCGTTAGGAATAACATGCATTGTTGAAGTATGTATTGACCTTAAGCAAGATCAAATCTTGAGCCTATACCATTTCTATTGTTCCTTCTCCGATACGCACAACAACCCATCGATAAAAACGAGTGAGACATCAAGAAAGATCACAATGCCAATACCTATCGTCCCACTTCCTGTAATACTGTACCCTCATGCGCTCAAACCATATTGGTAGCATCATTCCCTTAGGCTGCCGGTGATATAAATGGCAACTCTGTTACAGTATCCCGACACCAAGAAATATCTCACAATGCGCTGTGAATTAGATAGCCTTTTTGATATCGCTACATTCGGTGATGGGGGTGAGCTGACGAGAAACGCGAACTGGGTTGCATACAGGTTTGCCTCCTCGAAAGTTCATTTGCCCTTCTTGGATGTGCAGCATCGCCTCGTGCACCAAGTGGAGGCACGATTAACGCCGATCATTTAGAAGGTTGTTTGGGCTATTGCCAAGATTTAGATCTTGCGTTTGCAAAACGACGATCAGACAATCAATCTAGTTGTTGGTGTTCAGATGACATGATGAACGATCCCATTCATTTATGTGGAGCTGGTGATGACACCTTTGTTTTCTCCCAAGCTGATCCCGAGGATTGTACTCAAGATTAGATGATCTATATGTCTTATCCGCTGGTCGATCCGGATGATGTTCTGTATATACATGTGGTGTGTGAAACATAATGGATCAGCCCGCTTCGTTTCGACAAGGGTCTGTTACACGACAAGCCGAGTGTCCATCTGACGGTGATATCAAGTGATTGATATGACAAGATGGTACCTTTTTCAATTTCCAGAAAAGCCTCAAACAGTCTTATCTTCGGCAAGAGTGTCGGAGAATGCGGCCAGGCGGTCTTATGCCAAGCCAAATTGTTATCGTGGGGCGATTAGCCGTAGTAAAAGAATTATCACGGTTCAGCCATATATACCATCCACCCAATCTACTTCGTATAATATCCATTCTATTCTGAAACGGTTCATCCTCGAACAAATCAACCTCCACTTTCTCCACGATCGTCATCGGAAACGATATGTTGGCCTTCGGTATTCTGTTATCCATATTGCTCCTCGCCATCGGTGTCAAGGGGGCGGCACAAATCGGATGTTTCAATCGGACCGTCATTGACCCATTCCCATCTATTCAGATCCCCTTCGATCCAGCCGTTACTACGTGCTCGGTGAGTACGGAACAGGCGATTTCATGTGTATCGGTGATCTCAATGATTCATACTGACGAGAGCATTCCACCAGAATCTATGTGAACAATATCCAGCCACCTACGCAATTTACTGGCCTCAAGTTTCCACTCCTACATCAGAATGGATCTGTCAATGTTCTCAAAGTTCACCGAATGGTACCGAACTACATCCTGCTTTCTTCTCTGAGGGATGTAATTTCCCATGGGTCTCGGTACGTTGATGTCTGTTCTACGTTGCCGATATCCAATATTGATTGTACATATAGGTTGATGTTATCCGACCAGCTGGTAACTTTAGGTGGGCCGGTTGTTGGATCTTGCCACCCGGCGTCACACCCTGGACGGACGTCGCCACATTCGAAGACTGTTTCGAGAGATGTGTCTCAACCCCTCTCGCTTATGCTCAATATGTCGGTGATAACGCTCAATGCATATGCACCTCTAGCTATCCACCTGTGGACCTACCCCTGGAATGCGGTCAGAATACCCCATTCCTCTATGTTCACGATGTGATTCCTAGTGGATTTGTTAAACGTCAAGCGAAAAAGAGGATGAACGAGCAGGTGGTTCTGGGTCCGTGCCCGAATGGTAGGACGGCTTGTCGAACTGCTTCTGATGGTCAGTTCTATGAGGTGAGTGGACTCTGAAGATATTCTCAATAGACTTCGGGAGACGGAACACCCAAGTGTAGTTTGACATAGTGCATCGACACTGATACTGAGATTGAGTCATGTGGCGGATGTATCTATGGTACATTTGGAGAAGAATCTAATCAGGATGTCGGTTCGATCGGAGTTGAGTAAGTTTCACATCTATTTGGGGATGTATTGATTAGTGCTGATCAGTCAGATTAGCTGTACATCCCTTGAAGGAGTGACATTGGGAGCAGTCACATGCACTGGCGGAAGATGCGTAGCATCGTGTTGTGAAGATGGGTATACGTTGAGAAATGGGATATGTGTCGCTAAGCCAGCACTGGCGATTTAAGAAGAAGGGTTTTGAGTACGAGTCGAACGTCAGACGAGGATTTTGTAACTGTGTCTCGATATGATGATTGATATGCCATGCTGTCTGATGCAAAGAGGTGAGCAGTATGGATCGAGGCTGATGATATGATGATATGATGAAGATACTGTACCTTTTGATCTGCATGATGTCCAAAGTGCTGACCTTCGCGTGTTGTGATGATGATGTTACACGATTGGCATGATCTGCCTAGTCGATCAAAGCGATGATTATCGTTTCTAAAACGTTTCGAGCGTGTCCTATGTAGGCGGTTAATCCCTGCTCGAAGGCCGGGTAGTGATTACATCAATAATTAGTTGCCAAATTGTGGACCCCTTTCACACAAGATTGAATCAACAAACATGTAAGCCATGTCCTCGTGCTTTCTTAGATGACCCAAAGTCAGCTGCTGTGTTGAATCGCCATCATTTCATGTCAGAACATCAGATTGTACAGTAGTTATCCCAACCCGATCATCATATGTACGCCTTCAAAGACGATTCTACTATTTTCCATTCACCTCGTGAGACCAATTTAGCCTAATCAAAACAAGTAGACCAACAATGACGTGGAAGCTCAATTTTTCGCTCCTATTGATCGCTATTTCAGCAATTTGTGGAATTGCCGCATACCCAGAAGTTGGTGGTTTTACGGAAGGTGTATTGGAGAGTCACCCTGGCTTCAATGTTTCTACGCCACTTGACTGCGAGTTAAGGACCCATTGACCGCAGTGCCGTACGGCTCGGTGTGCCAGTTGTACGTGTGCTGATAAATATCTCGCTTCAGGAAATAGTTGGCTATATGGGTTTGCCCTATGCCGAATCATGGTGGGGTGAAAATAGTACAAGATTATGTAGAGGAAGCTTCGAGCCACCGAATCCTCGATACCTATCCGCATACGGATATCCATCTTGCGCTGTAGGGGTGCGTGCATGCCAAAGCGTTGTACCTGTAGTCGTATCCATATGATATAGGGCATAGTTGATTGAAAAGACCAAATTCAATAGGTATCGATCATCGATCCAATCGGTCATTGGACCAGGGGAGGATGTTACAACCTATCTGAATCGCCCAATGCCAACACCTTCGTCTGGTCACCAGCTGCAGATTTTGGAGAATGCTTGACCCGATGCCGATCTTCCCCTATAGCATTTGCAAAAAAATAACGCGGACTTCTCGGTATCATGCATGTGCTCTATCCTGAACCCTACCGATTTCGGGATTTTGTACTGCTACTATGGAGAACCGTATTATTATTATCATACTCCGCAGCCTAGTTCTTTCGTCAAGAAATCGAAGAAGGAAGGACAGAAAGTGTTGGATGTCTGTCCAGAAGGAAGTAGAGCTTGTAAGGTGACCGATGAATACGGTTTGAGCTATGAGGTGAGAGCTAGAGAGAATCTTAGGGTGGCCCGCTCGCTAATGCTGAAGTAGGTACGTGGATCTCAGTGCATCGATATCGATAATGCTCTCGAATCATGCGGTGGATGTGCACACGGTGATTTCGAGGACAGCCGTTTATACAATCATAATGCAGGGATTGAGTGAGTTGGCTGGGCTTGTTATTATACTTGAATCAAATGTCGTACAATACTATAAGGGGAAATGTCTGAGTTTGCCTCTTCTTTTAGCTGTACTTCACTTTCTGGAGTATCTTTGTGTGTGGAGTGTCTTGTCACCGGGGAATATGCGAAGTAGAATCGTGCGAGAAGGGTTATAAGCTTGACGAAGGGAGCTGCAGGAAGGAATGATATGACACCGCTGTCGTTGAATGATGATTTGTATGCCGAAATGATCATGTTTTGTGTACATTGCCAAGAGATCTAGGTCGAGCACAGCTTTCCTCCATCCAGATCGGATCTGGTGTGCATCAGATGGCGCCTGACAGCTATCAGTCATCGTAAGCTTTATTTTGAATGGGGGCGATATAAGTTCGCACCTCGTGTCAGACAATGAGGTCGAAGTGTGATCTGTAGAATATGCATTGAATAAGTAGAGGGTAGGATCTCGAATCCTCATCAATTCTCATAACACTATCACTTTCATCCATCACTTGTTTCATTACCATATTCCTAACATGCTTTCGGCGCCTGTTATAGCTACACTGGCCTTGTTGCTTCTAGTAAGTACAGCAGTGAAAGCTGCAGAAGTCTTTGCTGGATGTTTCAATCCTTCGGTAATCGATACGAACAGAATCTTCGCTAGATCATACGTATCCAGCTCAATCACCTGTCCCGTAAGCATTACAGTATATTGCACAGCACCTTGGCAGTCTAGGTCCATCATTCATTTCACTGACTTTGCCTTTTAGGAAGTATGCAGACGATTATCTAGCCCTCAAGATACCTATGCGTATTCTAGGGCATCGACCGTTCAACCTAATACAAGTTTATGTTGGTGTAATACCATTCAACCTAATGCTAGTCACTTGATAGCGGATACTTCATGTCCTTATCCCAACTTATCTGTGGGCCATTTCTTCACCCCTGAATCATACCTAAGATAGACAGCCATAGGTACCAGATAAGACTAACGGACTTATCCCTTCAACAGGCCGAGCTCATCCACCCACCAGCCAAGTGGGGATGGTACAAATGTTTCGATTTCCTCTCGCAAGGCCCTGCTGCCAACTTCACAGTCCAATCCCTTCCAGAGTGTCTCACAGCATGCTCAGCATATCCGAATGCCTATTTCAGTTATTTGGATGATTCCAACAGACTCTCTTGCGCATGTTATCAACGTGGACCACCATTTACGATTGATCAGTGTGGGTTAAGGATTTATTATCATTATTATCATACGTTCGGTCCGAGCGATCTTGCCAAACGGAGGATGATGAACTTGGGTGGAGATGTGAAGGAGGATGGACTTTGTCCGGGTGGTATGAAAGCTTGTAAGATTACGGAAGAAGAGGATTACAGTTTCGAGGTGAGTCGTACTTTTGCTAGAGCTATCGCGACACTAGCTGAAAGCTCAAGTTCCATATTCAGTGCATCGATACCGATACCGAGCTGGAGTCCTGTGGAGGGTGCATATATGGAGAGGTAGATGGCCGCGAGAATCATGATCGAGCTGTTAAGTTAGTATTCTATTCCGACACGTACAGATCAAAGTCCAGGTAGTCCGCACAATGACGTTGCTGATTCAGTCTCACCATACTAGTTGCCTTAATTTACCAGGCGTTCTCTCAAGTGGCATGACTTGTGAGAAAGGTCAATGTAAAGCCTTCAGCTGTGAGGATGGATACCGAGTTGAGGCAAATCGATGTGTCTTAGTAGACTGAAGACGACTCATTCTAGTTTAACCTATGCCCGTCGTGTCATGATTTCTATCTCGGCGAGTCTTCTCCTCGGGTAGATATCTTGGGTAGATATAATTGTGTATTCATGTCTGCGACGTTATTAGCTATTTCCATGTTGACATCTCCCAGAGCAGCTTTGGCCAAGATCAGAAGTGCATGATTGTTTACCCTAGCAATGTAAGCAGCCCCATATGAATTGGGTTAATCAAATTTAGATCTATCGTAGTTAGCCCCTCCTGCACGTCGTAACCGAGTGACTACATCGTCCTATATACAGATGTCCAACGTGTCAGCGAATCTGCACATTTGGCAGATCAATTCGAAAGGATATACGAGAATATGGGACATACCTGTTTGAGATCTGATGGAGTTGAGGCCGATACTTCGATGGAGTATGCTCTGAGGACACTTTTCACATCTGCGAGGTGGACGGAAACCTGTATACGGAACGTTAAGTCAGCTGTACGTCCGGGGATAGCATTATAGAAATATATTCCGAATGACAGATTGTTTCTAGAGGACATCCAGCCAATAGACTATATGATCTCCTGATCTCCTGTTCTCCTGAAACCCTCTTTGTATGCGTGATAGGAAGAACCCATAACATAATTCACTCACCTTGGCCCTCCTCATGATTTTCACTTCCTCGCCAATCCAAATGACCAGAACAAACTTCTCCCTGAATGAATGTTCGTCGTTCTCATACCTCACTTTAACATACGCGAAAGAAGCACGTTGGGGTTGGAATTCTTTGGCTAATTCTTCGATGTTTCCTGTTCCCGTCTTGGTGAGCGTTAGGGTATTTGATTTGTCGGACTGAACAGCGTGCGAGACAATCACATAACACATATAAGCTTCTGTTTTCGGTGGAGGGCGAGGAGGTCGAGATAGCTCACCTCGTAGTCTAACAGTAGCCATGTAGTCTCATCGTTATTACTTCTTATCTTCTCGTAAGCTACAAGACATATATCAGCTGGACGTACTCCACCTCCATCTGGGACGGCAAGATGACTGACCTTCAGCGATCTTGGGATCTTTCACGTCGGCCATATTGTACAGAGGAGTAGTAGGACGAGTAGGAGGAGTGAAGAGGCAAAGGCGCGATACTAGGTTCAAGAAGCGGATGATATTTCGCGAAGTAGAGTGATTACATCTTCACCAACAAGTGCTTTCACTCGTTCTCGCTCATTCACGAGACGACGATCCAACCGCGTCAGGAAATCAGCCAACTTAATCCGCTTTCCACGTGGCAAATCAACGCTTGGACCTTAGCTTGTCGCATTGTACGGGATAACGGAATCAAATCAACAAACATCAGTCGACAGAACAGGATAGTAACCGAAAACATGAATGTCAGCATTCCAACTATGTCGTTCTTGAACAGCTAGTCAGTGACTAAAAAAAATATCAAATCCTCCATACGACCCTGTCAAAAGAGGCTGTTAAAATGTCTTCAAAGCAAGGGAAAGTGGTCTCGACCGATACAGCCACCACACCCGAAGTCGAACCACTATCTTCTCTCCTCGCTCATCCCCTGCTGCAGGATCCGAAGTTCGTAGCTGCTGCTGGAGGTTTGGTAGTGCTTCTGATATTCCTCAGCGGTGAGCTTGTTGGTTCTCTCTAAGTATCGTCCAAGCGAATGACGAAGCTCATCCTCCTGCTTCTATGTAGTATTCCGAACAGGAAAGAAAGCATCTCGTCGATCTGGTCCCGCAACGGTATTATTGGTCGGACCGAGTGATGCGGGCAAGACATCCCTTTTCACCAAAGCGAGTTGGCTTCCTCCAGTGAATCATCAGGTAGTAACCAGCTAACAGGGGTGCGACTCTCATAGCTTGTACATAATACCTATATCCAAACGCACACCTCGATACAACCTTCGATAACTACCTTCCCATTCAATTCACCATACGAGGATGGTCAAACGAAACCTATCAAGTTGATTGATCTTCCTGGACACCCGAGGCTGAAAGATGAACTGAAGAAGTACGTCAGAGAGGCTAGTGCGGTGGTCTTTGTGGTGGATATCCAGGCGTTAGTAAGGAACTCAGCGGCTGTTGCTGAGTGAGTGGCTATCCATATTCGGACAACAGACATGCAGGACCTAGGGGAGGCATCACGTCCAGTCACAATGCTCGAAGCACTGTATGACTCTAATCGATAACGCTCAAGTCACTTTGAATTGTCGAGTCCGTCCCGGGTGCTAATGTGACCTGATCCGCAGAGATCTCGCTCCAATTCTTGTAACCCTTTCCAACCTGAACATCACCACTCAATCTGAACCGACCAAACTCTTGATCCTAGCACACAAGACCGACCTCCTCACTCGTTCGTCCTCGGGAGAAATCCCAGAAAGTTCCCTCATCACCGCCAGGGAGAGGGTCAAGTCTATCTTGACCAGGGAGATGGACCGGCTGAAAGCTACAAGAACAAAGAGTGGTGCAGGAGGTAAGATAGAATCAATGGGTAAAGTCGCCGGTACCTCGTCTTCAGGATTCTTCGCGAGGCTCTTAGGCGGTAGTTTGACTGGAGCTGGTCTGGAAGGAGAAGAGGAAGGCGAAGATGAGAGTTTGATATGGGGTGGGAAAGGTGGATTTAGCTGGGATGATGTAGAGGGTGTGAATATCAGTTTTGGTGCGAGTGGGTTGGGACCCGTTGGGGCCAAGAAGGAGGAGAAGGAGGGGAATGGGTTGGACGAAGTGAAAAGTTCTATTTGGGAGGTTTAAGCTAGGTGTACGGCAATACAGGATTAGTAATATTGCAGACAAAATTGTTTTGGGATGAATATTTATGCATATAGGTCAAAAACTTCAGTCTGACAATCATTTTCCATGGAATGTCAATACACCTTCCATCATAAAGAAACTCAAAATTCAAAACCCTTCTTAATGGTGTCGACCTGCAACTCTATGAGAAACAGAGATTAGGTCAAAACTCTGGTCCTTCCAATATATGCACTACATCTTCCTGTAGTTGGCTTCATTGATATCTCTACAAGCACCAGGAATGAGTCTTTCACTCTGCACCAATGCACACCAGTTCCGCCAGTTCCGTATATGCATTTAGTCAATGCTGCATACTGCCGTACCATACAACGGGTCATACAGTGAAGCAGTATGACGTCACTAACTCACGACTTTGTGCCACTTCCACATCCGTAACCGTTGCCACCACTTCGCACAGCAACATCCCATCTCACATCTCCTTTCTTTCAACGTTTCTTTCTCTCTCACAATTCGCTATTATCAAACATCTCTATATCGATTCATATAGACCGCTATACACCCCGAAAGCATCAGCACTAACGTAACGATATACAAGTCACCTCTACACGACAAATACCCCTCTCAGCCCACTGAAATCACTCGCAAATCATTCAACATGGTCCGAGGCTCCGATATCATCTTGATTCTCGTCGCTATCATCTTCCCTCCTCTCGCAGCGGCGATGATCACCGGATGTTCGTGCGACTTGTTAATCAATATCTGCTTGACACTGTTAGGCTACTTACCAGGTCACTTGCATGCTTTCTGGTTGATCTGTGAGTTTTTCTTATTTTCTTTAAGAGTTTGGGGCGTAGAGGGGTATTCCAGTGGTGGAACAGAGGTTTGTGGGAGAACTGCCACTCTTAATCACGTACAGGAGACCCGGGTGAGATAGGTCTATGTTGGAGAAGAGCTGTACACATGGACCTGTACTTCATGAGCCTCTGGGATGATTTACTATGCGATCACATCCACAATCGCCCACCTATAGTCTCTCCTCTCGTTCCCCCTCATATTTACTCCCCAACACTCATCCCTCTTCCGTCTCTCCTGTATAACTCTCTTATGGCCGCAAACCAGTTGCTGACCGGATTTCTTCTAATCATAGACAAAAAGATCAAAGCTGAGGAATCATTCGGCCCCGGCGGATACACATACTTGGGTAATGGAAACTTCGTTGGAAATGGACCTGCTTACACTGGAGCACCCCGTGAGTGTCGCTTACTCGACCCATACCTCCTGCTTTTTTCTCATGAAAGGTCAGGAAGGAGGTTCTCCTGCCACTTATCTCCGTCCGCCCCCTGTTCCTCCACCTTTTGTCCTTGTTTGGATTCAAGCTAACCTATTCTCTGCTGTAGCTCCTCCACCTCATGGTCACCAACAACAGTACTACGGATCTACCCAATAAAACTTCTACTTGTTCAGTCATCACAGGTCAAGTCAATGATGTGTTAAGATGAGATTCACCTAGACTCGTATTGCAAAACGATGAATGGCAGTATAATTGGATAATCGGAGAGTCCGACGCACTGGAAGGCGTAGCGTTGAAATCTAATCAGTAGTAGAATAACATGTATCTGATTGATCTCTATCTCATTGAGGTTCGGTGTTTCGAATTTCATCCGATCAGCCTATAC
Organism: Kwoniella botswanensis; assembly: GCF_036426115.1. NCBI lineage: Eukaryota > Fungi > Basidiomycota > Tremellomycetes > Tremellales > Cryptococcaceae > Kwoniella > Kwoniella botswanensis. The sequence continues at coordinate 1,686,006 of NC_088601.1, read as the reverse complement.
AATACTGACTTTGACATATTCACTTCCCTCCCACCTTACCTTTATTCCTTTCTGGTTGTCAGGGAAATGAGCTTTCTTTCCCACACCTGGGATATACCCTGCTCAACCGTTATACCATTCAACTACAACCTGCCACCGTACGATCTAAGATTGATCCTTTCTTATGGGTACAGCAATGGATACACGTACTCCCCAAGACGTTCCTTGAACTTCAACCCAATCATGATCAAAATGGATGACGGAAGCAGATCCCATGTCTTCTAACTTCGCCCCCTTATTATACGTATACCACATGCACATGCATGCATAATATGGGAATGTAAAATACAGGATTAATCGTTTGCAAGTATTTTTTGCATCAAGTACAAACGCATTTTGAAAATATCACCCGGATATATTGGTATTGATCGTGATTGATTATTACTGTGGAATTAAAGGCAGTATTGGGATAATGGGTCAAACGGGTTCGCGAAGTCAGAATAGAGGTGATGGAGTGATGGTTGGTGAATCGGTATGTACGGAACATCGGTAGGGATATGAGAGACAATGTGATTGTCGGTACTAATACTTTGTCTATGTTGACAGAATAGGATATATGAGATCACAGGATTGACAGGACATCGATATCCCACTGAAAAGGAAGTGGCGGAAGAACTGGATCATCTGAAAAAGAATTATCGTGAGGCATTCTGCGTGCAATGGACTGGGGCAGTGAAGGCTCGCTGAGAGTTGAAAATGATAGTACGAGGGATAATGCAGACTGAGATATCAGATAATTGCGATGGATCATATAACGTGAAATGTCATAATTCCAGAGCATGGGTGGAGAGGGAGGTGGTAGGTCTGGAAAAGGAATTCAAGGGGTTAAGTAAGAGAAGTGAGTAGTTTGCATCATACTGTACTGTCTCCTCACTTGGAACATATCGCGTATTCATGATAGGATGTACTGATGTATGAATTTCAAAGGATCATGGTCTATAAGTCTTGTTGCGACGGATAATGGGTGTTCGAGACCTACTGGAGTAGCATGAGCACCATCTGGAAATGGTTGGAAATTAATCGTAGTCATGTACCACCTTGTCAATGCTGTATAATAACAGTATCCTTAGTACGTGTATGTATTGCTACATAACAGCAAACTCCTAGATGATTCCGCGGTCGTTATAAGCTATAACTTGTTGTACTCTAGTACTCACTGCCGAACTTGACAAAACATCGGAGCTGTTGATAAGAAGACTTGATTGAAAGGTTCTAGCCTCCTCGAGATCAACGCAAACAACATGATGTGCACTGACCACGACCTTCAAACTGCATGGACGCACTGACCATATCGTGTATGAAGACAAAAAAAGGGGGGTCAATGCACCTTCCATTTCAATCAACAATCAAAGGGAAATATCTGATCTGACAGTACTGACGTCAATCACAACATCAACCATCAAACATCTTCATTCCAATCCTGTTGATCGAATAATATATGCCAGAGTCGTTCTTCATCTTCTACTCACCGGATTTTCACATACATAGATAGCTACGATTATACACCCACGCAGGATGAGTCTCTGGCAATCTGCTCCCATGCACGTTGGTCAAGTCCTTCGTCTTCTGAAGACTTCCAAGAGGAGGTAGCTGATATCGTTTAATTCAAGTGGCAAACCTACACCACTTCAACACCACTCACTCCTCAACTGGAAGAAGCATTCAGACGACAAGCATCTCAAGCGTTCAGACATTGTAAGCAGTGTATCTCAGGATTGACTGCTTGCATTCACAGGAATCCAACTGATTTGGTCGAGCGTTCATTTCAGCCCATCAATCAATAGGGTATTCTGTCTCTTCATCATTTACGACTCATAATGGCGTTACTACCGGTACCACCCAATTACAAGTAGGTAAAGCCACACCATGGACTACAGAGGAGATAGCTGCGGTGGAAGGGTATCTCGTGGGCTTAGTTCCGAAAGGTACTTTGTTAGGGTGGGTCAGCATATACGACGACTGATGACTGACAGGCATCCCCAAATATCAGATAATACTGTGTATAAGAAGGAATGGTGCTGATGTGAGAGTATGGTGATTTCAGACCATCAGGTAGACCTGTAGGATATATCGAATCAACGCCACCCTCAGCAGTTTCATCCACCAAGTTCAAGAAACGTTCTGACTCCAGATCCACTGCACCCTCCCTCACTTCATTCCCCTCGACAGTCAGCGAAGCAGGAACAGTTTCACCCTCGGTTCCACCGCCAGGGATGCAGATGACAATGGCTACTTCGCCTGCTAGTCCAACTGGGTCGAATCACGTCCATTATGAGGATTTGCCATATCATCAACCTCAGCGAGGGAATAGTAATAGGTTTAGCTCGATTACTAGGAAGTTTAAGAAGAAGAATACGAGTATGGGCAATTGATCATTCTGGACTTCACTCCCACTACCTTGTGAATGTTGAAGTTGCACTGTATCATGCTGGACTTGGTTATCAATCAATCTCTGTAGTATCTCTCTTTGACATGAGTCGATAGCTGTACAATACCAACTGTTGCTAACCTCATATGATCGACGTGCTGTGTTTCATATCTCATGTTATATAACAACTGTATAATACCTTTTGCATAACTCAATGCCATATTGGGATTAGTGTACGAGATATGTCTGTATTTATGTATGTATATGTATAATAATCTATCAAGTAATTCACATTATCATTCCCCTATACCAGATCATCATCGTCGTTCATCGTCAAGCGTTATTTCCTTTTCTTCAACGTCCCATCTCCATTTCCATTCAAATGTGAATGTCCATTTGCTATCCCATCCGCAGTCGTACCTACAATCTGAGGTACATCATCCAACACCTCCCCATCAGCATCTTCGGTCGGTTCATCCTCATCCTCATCATCCGACCTTGAATCTTCGGCCCCCTGACCTCTAACGACTTTCACAGCGACTTTGACAGCCATGTAAAACCATATACTCGCCAACACCCACAAAAGGCTCACCAACCCTATGAAACCCAGATACGTCCTGTAGGTCAGATACTGTCCAGTCGAAGGAGACCATTTAAATTGGATGAATCGTGGTGCGTCGAGGTAAGACGTTTTGATGACTAGGAATAAACCGATTTCTCGGGAGAATAACCATGAGATTAGGAAGATTACGAAAGTCAGGTCGCATGAGCGGGAGTAGGAAAGGTATCGAAGCATTTTGGCGAGCTGAAAGATAGCACGAGTGGGTCAACGTTTCATTAGAGGAGGGGGATCCACGGGAGTGGATCAGGGACAAGAAATAAGGACATCAAGGAGAGACATAGAGGATTGAGAGATCGAGCAAGAAGATCCTTGTCCCACTCACAGGCAAAAAGATATCACAGAAATCCATCAAAACATGAATGACAACACCTATCCTAGTGAAGTTCGCTATGTAACTCGTGACGATCAAGGTAATAGTCAAAATATGATGACCGAACATCTGCCAATGATCTTTCCTCCTTTTCTCAGTGTTGATCACGTAGATCTGGTGGAACCACCATCCCAGCTGAGCGAGGTAGTAGAATTTGGTCAGAGCGGGAAGAGGAGTGTAAGGGTAGGTGCCCCATAGTTGTTCGGGGGAGGTGGGAGAGGGAACGGAGTGGAGTGTGAACTATGAGGCGCCAAGGGAGAGGTGATTAGCTCCTTGGAGTTCACCAATTGTAAATCAACGATTACTGTGGACGTAGAGCGAAATGAAAGTGAGGTGGTGGTCCGAAGATGGATGATAGAAGTTGCAAATGGGGGAAGACAAAAGACAATGGAATCTTCCGGTAGATCTATTGAAATCCCATGGATCCCATGGCCATTCCTTGCCAACAGTCTAATCAAGTAGAGCAAAACTCGACTCACCATCCCCAATGTCCAAAACACCGTACAATACAACATACTCCAACCCTGTTCTGCAAACCTAGTCACCAGATGCTTCTTATGTCTCTTCTCTTTTTTACTCTCCTCTTTTACTTCTACTTCTTCATCCGTGTCTGAACCTTTCATCTTTTTCTGTTTCTTCTTCTGTTTCAATTCTATACGTCTGTTCCTATCTAGTATGTACCCTGCGAAAGGCTGAAAGACATAGTTCATGGTGAATGATCGGAGTAGAGTAAATACGATAGCCCATGATATCGAATAATAAATATCTATATATCCTTTATCATATAATATCTGTCCAACCGCACTGTTATTTGATGTTGATGTTAGACGTAAGAACGAGTGAGTTTTGGAATGTATAGGGTATGAGAGGAGGAAGAATGGGTGTAGGGATGACGGGAGGTAGGTTTCGATTAGGTTTGGAAGGGTTGAGGAGAATGTCGAGGTTGTTAGGTTGTAGGTCATCTTGAAAGGAGTGATGATTGGATGAATGATGGGGATGTAATTTTGGTTAATTCTATTGAATATATCGTTCGTTGTCGATACCAAATTGAATGTATACTGTCTCGCTTTATTCCAAGAGTCTTTCGATCATCCAAATGAGCGTGAGTGTTGATGCTGTTGGTACTATTCGCATAACAAGATTGAATCAGTTCAATGAACCACCAAAGTGACAATGAACGAAAATGAAATTGAAAATGAAAACCTCGAACCACATTTTCCGGAATGCAACGCGTCAAAACTTGCAGATCGACTAGCCAAACCCAAAAGATTGATACAATAGAAGTATCACGACTCACCAATATACCCTCCTACCCACACTTTGACGGTTCGTCTGTGGACCGAGAACAGGGCGATATTGTGATTAGTGTGGACGGGCTATGATTAGGTGGTATAGGACACTGATTTCAATGGATATCTGCTATGGATGGTAGATCTTTTTCACTTCACGTTCGCGTTGAATGATGGGCTGTGATAAAAATGAAACTGGTTCCGCAGGCAGCACTCGAACTGTATTCATTACACCCACTTAAAGCGACATCCCATCTTCAACTCCGATCAGTTCCAAGCCCAAGCTGTACGAGCTAAGAAGACATCAATCGCAATCATTGGCATCAAGATCATACCTGCTAGATACTTTATAAGAAGCTAGAGCTGTAAGAGATACGTACAACTCGACTCACCATGGCTCTCGCCAAACCCTCTCCGACGCTATACGTATCCAACCTAGAGACCAAGACGAAGAAACCTGAATTGAAAGCTTCTTTGTATTCCCTCTTCACACCTTATGGACAAGTGTGAGTGGTTTCTCTCTCCGATATATCTCGTACCTGCATGGACCTATCCTCCATATCCTGGTATCTCAAACATGGAATTTCAGCTGATCATGTGTGTGTGCGCGTGATCAGAATCGACATCGTAGCGAAGAAACACGGTGGAGGAAGGGGGCAGGCATTCATAGTATTTGCCGAACAGGCTTCTGCTACCTCTGCGTTAAGAGGGTTGAGTGGAGAGTTATTCTACGATAAGGAATTGGTGAGTAGGCTATCTCATAATACGAAATCAACAATCCTCCTTCGGAAAGATCTAAATTCCATTCATGGATTTGTGGATACGAATCTGTGGAAATCTCATTATCCATCTGATATTGAAATAAACATATTGAATTCCAAGTCATATAACATATACTGATATATTCTGCTTTATTCTCTTAGTCAATATCATACGCCAAATCACCCTCCAACACCACCCTCTCCCGCCAAGACCCCTCCCTGTCCCGAGAGAAGGCAGCGATGGAAGCTGCCAAATTGGTCGTATCGAATGCTCAGGGTGAATACGAGCAGTTGGAGAAAGAGCGTGAGGCGGATGAAGCTGCTCTCAGGGGAGAAAAGAGGGATTTGGATACGGAGGAGAACGATGGTGGTGAAGGGAGAGATTCAAAGAGGCAGAAAGGTAATGATGAAGAGGAGGAAGAAGAGGAGATGGAGTTGGATGATGACGAGGATGAACAAGGTATGTATACGTTTCGACCAATCGTTTCATCCCTATCGTTTACTTCAAATTGAATGTGGTATACTAATTAATGCGATGTTTTTTCGATGTCCATCCGACTTTGTTTAGATAATCATCCTTCCCTTATATGTACGAACCTACCCCCCGAATGTAATTCCGATATAATGTCAGCGTTGTTCTCACAGTGAGTCAAGCATATTCTACCATCTCACTTACCCATATAGATCATAGCTGACCTGTTATATGATCAGATACACCGGATTCATCTCGGTCACCTCATACAACTCGCCCATCCCCAAATCTCATCCAACACCTAACAAAGGTTCCAAATCTTTCTTGGTAAAATTTGACACCGCAGCAAACTCAAAGAAAGCTGAAGAGGAGACGAAAGGGTATTTGATGCAACCGGGTTGGGAGATGGGTGTCTCTTCGAAGTAATGGGATATAAAACTATGTACATGTATTGCATGGAAAACCATAATGGAAATACATTGAAACACTACTAATTGAGCGACATTAACCAGCGATCATGACGAAATGGAAATGTGGGTAGTACTAATTTTGATGTCTACTACTGGTACTACTCGAAGGGAAAATTGACATTTATGTATGAAGCATATATGGGCTTGAAGAAGCTGTGGAAGTAACAATCCATGGTCCCTCTCCTTTATCACTTAAACCACCTCCCCTTCAGGCTTAGCTAAAATCGCCTTGAGAGCATTATCTTGATTACCGAATCTGCTAAGTACCTCCGCAGCTCGTTTCATCTCAGCGGAGAAATCGGTGATGATCTTTCTTGCTTTTTCTGCGATCGTAGCGAAAGTAAATGGTCAGATTGTGATGTTATAACATGTTGTTGATCAGAGGGAAGAACACCCACCATGTCCAGATTCTTCAGTTTCGATAGCTTCCACCCCAGCCAACAGGTTCTCTTGGGCATCCTTGTTGAGTTTGGTGAATATGTAATTTACTTGAATGATATTTTCATACCTAATCACTGCCATCAGCTTGCTATTCCCTTGATTGAAACAAGAAAGATAGTAAGACGGCTCTACTCACGCGTGAGCGAGTGTATCTTTGGCATAATCTGAATTGACAACAAGGATTGGTGAGCCAAGTGTCAAGATAAACTTCACCGTTAAGTGGTCGAAGATGGAGAGCTATACTCACTGTCAAGGAATTTGACTAATTCCCCTTGAATCTTATCCCATTCATCCTCGAGCTCAGCTTTAGAGTCGAAGACGTGGATCTAACATATATCACATTATAGCGCATCAGTAAACGATTGATCAAATGGTCATCGCCAACCTCGTGTTCAGGTACAACTACCGATTAGAACAGAAGGAAGATGAAATCAGGAAGGCCTAACTCACAGCTTCCATAGGATCAAACGTATCTTCCACTTCATCCTTAGCCTTTTTCTCGTCCTTGGCATGATGACTATTATATCTCATCTTCTTTCTAGAACTACCACCAGCATCTTCCTCTTCTTCACCTGAAGGAGGTAAAGAAGAACTCGATCCAGTACCTTGACCAGCTCTGCGGGTAAGCTTTTTAGGACCGCCCATATTGATAGCTGGGGAAGGTCGTTCAGCATTAGCGTTAAATTGAGGAGGAACGAAATTGGGTTTTCTGGGTGTAGCCGGTGCTGAATGAGGATGAAAACCGGCAGGTGATGCAGGAGGAATATGGTTATTCCATTGTCTACCATTTCCATTACCGCTGTGGGTGTTGGTGTTGATAGAGGAAGACGGGTGGTTTCCTTCCTCGTCGACATCGACTAAATCAGGTGAAGTGTTCGATCTACCAAAATTGGCTGCTCTGGGGGATGGTTGGATGTGTTGGTATGGTGATCCCGAAGAGGGCGGGAAGAATTGATTGGACATTTTTGAGAATATGAGACCTATTTTGAACGAAGTGGAAATACGATTGGTGTATGGAGAGGAGAGAACGGATTGAATGAAGGAAAAAGAAAGAAAGAAATTGAGAAAAGAAGAAGAAGAAAAGACATGAGATTAGAAGTGAGTGATATATATATGCTGTGAGGATGGGGAAAACGAAGATTGATTAGTATCGACGCACAGACCCCTCTGACCATCCTTTGGTGAATGCGCATCAGTACACGTCAGTACACGTCATCCGGAATGATATTTCAATCAACAAAATGAATTCAGGATTGATCGGAAAATCAGATTAGATGAAACCGAACCAAGTCCAACTTTTTGTCTGTCAGTCGCTACTTGTTCTTCAACAGTTCATGCATTTCGTCTAGGCGATGCGCCAATCGGTCAGGATACACCACGAGATGGACTAATCAATCAGGTACTTTCGTTTGAAGAAAGACCGTAAGTGGATGAGCTGTACAGACAATATCAGTGTCAGCTTCTTCCCAACTTAATCATTGGCGATTCAGCTCACCTGCCATGCACCTAGTCCAATTATGCCGACCGTTATAAGGATGGAAAAGTTCTTGACTCGAGAATTGGTACTTTCTACACCATGACAATGATTTAGTAAATTGATAATTATGATGATTTGGTTGTATGACGATACAATCGGTCCAAAGTGCTGAGAAGTCCATTGAGAAGCTTGATGTTTCTATGAAAAGTATTACTCACCATTAGTATCTCTCATTCTCATCTCTCTCCTCTGTAGATAACCCATCTCTTCTACTATTTCTTTTACGACAGCTTCGAGTTTACGCATTTCCACTTCGAGGATGGATAGTGATTCCTGGTTGGCTATGGCACTGATAGAGCAAAGGCATATTCAGGTTTAGCATAGAGTTCTATGCACTGACGGAAGACTGTGTCTACCAAATATCCACCTTTAAGGGTTCAGATACTCACTTGTAATCTATTGCATCTGCACCAATATCCACATCCAAATCCACACTTCTCGATAATTTCTCATGAGAGTCTATGCGCGAATTATAACAGACAATCATCAGATACTAGAGAAGGGCGCGTTTGAATATCCCACTACACACTCACCACTTTCTAGGTAATTCCTTAAGCATACTCCAACATCCGCTGACTCATGCGTGGTAATAGCCAATCTAGTTTCTCCTTTGATATCCTGTATCATAATATCTCATCAGCTATACAACAAAATCTCCAGAGAGGATAGGTAGAGAAGCTAGCTAACCTTCTTATTCAGGTATACGTTCCCCCTCTCTGATCCATCTAGAATCTCGATATCCACTCTTTGTCCATTCTCATACGGTACGTTGGCTGTCACTATCACCAACGAATGGGCGGCTGCAAAGTTCCATATACTGTTTCATTCAGATCAGTATAGTAGCTTGTATGAGAGTTCCGTTGTAGCTTACCACCCTATATCATTGAAAAGCGGCATTAGCGCGACCAATCATGCGGTAGATAAATCACAACGTACGAGGTTTAGGATACCTATCAGCAACTAAATCGAACTTGACAGCGTAGACTGCTGATATCAGCGATAGGACGATTAGTATCGGTCGGAATATCATTGTTCAGTCGTTATGATCCTCCAGTTCGTTATCTCGTCGTCGCCGTCGCCTTCCTGTGATAGTGGTTTTGCATATGATGACGATGTTGGAGATGGTACGAAATGTTGAAAAGGGAGATGATCACCTCCACGTCTGATCTGTGCAAGAGACGCGTGGTGAGTTAGGCCCGTGAGATTGCTGGTGCTGTATGCCTATGAAGATCTATCCGTGCCTTTGAAATGTTTCCGGATGCAGCGAGAGAGCGAGTCATTTTGGGATGTGTTGTTCAACCAAAAAGTCAAAAGAAAGGCAAACAGCAAGGAAGCAGCATGGTAGAGGTGCTCGAGGTTTGATCATTTTAACAATCACCTTTACAACGAGCCCTAACAAGAGACCGAATGCGACATCTCTCTGGCGATACTACCGAATCGACCTGACCCTTCTGCTATCCGCTGTATGAGGTCAATCCTCCTTTGTTCAAAACGCTCTTTCATACCTCGTCATCCAACTTTACTGCCATCATCATCAAGAATATTCAACATGTCCGTGACCACAGCATCGAAAGCTTCTACTTCCGCTAAACTCATCGGCGATGAAGAACCTGTCTTGAGAGTGTTCAACTCGCTAACCAGATCAAAGGTATGCAGCTTAACCTTCGTCGTCGACCACTAGCACACATAGCTGATTCAGTTCGGTAGGATGTGTTCAAAACTCGTAAACCGAAACATATAGATTGGTATAATTGTGGACCGACAGTATATGATTCGAGTCATATGGGACATGCCAGGTTAGTTCCCATCTTCTTCGAGCTATTGTATGCCTCGTCCCGAACGTAGCTGATGTGAAGTCTTTTGTGAATAGAAATTACTTGACTCAGGATATCATAAGAAGGATATTAAGAGATTATTTCGGGTACAATGTTAACTTCGTTATGAACATAACTGATATAGATGATAAGGTATGTCAACCCTTTACAACACTCAATGTCATCCATAAAAATGAGTTCATCTTCTGACTATATTGTAATCATATATTTTAGATCATTCTTCGTGCCCGTGAGAAATACCTATTGGATCAAACCAAATCGACCCATTCCAACATCACCTCCCAACTTATAAACGATACGAAATTAGCATTCTCCAAATTCTTACATTCTAAACTAATCAAATCCCTTCCTTCCCCTCTTACATTCGACACTCAAGATGATTTAGAGATATTCAAGATTATATTGGAGACGGATAAGAATGATACGAAATTCGCGGAGGAAGCTAGATTGAAAGAAGAGAAATTCACTTTGTACCTTGCTAGTCTTCTTAAAGCTCATGGTGCAATTACCAAAGCTGAAGGGCTTTTGAATGGATCGACAGAAGGGGATGTGGTGGATTTGGTAGATGGGACTAGTGATGTTTTGGGACCATACTATGGAGAGACAGTGAGTGTAACTCCGATCTATTATCGTCTGATCCCCAGCCATCAAACTTTTTACATATACTGACCCTGTTCAATCCATCACTGCAGCTCGGTCACACCATCAAAGATCCTATCGCTGTATCCCGCACATTAGCTTTATATTGGGAAGAACAGTTCTTCGCCGATATGGCCAAATTGAAAATCCTACCACCCAGCTTCAAACCTCGTGTATCCGAATACGTCTCAGAGATCGTCACTTTCGTAGAGAAGATAATATCCAATGGATTTGCCTACGAGGCGGAAGGGAGTGTATGGTTCGATGTGAATAAGTTTGATGGGGCTGAAGGGGACGGGTTCAGACATGATTATGCAAAGTTGCAGCCGGGTAGTAAAGGGAATAAGAAGTTATTGGATGAAGGTGAAGGTGAGTCACGCTTAGTACGCTCAAACTTCGTACAAAATCCCGCAAACAAACATACGCCCCATATTTTCCTCCTTTACGACCAGCTTTGCTGATGACATCTTACAAATGGTCTAGGCGCACTCACCGGATCAAAAGGAAAACGTCAAGCGGCGGATTTCGCCTTATGGAAAGCCAAATCCAAACCTGGTGAACCTGCTTGGCCATCCCCCTGGGGAGAAGGTAGACCGGGTTGGCATATCGAATGTTCAGTCATGGCATCTGCGATATTAGGTAGAGGCATGGATATACATTCCGGTGGTGTCGATTTGATGTTCCCTCATCATGATAATGAATTGGCCCAGAGCGAGGTATGTCAGCTTTCACTTGCTTGATCATCAGAAGCTGATGATATCTTTGCTAGGCGTATCATGGCTGCGAGCAATGGGTGAACTATTTCTTACATACTGGACATTTACATATTGAAGGCTTGAAGATGAGTAAATCGTTGAAAAACTTCATTACTATCGAGGTGAATCTTAGATTCTTGATGTATGTTGGGGTCACAAGTGCTGATCTGATCGTATATTGTATATGATGTAGGAAGAGTTATCTAGAAATACTGCTAGAAGATTACGTCTTGCGTTCATGCTACAGACGTGGAATCAGAAATTGGATTATAGTCGAGGATTGATAGCTGATACGAAAGCTAAAGAGGAGACTTTCGATGTGAGTGGAATCAAATACAACATTGATCTTGCAACGGAAATACTGATGTTACTTCTGGTGATTGCAGAACTTCTTTGCCAATGTCAATGCTCGATTAGCACAAGCTGGGCCTTCCTCGGAGGGTAGACATGGTCTGGGAGAGGCCGAGGAAGCTATTACCAATGAGTGAGTAATGCCCGACAAATCTTCTTCTATATATACATCGTAGTACTGATATATATATACGTCCCGTAGCCTGTTCAACGCCCAAAAAGAATTCCACGCCGCTCTCTGCGATTCATTCAATACACCCACAGCCATCCAGATCCTCCTTGACCTCATCGCCAAGACCAATATATATTTCTCGACGAAAGGAAGAGATTCGAACCTTGGTGTGGTGGTTAATATAGCGGAATGGATAACCAGGATGTTATGGATGTTCGGGTTAGGTGAAGGTGCTCCGCCTAAGAATGGTATTGGATGGGGTATAGCTACGGTTGGTGGTCAGGAGGGTCTGAATGGTCAAGATGTGAGTAACACACAGATCAATATTATCATGTCGCGGATGTCGACCGATGCTCAATATGAAACTACGATACTGATTCCTCTAATACTTCACTCAGGTATCATCCCAGGTAGAACCGTGGGCACGATCCATCTCTTCCTTCCGAGATTCCGTCCGAAAATTAGCTATGGACAAATCACTATCCCCCGAACAACTTTCCAAACAGATATTATCCCTCTCCGATAAATTCAGAGACGAAGATGCTGTTAATCTCGGTTTACAATTAGATGATGGACAAGGACAGGATGGAGGAGCCTTATGGAAGATTGTCGATCCTGCGTCATTGGTTGCTGCAAGGGAAGACAAAAAGAGGATAGCAGCCGAGAAATTAGCTAAGAAAGAAGCTTCTGCTAAAGCTGCTGAAGAAAAGAAGAGAATCCAACTTGAAAAAGGAAAGATTAGTCCTAGGGATATGTTCAAACCTCCTCATGTGCAAGGTTTGTACACCGAATGGGATGAGCAAGGATTACCGACCAAGGATGCCGAAGGGAAGGAAGTTAGTAAGAATGCGGTTAAGAAATGGCAGAAGGAGCAGAAAGTGCAGGAGAAATTGCATGAAGCCTATTTGGCTTGGGTGAAAGAGCAGGAGGGGAAGTAATGGCGCAGGCGTAGCGGTCGGGTGGCATGGAAGAAGAGTATTAGGAATATAAGGTCGTTTATGGTCAAGGTGAATAGCTCTGTGCACGATGGTCGGTATATTGAGTATAGAACGAATATAACATATTAGACCACATGCATTACAGGTACATTACTTTACAGATAAGAGAAAGGAAGGGGATTGGGAAGATGATCACGGAAGGACCGGTGGTACGAGGTCGTGCAGGGTCATTTATGTTGTTTTGGTCGAGATAGCTAGTTTGGTTACTGAAGACACGACAGTTAGGGTCAGCGTACATAGACCATTAATATATACTGTCAGTATAAAATGATTTGCATGTACTGGACAGTACAGTCAAAAGTCGAAACTTGCGAGTCCCATTATTCCCACTTAAACCTAACATCTCCATCACTGTTCTCTCCAACTTATCCTCGTTGGTCGTTCTGAAAGGTTTGGATTGTTGGAACGTTATGATAGTCGAGCCATTCTCTTCCCTTGTGTATGTTCTGGGTGAACCAGCTTAAAATGAGAATAATTACCATTCATCTCGTCAGTGGTTTCAATATCGTACACAAGTATGTAAATCAGGCAGATATTGTAGTGTCTTCGAGCGTACCTTTGAGATAGTCTTTATGAGCTTGGAGAGTACTCAGGAACGTTTCTGGATTGATTTGTCCACCGTAGATGAAGGTGATTGACTATCACGTCATCCGTCAGAGTTCATATCGCCCCATTATACATGTCATGGATGTTAGATGAGAGATACTGGAAGCAAGATGAACATACATGAGATTGACTTTTGGGTCGCCATGGCATGAGAGACGAAAGCTTGTTTCCCATCTTTCTAGTTTCATTGGAGTTTCGAGGATAGTGCAAAGTCTTATGAAAGATGACAGGATGAGTACTACATAACAATTAGAATATATGAGAAGGGGTCATCAATACCTTCCCTCGACTCAGATTGTGTTCGTCCGTTACCTCGCTGTTCGTTGATGTCATCAAGGAACAACTGTGTGTATGAGGAATACAGTACCCCACTTTCAGGTCCTAGTCTGTGCGTGTACCTACAGAGATGATCCTTCACAGGGCAAGGAAAGGAAAAATCATGTTGTAGATGCATTCCAAGGTGCTCATCACTTCGGTCCCACGATCCTATACCTCACCGTCACTCCTGGTTCCCTACTTCGCACGGACCCCACAAATTTGTCCACCTCTTTTCTGATAAATGGCTTTGAAGATCCCCAACCATACAAGACGGTATTGGATGAAAGATCCTCATCGATGATTTCGTCTGACCATGAATAACTTAATCGGTGATCTGTACACGGAAGGAGGTTGAAGATGACTTACCAAGTGACCCCGTCCAGAGTGGTGTGGGTCCATCAGGTGATCCCTCCGGATAGGTAAACATGAGGTATAACACCTATTTATAACCAATTTCAAGCGGACACCGAGGAGTGAGAGACGGACATACACTTACGTATCTTGAGCTGGTCTTGATATTGGGAGGAATTTCTTTTAGTGGAAGCTTCTGCTGGGAAGATGCTGAACCCATCTTGAGCAACTTGCTTTGACTGGAAAATACTATAACATGTATAATATAACGAATGATGGACAACACTGACAGACCGCTTTTCGTAGTTGCAACACGATTGGCGGACGGAGCTTTACAAAGCGGACTGGCCGATGATCGGCAGACTTTTCAACGTGGTGATGGTGAGTGGTGGAACACGGTAGTGAGTGCCTTTCGGACAATCCTTTGATCATCAGACGCACTTGCAGAAATTGAAATTACGATGATGCGCTCAAGTAGCAAGTTACTTTATATCAATTATGCAGTCAGGGGTATATAGAAACAGTTTCAACTCTACTTGGCTCCATCTGAGGTTGAAGATCCTACCATACGACTGATTATGGTAATCGTTGATTACAGAGCTCGTATTGAACTCCCTATCTACAATTTCAGGTCCTGTTAGTCCTACAAATACACAGTCATGTATATCTCACGACTTACTTGATTCTGACCAACAGATATGTCCGAGAGTTTTCAAGCAAACTTGAACTTGCGCTTCGTTGAATGTTCCGTTCTGCGCCACGATGACATACAGGTCTCCAGCGGATATGTGAAACGCGAATCCATAGATACCTATTCACATGAAAGGCATTTCAATGGGGGCTTACAGCATAAGATAGGTACCAGAGAGTGGACGGTCAAAATGGTTCACTTACTATTCACATCCAGCCAAATCAATACTTTGTTGAACTGACTATGACTGAATGAATATACTACAAAGTATAATTTCTGAGAAAAGCCAAATGTTACTATCAGTTTCAATAGCGAAAGAAAGGAAGGATGCGATTGTTGAGCAAGCTGAAGGTCATACAGTACTCACATCATGTCCTGGAACTCGTATCTTAAGGAATTTCGCTCGATCCTTTAATGTGTTCTTCTCGAGGAATGGGATGGGTCATCGATCGAGAAAAAGCATGTTGAATCTGATAATTTGTTTCCCGATATTCAGTGGTGTAGATAAGTCAAAATATGAGGGGATGAGAAGAAGAATTTCGATTATAATACCGTTTGTAGATATCTTTATATATTTATCTGTAGTAGTTCTTCTTTCTGAGCTTCTTCGAGGCCATGACATGATGGTAGATTCCTCTGGAAGCTTTGACATTGCATATCGTGGTAGCCTCATGTTTTTTTAGAGGTACATCCGTGTAGATCGATTTCCGCTCACACGGACATCCTTGTCCTTGTCCTAGCACGCACAGCTGTATCGGCCACAACTTGGAGTCCTAAACACATCCAAAGGATATCTGGTAGAAGTGATCATGAGCGATTAGGAAGTTACATGGCTTATGATGATACATACAAAGATTGATCAACATGACTGATACTAGACCAACATGGAAACTAGTAGAGAGATCTTCTTCGAAGGTATGAAAGAAGCTGATTATAGGGCCAAATGGGTAGATATTACGTGGCGCTTGATCATGAACAATAATAAAGGGAGTAGAGAACCTCTACGATGAAGTGAAGACAACATATCAGCGAATGGCACAAGCGAGCGTTTAGAGTCAAACCTGTGAGATCTAATGCTCACTCTCTTCATAGCCAACGTATCTTTTTAACCCACCTAAGAACCACGCTAATTCCTCATAAGTGAAAAAATCGTCTCTTCCGAATATTGCATAGATGTTTCCTCGATAGTTGTGATGGACGAAACCATATATTCCTGAAATACGTCACACGTCAGCTCAGCTCAGCTTTCTTCCATCCTGTGTTGGATTCATACTTCCACACATATGGAGAGGAAATAAAGCACTCACGAGGATTATCAGCGAAGGCGAAAACTCTATCATACGTCCATCTATCCGCTGACGGTATGACACAGTATAACTTCTGTTGAAAGGAAAGGTACTCTCTTCCGTCAGCTCGTGCTCTCCTGCATAAGTTCTGGGAGAAGACGAACTAATGATCGATCCTGGACAGTCAATGCAACTGAAGTGAGGCCAATCTTTCAAGCTCGATGACTTTCGGAATGGCCATATCATGATGGAGGAGGACTGTGGAATAGGAACAAGCAAGAGTTTGTCGGTCCTTGATTGTAGAAAATGTTTCTAGAGGTTGTCTGCAAGTCCGTGGCGTCAGTGTAAGGTCGGCCTCAGGTGGAATTCATCTGTCTCGGAGTACAGGCTGTGGTACACAGAAGTAGGTAAAGTAAGAGGTGATTGGTTTCCAAAGTAAGTATAGGTAGAAATGATCGATTGGAACATCATTATATTCTTATCGATGTGAAGATATCTCCAGTGATCAACCCCTTTCTTTCCCTACGCACAGATCTCCATGACATACACACACAACGACCAAAGGATGCAAATACAAATGCAGATCAGTCCTTTCCACTGTTCTTTAGCGTGATATATAAGTTTGTATGATTCCCTTTGGCAATCCGTCGTGCATTGGACAACCAGTATTCATGCTTGTATTTTGATCGATCCAATCTGCTCCGTATGTACGTCACCACGAGGTTCGCGCATGGCAAGAAGCAAAGGTTGCATTGGGAAGATTTTTTGGTTCTATAACACGCACCTCAGTACGGTTTTATATACAGTTATACTTATTCAACTACAATGTTGTACTGACTTCTACAGTAGCTTCTCTGCCTTTTCGCCACTCGGTTACCAATCGTTCTGGCAAGCGGAAGACCTCTTTCTCCTCCGTATAGATAGCCTATTTTGAATGGTGGATCAACACGCAATCAGACTACCACAATCAATTTTGTAAGCACAGTATCACATCACCTGCCGCTTGTCTCATATTGAGTCCAGAACAGCACCTGAGCTGTGGCCTCTGCCTTTGAACCAGATATGTATTGTAGTGACGTATTCTGAGGTCTGTGCACACCTCAGCGAGTCACTCGGCGAATCACCTCCATCAGCCATTCGAGGTATATAAATGCATAATTCTGTCTGATTTTGCAACAGGTTCCTTCTTTATTGATTCATCCTTCACTACCTTCCAGAACTCAAAACTCTTTTAAACACCTACCACTTAGTCTGACTCATCCTGAATTCATACTCTCATTCCCCTTACAATGCTTCTCACAACTATCGTTTTCACTACCTTCACCGCACTTGGCGTTACCGCAGCTGGTGCACCTCAATACGATTACCAGATCCAAGAGCCCAATGATGAGTTGTACAACACCCTTCCCGTCGGTATCTTCGAATCCGAATCATACACCGATGACGAGGCCGAACCCTATATCTACGAAGATTCTCCGGCATACAAGTATGTTGACGAGGTCCGTCCTGAACATGAATTGGTTGATATGATGGCTGAACATCACGAGGTCAAGGTGAGGGTTCGCAGTCCCCTTCTCTGATCACTAATGTCACCATCCTCACTAGTCTCCTCTTGATAGCTTCCGAAATCATCTCACTTCGCCCGGTGCTGCACCTGGGATGTGGCAGTTTTCCGAGCTGACGTTATTCATGACTCCCATAGCTAATCAGCCGATGTCGAAACTGGTAAACCCGTCTTCCTCTACGAAGGTCACCCACAACCCCGAAGCAGCGGTACTATTCAAGGTCCTGTCAGGGGCGGTGTAGCCTGGATGGAAGGCTACGATGGAGCTCACTGTCAATCTTCTGGTGTCAACTGCGGTATCGTCGAGTTCACTCTTACCAATAGTGAAGGTAAAGGTATGCAAAACAGTGCGGATTACTCTTTACTTGACGGTCCAGGTCTTGGCAATCATAAATTGTGAGTATAAACCTATCCATCACCTCTCAACATCGTTTTTCATTGTTGAGTCAAGTTTTACCATAAATGTGACTCACACCGCACTGTGTTTCCGTTCTTAGCCACTATAAGATGAACTTCCACTTCACCGGTTCATGTACTAAAGGTCCCGGTGGTCCATGTACCGGTAACTCTCCTCAAAAGTGTCCTGGAGCTTACCTCGGTGATCAGACTGAAGGTGGTGCTCCCACTCAATGTCTCTCTGATAACACTGGAGTGAGTATTTCAGGTACATCATACAGGGACATACTGACAATCGATACCGATGATAGATCACCATCACCTTCTGCTAAATCACTTTCTGGGACTCACTAAGAAGAGGTTGGGAGAAACAGAAGACAGATGATGGGAGAGTGAAATCTCAGAGGTCGTCCTAGGTAAATGATCATGTATCCCCATTTTATGTCAAGATACAACGCTCCCCTATTGAAATATGATAGTCGTCTTTTGTCTTTTTCAGCGAGAAGCCATACCTCTGATCTCTCAGCTATGGAAGTATACAGGAGCGTGATATATACGATCTGAAGCAGGGTACATGATGTAGCATCTCTCAAGTCATAAGGTGGTCCCTCATCACTTCTTGACACCTGAAATCTTGATGTCGTCATATACGAAGCTGAGAGTGGTATATACCTGGTAGGCAGAACTAGAAGGAATATCAATTCAGTAAACGCCCTCCGGTCAGCAACGCAATGGTCTTTATACCAGACTTACACTGTGAAAGAAAATATGACCGAAATACCACCTTTCATCCTCTGCAAGATATGCCAAAAGGTCAAAACTGTCTATATAGCAAGTTCATTTCACGACTAAGACTTACAGTCATGAAAGTTTGACATGATATTGGGCAAACATTCATCCTTTACCTCGGTAGTGTGGTAAGTGTCTTTTTTTTTGACTACGAATATATCATTGGATTTGCATTCTCCTGTGACGTAACCACCCCGGTGTCGGTCGTGGACTCGTCAGCGTCTTCTCTGAAATCAATGATGAAGTATTTAGTATATTGATTGCATTACAGCGCTGGGCTGTCTCTGCACAATGAGAAACTGACGGTGAGCCATGCATGCCTATTGGTCGTTTATGTACAGTACCCCCAAGTATCTAATCAAGTTCGAAAAGCTTGACTTCGCCAGTCTCGAGATTGATAGTATGATATACCTAATTCATCAAAAGTCATGCAAAAATCCTCTCAGCTAGAGTATACATGGGTTTTCGAACTGCATAGCATGGACGTATGACTCACATTCTGCAAGAAAGCATCACCCAAGACCCATTTCTTATCCGAATCGTCCACTGATCCCAAATGGTATTAGCTCTGTCCACAGCATAGTGTAACAAGCCAACTCACCTCCTTGATACGTGCCTACCAGTGCCCAGCATAATCCATCATCATCAGGCTTGCTAATCAAATCATTGTACATTACTCCAAACTGCTTGTTTCCCAACGCAAAGGTCATCGAAATTGTATTGGAATTGGGGGATTGGCAGGAAACCTTCTTGCCGCCATCTTCATCTTTGATTTCACCGTATATGTCTTTAAAAACATCTTGAGAGATCTATAGACGAATGTTGCTCAATCGGTTAGTTGCCACGCTCTTCGGTCTATAACTCGTAGCTCAGCACTCACGGAAGAAGGGATACCGATACCGATTGAGCTTTATGCCATCATATTGGTAAGTTAAGCGAGATTCACTATTACCACTAGGAGTACAAAACTCACCCTGTATCCAGAACAGCCACTTGATCAGTAGCTATGCTCTTTTCCCCCACTATAACATCGCCCAGATCCACGACATATATACCATCTTCCTGAATCGCTCGAGATAGGACTATGGACTCCTTATCTGGGGCATGGGACCTTTCAAAGTGAAATCAACGGGTAAGCATTTGGTTTCGGCAGTTAGTATTTCAACTCACACGCTGGACGAATCACCCAAGACCATCTTACCTAGACGGTAGTAACTGTATCAGGGATGATTCTGTCTTGGGGATAACATGGTATGGACTATGGTTAACATACTTTCCGTTGCATTACCGTTCTTTCCAGCAAGGTAGAATCCCACTTCTGGGCTGTTTATCTGACCTTGCTTGTACAATGCCGAGATGACAGTGGGACCGCCACTGTTGGTGAGTTTCTGCGGGAGATTGGAAGTATCACATACAACACGTTAGCACTTGTTTGACTATCATTTTAATAATTCCGGAAACGAGGACGGGTGAGGGAGGAAAGGGACTTACATCATCTGCTAGACCCAGAGTCCCACTAAGGGGTGCAAGTACGGTATTCAATTAGTCTGATCCTGTTTCAATTCTGGGCTTCCCAGGGACCCCCTAGCAGCGCAGCCTACTCACCTATACAGTTCGCCATTCGTTGCTATCTCCTCTGATACCTCCTTCGCAGCTAAAACAGCATAATCCTCCTGGGTATATTCCCCTAAGCTGACACTCGTATTGACCAAACATCCTGAGACTGTCCCAGCCGCTATCACCTAGGAAGTTAATTAGCAAGAGTTGTACAGCATTGACGACGAGTTGAAGTATTACCATATTCTATCTTTTCATCACCAGTACATCCTTCAGGTAGATCAGCATCTATGTAGGTCATACCTGCGTTTATACACGTCTGACAAGTTCTATGAGCTACCCATAACTGAGAGGAACCAGTATCGACCTGAATGAAGTCAAAATCAGCTCTATTTGATGTCGACTCGGTGCGGTACAGGAAGCACCGTACATTCAAATCACGCAGCAGTCCACTCACATGTATAGGTAAGAGGATACCATCAATGACCATGTCCACGGTATAAGCTGACCCATCTCCCACTTCATTGAGAGCTATCACGTTTGTTTCCGCTCGTCTCGATGGAGTTTCTTCAAAACGTCGATGAGGAGTCATCGGCAAATCGATCGCTATCTCCTCCTGCGCTAATGGATACGCAGAGGCAAGCCTCGATATCATATCAATACCTGTTAGGGAGAGAAGAAAACGTGCTGAAATCCTAAGTCGTATGCTCATCCTGTGAGTGTATACCGAAAGACTATCTGGATCAGAAGGTTAAAAGCTTAGAAAACCAGACAAGACTTCACCAGGCAAGTGAAAATACAGTAATGTTAATTCGCGCTTTACTCATATAGTCGAGATATCAATCAATTCTGGGTATACCCCCCTTTGTTCATTTGCGATGCATTTTAACTTATCAGATCCTTTATAACGGATACGTCATCTAACTCATTATTTGACCTAGCGTAGTCGCTGGAAGGACCTTTGAGCAATCGACTGGATAGACAAGTGAAAAGGTGAATAGGCTAGGGAAGGATAAAGAATGGAGGATAGGTGAAAATAGGTTGAGTTCGCCGTACATTAGAGTAAGTAAAGGAGATATCGCACGTTTCAGTACGCATTTGTATCTACTTCATGTCAATTCAATTGTTAATTTTGCTTACGATTCACCATACCTCCTTGGGTCTAGACATATTCATACTATAGTTGAAATTTTATCTTTCTTGGTTACTTCTCCTCATGACATCAAACCTTTATCTTTTCTTCTATCTCGCTTCCTGCTCTTCGCCAGCTTCGCAAATATCCTTTTCAGCGATCTCCATCGATTTTAATTTCGACTATAGTCTACGCCTAGGTAAAATTGTTCAAACTTAGAGGTATGACTAATTGTCAACTTGATGAGGGAACGAAAGAGTCATAAACATACTGTATTGCGGTCCTACGAAATTCTTGATTTCCTCCTGAAAAAGCTTGATATCCTTTTTCTTGTAAGGGTTGGCCCTGTAGCAGGCGATAAAAGTGAGATCATCGGTGAGTCTAGTCACTGCCGCTTGTTCGACTAGCAATTAACAAATGATTAACAGATGTTCATGGGTACGACGTACGGATACGGAAGTGAGGAGTGATGGGGTACTCACCAAGAGCTGACATGGCGTTAGCATAATCGAGGCATCTTTGGTATGTGTCTTGATTATGAAAAGAGTAAACTCGAAAGTGAAGAGCCTAAGAACATATGTATCGTCAGCTCAGAATACAGAATCATCATAGTAGCCAGTAGAGTTACGTTTATTGGAAGAGCTGGCTTGGAGCCGAATCCACCCATAGTGATCTGGTCTATTAGTTTTACGCCGATGGAAACTGATGGTCTCAATGTGAATAGAAATCGAAGTGTTAGTGATAGAAAGGAAAACGATATTGGATTCTACGCCTTCTTTCATGTCTCTTTGTGGTTGTTTGTTTTTGTCGGTCTGTGTGTTTGACGTCATCTCACACCGATCTCTTATTAATACACACGCACAGACGCATGACTTGGGGCAATCAAAGGATCTCTTATCTCCGTATCGAGATACATAAATGTGAAAACCATTCCGGATCTTAAGACGTAAGCTGCAGTATACATAATAAAGTTTCCAGACCTATAGGCAGATTCACCGAAAACGTCTCACTCTTTGGCCTTCTTCTTGCCCTTCTTTCCCCCTGATGAAGCGCTTGGTGGATCTTGCGGTACTCCACCTTCCTTTACCGCCGGTTCTGTGGCTTTCTCAACTGTAACTGTCTCTTCAGCTTTCTTGGCTTCGATGGGGACCATTTCCTTATCTCCCAAATCAGCTTCCTTGGGCGATTCGATGACCTTCTCTTCGGAGATGGTAACTTTCTTCGTCTCCTTTTTCTCCTTAGCTATAACAGGTAGAGGTGCAGGTGCAGGTATAAATGCAGGAGAGGGTACAGCACGAACAACGGATTTGGCCGAAGCAATCTTATCGGCTGCTTCTTTTGCGATTCTCAAGTGGGGACGAATAATCACTAATCCCCACCAATGGTCTATGCATGTACATTCAGTATTAACCAGAGAGGAAACAAATAAGACACACTGACAGGGCGCGGGCAGACCATCTAAAGCACAATCAAGAAATTTGACTTGTTTAGCTGTCCATTGTTTCTCTTTACGAAATTCGATCTCGTGTGTTCCGTTAGGCTTTAATTCTACCATCACAAGACATCCCCCGACTATGTCCGATCGCAAATCAACAATCAAAACCTCTTCTAAATGTGTGTAGAGACCACTGGTACTCACCCCGCTCAAATGCCGGATGACCGATGATCCTTTCCTGCACTTCGACGGGTTTCCAGTTTGCTAATCCATATACATCGTAAAACCTCGACTACGTTCAAGGTGTCTCACTTGATAAGCTAAATACTCTCCGAGCCCAGGGTGAAGTGAGGGTGACGGACGAACACTCACGTAAATACGGAATTTACCTCCGGTTGGCGATTCCCATCGAATAGTTGAGAAAGCTGAACCCATCTTGCCTTTACCAGCTGCAGAATATCGTACATGATGAGGAATGAACAACAAAGATACCCTTATCTATCAATCGTCCAGACATTCCGTGTGCTTCAAGAGTGAAGACTGATTAACTAGGACGACATGTAAGAAACAGACCTCTAAGGCGCATTGAAAACGTGTTTTCGGCTAATCAGTTCAGGGACAGCCTCATGTAGTTTAGTTCCTCTTATTGTTCATGGTAGCATGATAGGTCGCTATGCAATCATGACTGAGATGATCTCTCTACACTGCTCGGTGCCTGGATGATCGAATCGAATGTGCGTCCCCATACTGAACGTTTGATGGGAGAGAAGCCTGCCTTTAGGAAGAAATTTTATATCGGAGAATACGCTCCGGTGTGTGGAATCGATCACTTCTCAAGTTTCCATCATTTCTCTTTCCTGTGATGATAACAAATATCACTCCTTCATTTTACCCTCTTCTTCGTATCTTCCATCATAAGTCGATCTAAATGACATCGCTGTTACACCCTTCATCGTACCATATGGACTTTTTCAAAATGGGTTACTACGTATGTCTAATTCCCTCTTATGTTCATCCAAGGCGACAAAAGCTGATGATATGATGAAAGTACGAGGTATGGACCTACCCCGAGCGCAATAACCCACAACCATCATACAACTCGTCCGATTGGGAGAAATGGTATAAACAGTTATTCAGGGATGAAAAGGGCAAAGTGTTAACGAATAGTATGTACCTGGTCCCCCGTGTATGATAAATCATGAACATAAGACTTCATACTGATCGAAGACCTGTATATGATCTAGCATATATTCGAGTCACTGATTATCTTACTGATGGGAGACATCATATTAGATTTGAGAAGCATACACCTTGGGATCAATCTGACAAAAACAATGCGAATAGGGTCATTTATAAGTATGCTAACGGGGCGAGATTTTACTCGGAATGGGAGGGTGCTCAATAGAAGTGTTATCGTAGAAGATCAAGATTTCCTCCATATTGTATTTAGACATGATAGGGCATTGCCGTGGAGCACAACGTTTGAAAATACCTAACGCATGTACGGATGTCAGAGTGCTCATTCATCCTCTCCTTATGTAATTAAGAAGTTTGATCTATTCTTCCTTACCATCAGAATGTCATAGAATACACAGCATACACAGCAACTCCATGGATTGTGTGTACATGCACCAGCAAGGTTGAGGGACAAGGACTTCGCACAGACGATCATAATTTTAGTCCTGATGAATGTATAGTCTATTATCTGACACCAAAAGAGCGTGTGCCAAGGAACCATCCATTGCTCTTGGTTCTTTCATCATCAAACCCATCGCACAATCCATCTCGCCGGTTAGATATTCCTGGAAATATGACCGCATTGCTTCTCAGAAGTTCATGCCAAGCACTCCTGGAGGTCGAGCGTTCTTACACCACGCATTGATATGTTTGCAGAAGCGGAATAATAGGGGAAAGAAGGGTTGTCGCGTCTGACACTGGATTAGCTATATCTTCACTTTCTGTTACCTTCTCGCTGTATCATTGAAGTTTGTGTGGCAATACCCCTTTCTTCTTGGATCTGAGAGTAGACTTGCCGCATCATGTTGGTGTCTGCATATGCTCACACTGAGTAAAGTTATCTCATCTTGCTTACGTGGCCGACTCCCCAATCAAGACGATACACTGACTGGGTTGGACGAATGAGAAATCGATTGGGATGGATTATCGCACAATACGCTGCTTTTACTTGCCCTTGAGAGCTGGCCAGTGGATAGAAGTTACACAGCAGGGCGCAATAAGTAATTTCAAACGATAGGTGCAGATCGGCGTTTTACAGTGAGACACACGACAAAACACGACTTACCCGTTCTTTAGATGACGTGTGGTGAAAGGATTTGCCCGTTATTACATGAGGCAATGCAGCCCATAAAACATACAAATACAGACTAGGCTCTAGGAATATTTCATATGGAGGATTCTTGCGTTTGAACTGCGTTTGGACATCCAGCACAATCTCTGCACTATACCCAAAATTAGCATTTTCCCCCAATCTCATCCGGAAAGCCGAGACTGAATTCGTGTCAGGACCAAGTCTGACAATATGGGTGGGAATTGGGTAAGTAGCCTTGAATTAGCATACTCGTTACTCATGCATGTGACATTGTCGTGCAGTATTTAGAATTCACTTACACCTCAAAGAAGAATCCGAAATTCTACTTCGCCGGACCGGAATGGAACCAAGCTGTTGAGAATGCTCTTGGCACTGGCCCAAGTGAGTGGATACTCACGCTGTTTCTTACATGAATACATAGCTAAATCCAGATCATTTTGAAGTCGATACAATTGCCTATCACACAATGGGAAGGAATTATGTTCGCTTCGAGAAATGGACCGCTTGGAACGCGAGTGAACCTCGTGATAAGGCTTTAGAGTTGGTCAAAAAGTACGTTGATGATGTCACATTCGTCCGCTCCAATGATACTCCACATTCGTTCTCGTAGACTCTGTAGCTTCTTGTACCGTCGAATACTTAGTTAGTGAGAAGAAGAAGGAATGCTGTATGCACAGACAATCAATTATTGCGTCCTCATTCAGGTATTTCCCCGCTTGAGTGAGATACGCTAAAAACCTTATCCACCATCAAATCAAACTTTGATCGGAGAATTTCCCTCAAAACGCCACCAACACGACACGAAATCATGGCAATGAGGATTTTGAACCGCATCTTGATGTGGTCATGCTTTTCTATGGACGTCTGCTGCACAAGTCACGCACTATATAGATTGTTCTGTCCCTACACCTTGCATTGTCTTCTTTCTCTGCATAGAAGTGGTAGGCCACATGTTACCAGCTTACACTGGGTCTTCCGTCCGCAGATACTAGATTGGGTAAATTCAAACAAGAATGACGCATCATGTGAGTTGCCGATCGGACTACACACCTCATGCGTCCCACTCGCAATCATACGAGACTAGGCTTGATCGTTGATTTTCGACTGATAAAATGAATGTAGTTCCGAAGCTACCAATTCGATCCCAGCGATGTCGAATATCTTCTCGCAAAGTTGTGGAAACTACTTTTCGATGAGTACAATTTCAAAGGTACAGTACATTATTTCACTTGACTCTAATTTAGGTATTCATGAGCCATTGACTTCATTCAATACAGGTGATGTGTACTATACACACAGATGGGGTGAAGGCCATTACATGACTTTCATCAAGTACGATATATGGACGGCGAAAGAACAAGTTCACGTGGAGTATATCTTAGGAAAAGGTGTAGGGCAATTTACCTTGAGCGATATATACACAGGATGGGAGTTAAAGGACCCGAGGTGAACTACACGCTGTATACATTACTACTGCCCCATTTTTCTGTGTTTCTGATGTAGTATGAGGTAGAAGTGATTGAAGGGATGCATACATCATCTTTCGGACATCTACACATCTACCGACTCACTAGCCATGATGAATTACGCTAGAAGCCATTCGACATGCAGCACGCGTGT
Source organism: Kwoniella botswanensis (assembly GCF_036426115.1). Taxonomy (NCBI): domain Eukaryota; kingdom Fungi; phylum Basidiomycota; class Tremellomycetes; order Tremellales; family Cryptococcaceae; genus Kwoniella; species Kwoniella botswanensis. The sequence goes on along the minus strand of NC_088601.1, from coordinate 1,658,813 downwards.
CGACCAGAGATCGCGATGCCTTCCATAGGATCTAAAAAGGCGGTCGCTCTATAGGATGGATGTAAGGTAGTGTGAACCTGATACGTGACCTGGAGGATGATATCGTGGAGCGTCTCGTGCTCAAATGCCGTCCAAGGAAGGGCCTCGCAGAATCGGTTCAGGTAGACTCAACCTGGTGATACATTTGCAGACAAATAAAATTCCCCAATTGTTAATCTGTATACAGTACAACAAGAATAACATGCAAATACTCTTTACACATAATGTTCATACCAAATTGATATCTCTTTGAGAATTGTTGCTCCCCTCTTCGCAATGTATTCATGGTATAAGAAAGTTTGTCCCTGTATATTCATGGTTCAATCTTGCAATCGATCCCAGGTCCCATAATGTCAATTCCAATCCAGTAACGTCGTTGGCGGTCCAAGGATGTTTCAATGCGAAGGTAAGAACGGATCCAAATCTGCTTATGGGATAGTATCTAAGGGATACTGCAGGATAGACAAAAAGTGTACGGAGGTGTTAGTCTAAGGAATTCACTCCGCATATGTAGAGCGAAACGACCATCACTGCTTCTACAAACGGCATATGGTAGATAGCAGAGATCAGGCGCCGCTTCCGCTCACCCTGTAGGACAATTGATGCCCTAGTTGTGCTTTAGGTGCTGGCCAAGGTCGTTGGAAGACCACTCGATATTCGCGAAACTTCGGGCGCAAGTGTGAGTCGGCCGTTGTAAGTTATCTGGCTGAGAAGAAGAAGAGCAGCAAACCACCTACCCAAAATTGCATACCTCGCACTGCTTCTAAAGGATTGAAGATGAAGAGTGATACATTGCAAGCTTACATGATAGCTGGAATGACCGTACCACTGGATACATTCTAAAATTTCATTGCAGCATGCTATCCAGCGAGATTCTCGTTCTACCTTGTATTACCAAGAGGACCCCAGCAAACCCACTGGAAGTGATGGGATGCAATGAGCGATATTAAATGGGAGTACGTTATCGGAACCCATCCCCATGCAGTGTCCAAGCGTGATCAGCTTCCTTAACGCAATGAAGCACTAACAAAAATAAATTGCGCCCTTCCAATAACGTTCAATGATAGCTCGAAAGGCATGTCTATCTGACTCGGCATCTTTACTTCTTTTTTGCTGCGTTTGATTGTACATGATCTTCCACCGAAGAGAAGCAGCACATCACGCTGCCATTCATTTTCGACCATTATCATATGCGACCATATCATGGAGGAAGTCAGGAACTACGAAAATTGACATCCTCATACTCTCCATGCAGCCTGAAAGAAGCTGTAATCCTCTCCAAAGCACCTTTCATCTTGACTTTTTCCTCTTCCGTCCACTCTGTACATTTACCAAAGGATAGGTACAACTTATTCTCTCTGACGTGCGGGCGGAATATGACTATTTTGGAAGGAGGTGGACTCCCGTAAGTACGACGACTACATATCATCTGACAGATAAACTGACCTAAGGTATTGAAAGTTTCTAATTCGCGCTGGATCTGATCGTGATATTCCCACCATGGCTTTTCGTACGTCACTTCGTAGCACCGGTACTTCAGCCCTTTAATCAGTTCAGGGTTCATCACATGCACAGACTTCTCATTTGTACTCACAAAATCAGTCTCGGTATCTGTAGCTGTCATGGCTGCGCCCATATCTGCACTTCGCGGATTGTGAGAAGCAGTAAGTCTTTACGAAGAAGCTATTCAGATCGACCTTGTTTATATGATGGTGTTTACGCTTCCTTTACATCAATGCAGTCTCAAAGAGACGTGTATAGGTCAAAGCGTCCCTTGATCGACCAGCTCATCAGTCTCAGTGATGTTGTGTATGTGCACACAGTATATGAGCTGTCCGTTTGTACCTGAAACACACCGATGGTTTACATGCAGTGCCTAAGTCATAGCACATCACAATGATAGAGATCGTATCTCACATACATTCAGCGATATATGTGTATCCCTTCAGCTTCCTTACCCATGACCTAAACATGAACTTGAACCATACGGGAAAATGGATTAGAAAACATCTGGTGATTGAGTGGTTCTGTGAAAATGCAGATTGGTAGGCACCTGGTGTGAGCCATTCATCATATACCTACAAGTTCTTATTTGCTAGATCACCGTTTGAGCTCCATCTACCAAGCTATCTCGCTCTGGCAACTTCCACCTGCGAGAACGAACCTGCATGTCCCTTGCTGTATTTAACGGGAAACTGTCTCTTAACAGTAGATTGTATCCACTCACTCGTACATCCCCTAGGCAGGCACCTTCTCACAACCTCATGTAAAACTTTACATTCCCAACTTGACCATTCTTTCGCTTTCCCACATCTGAGGAAGAAAGCAGTTTGGTAATCGTATAAATCAGCTTCGGTTTCATTGTACGGTATGATATCCATACGTAGCTTGGTAGTTTGATATGGTCGAGTAGATGATAAAATAGCTGTGATGGAAGAGCCTATCATGTCAGGGTACTAGGATGGTTGCATACTGGTGCATTGGTACGTCACCTACATCGTCTCTTGGTCAGAGCAACATGTATATCCCTATCTAGCATGTTGAAGAACCCGAGTGCGGTATTACGATCTAATCCGATGATGTCGTAGTTCCGCCACTGTTCAGACACGATTCAACATTATCGAGTCAACTAGCAGATGGTGGAAGTGAGGAACGATAATGGTGTACAAGGACTGACATGGAGAAAAGGTGTTTGACCACTATTGGTGAACGGTGGGAAAGGTTTGGGAGGAATAGGAGTCGTGGACTCTACTAGAGTCGCTTGAGATAGACAATATGGGTATCCGTAAGGATGGAACGAGGTGAACTGTGGGTACATTTCTGGATTATTTACCTTCAAATTCCAACTTAAATCATTCAGCCGACAGGGTATAGTACTGTATACTGGGATAAGTCATATGATTTGCTTGATCAAATGAAGAAATCTGCTCGCCCAGTTGACGACATTTTGCTGACTGGCTGTATATTTCATGAGTCCAAACACGCTTTTACCTCGTGCTTCATTTAATATGCACATATGGACACGTGCATACACGATGTCCTGGTGTAAAGATGCATTTTACCATTTATTCCGCTTTACAGTCATTACGCTTTTCCACTTTCTACACTTTGCTATGTAATGGAGATTGTGAGCTACCAATCATCATCAGGTGGAGCTAGCCCCTTCACCTCCTCCTCTTCCTCATCACTGCTTTCATCCATCTTGGCTTTCGCGAACAACGCATCCATCTCTTGTCGCTTCTTCTCCTCTTCCGACATGACATTTGCAGCAGGGACGAACTTCTTGGTCGCAGAAGTATCAGTTTTAGGTGCTTGAGATACTGAGCGGGTTTCCTCATTAATCAGCTTATGCAGTATCGATGTGGTTGGAAATAGATAGCGAGGACGCACAAGGTTTCATATCATCAGGTTTGAGATCTATCTTTCTTGGTGGAACGTTCTTTCCTTCCAGCCATTCTGGAGCAGAGATCACATAACTCTCTACATCGATAGTTGGGATGTATATGTCATCTTGGAAGAAGTCAGGCTACATTCAAAGCAATCTTTCAGCTATTTGTCGCTAGGATCAAGGGATCCCAGCACGATTACAACTCACTTTGTTCCTTGGTATACTAAACGAAACTTCCTCCAAAGTTTTCCCAGTTAATCTAAGACACTTGGCCACTTCAACTTTCTTGACATCTACCATTCTCTTGGGTAAGAATACTAATCCCAATTGAGGTGAAGAAGCAGTGAAACTAGGTAACTTGATGATTTTTTCTCCGGAGCTATTAAGCGAGATCTCGTACGCCTGTATTACACGTTCACCTTTACCCCATACGTACAGAATTGAAGTATCCGGATCGTACACTGGGAAAAGGACAGATGGTGAAACGTCAATAGTGATTGATTGAATGGTTTCTATCTGCCCAGAATCGATTTGATATAGGTTGATCTTCCGCTGCGATCCTTTTGAGAAGCCCACTGAGACTAGATGATTATCATCAATCCAAGATATTTGGAAAGATCTTGGACTATCGTGAGATCTTCCAGATATTACTTGAGATGTGATCCGAGGATCAAGGATGAGGATCTGATTATCTTTCGTTGCTATCGCCACGCGATCGCCCTCAGGAGAGAAGGTCAAATTGAACGCCTGAAAATCTCAGTAAGCTCAAAATATATGTAAAGACGGTCACAAATGTTGGAGCTTACCCCATTAGTCGACAAATCTGCGATTTTCGCTTCTTCCCCTTTGGAAAGATCGAAGAATCGCATACTGGAAGAACCATGATCGATAGTCAGAGCTACCAGCAAGTCTTGGGCGGTAGGGTGGAAAGCAATTTGTGTGATCTTGTCGATCCCTTTGCCTATTCCAATCGGACCATATTTGTCAGCTGAAGAGCATCGATCAACGGGTAGCTGATATGCCTACCCACCTTTGAGAACCTGTTCAGGTTCAGGTCCAACACCATTTACGCCCTCTTTGCCGACATTCCACACTCTCACCACCCCATCTTCACCTGCAATGGCGACTCGATCTCCTCCAAGCTCAACATCGAAATGTACTATTTCTACCCCAGCTGATAGATATCCTTCACCACCAACCGGTAATCTACCTTTCTTCGCTAGAGGATGCACGTTCAACCGACCACCAGTACCCTGAATAGGGAAGAATGCGAGGTGAGCGTTGGCTTTAAGAATCTTCGAGTCTTGGTGCAAGGAGGATAAGGAGGGTATGGAGTCGTAGGTGGGTATAAGAGGTGACTTTCCCGCAAGGAATTTACGGGACCAATTAGGGTTGAAGCGTTCTGACGGTTCGGTTAGGGCTGCGCTGGGTAAGGAAGATGGGGTGGGTCGGCTAGAGGACGGAGCTGATGTAGTATTTGCAGTAGTACTGTCGGAAGATTTCCCTTTCTTATCAGTCGATGGGGGTGGGAAGGGTGTAATCTCATTGTGTTTGACATTTTCAACCTTGACGGGTATGTCCTTTTCCAACGACTCGAGGGGTTTCTCCTCAGCTACTTTCGAAACCTCCTTCAACTGGATATCACCTTTCTCGTCCTCCTTAACAGGCTTCCTATCCGCAGATGTAGGTTGAACGACATTCACCACTTCTCTATCACCACCAAACACCAATTTCAAACCTCTCCCTTCCCAGCCTGTCCCGACATTCCATATTCCTTCTTTCCATAGTTCGTACCCTGGCATATACCTTTCCACAAACTTGTGAACTTGCTCGTCCGTCATTCCCTTGCCTCCGTTATTGGCTTTCATCTGATGTTCTTGCTGCAACCTCCACTTGAACACATAGTCATACGATAAGGGTTCGACTTGGACGAACGCCTGAAAGCTTGAATAGACAGCTCGGGAGAACTCCTCCAAGTACGTGTTGAGTGTCTGTAAGGATGAAATCGGATGTTTGTTGAAGTATGTATCGGAAGTTCGGGGAGAAGCAGGTTTGGGGTTTGCGTGAGCCGACTCTAGATCCGAGGACGACAAAGGTGCGAATCCCATTGACCATCCTTCCAGAATGAATAAGTCGATCGGGCCGGTGATCTTGACAGTTTCAGAAGATCGATCGCCTTCTCCACCACATAGACTCTTGTCAAATATCGGTAACTCAACGGTATTATCGGATGATTCATTGATTTGCTTGATCTTCTCGAGGACGGAAGTTGCAAGTGCGACGTCATGCGTTCCGGGTGGACCTCTGCCAGCTAAGAGAGCGTTATCTGGGTGTCTTTCAGCAACAGCTACGAGATCTGCATGGGTTTTGTATAGATCTGGCGAGATCATCACTGTTATCAGCTGAGATCAGGTAGTACATAAGTAGCTGGACTTACCATCGAGAGACAAAACAGCAGCTTTTAAGCCTTTCTTCTCCTTAAGATATTGTACGAATCCGGAGCACAGAGTGGTTTTACCTATGTATTTCTACGTATAAGCTGAATTTCGCAACAATTCGATCCGTTGTTCCACAGCCAGCTTACCACATCCTTGGGGGCCTTGCAAGCCGACAAACAAAGGTCTTTTATCTCCCCCATTCTTGCGCTTCTCGTACTCGCCAGCTAGGTAATCAGCTACTATACGAGACTTGTAGGCGGTAGACGAGTATGTCTCATCTCCTTCCAGAGGCGGTAAACTCGTATTGATATTGAGAGACGTAGTGGTTGAGGCGATTTGAGCCTTTTCGATGACCGCAATGGCTTTTTCGGTGTGTGGAGCGGAGTCTGGTTGTTGTGGCGTTGGGTCCTGCTGAGCGACAGTACCAGATGTAGTGTTTGCCGTAGTAGGTTCGGATGCGGGCTGAGCAGGTGGGTCCAGTGGTCCTGCTGAAGCTGTCCCTACTGAACTTCTATAATCTTGAATTCTTCTTTCCCATGTACTGCGCCTCGATGGATCTAAAGTAAGACTGAAAGGCTTCTTGTCCTCTCCTTTCAACCATTCTTCAGCAGTCTGTTCAGGAACTATAAGCCGATCATCTGTTAGCTGGCAAATCTTCGTCATTAGCGTAAACCAGTCATATCACTCACCTGTACCCGTCACATCGGGATATAAATCCTCATGATAATCTATCAACTGTCTTCTCGGCACCTTGACACTCAGAGGTAGCAGCGCATCGCCATCTTTATCCGTTACTTGTAAGAGTGTACTGGCGATTTCTGCTTTCATCACATCTAGCTTCGTAGGGTGTACCAACGCTATTGAGCCGCTGTTCAAGGTATGCTGTAGGGGGTGTATCGTTTCTTGATATCCCATTGGACCGGAAAATTCAATTTGACGGAGACTCATATCTCCTTTTCCAACGAGGTAGATTATTCTACGTTCTTCGTCTACTAGTGGTATCAAGGGATTTGTGGACGTATCCAATGATTGGCTAAAAATTGTTTCCAACTCATTTGGATTTTTCGATGTGGAGATTAAAGAATATTGTCTGTTTCTAGTTTTTGAGAATGACGTTATGAAGAGGTCTTGATCCCCCACCCAAGTCAGTCGGCATGGTTTCAAAGCTTGTACCGAAATTGACAGATTTTTTGTCTTGATTGGTTCAGTCGTTTTACGGGGTTCGTAGATATACAAAGTACCTGATTTACCTATGACTGCGACTTGCGTCCCATTACTTGACCATCCGAGTGACCAGATACCCTTGGGTTCTTTGATATTTAGTGAGATAGTGGGCGAGGTTAGAGAGGCTGATATGTCGTATATTACCGCTGGATGAGAGATGGATGAAGCAAGAAGTATATCAGGTGTTGTAGGATGCAAGGAGAGGTTGGTTATTGGCGAGGATGATAGAGCTGGGATTGTGTGACGTAGGGTCAGTGGTGGTGATTCAGAAAGGGTATACACAGAGATCTGAGAACGAAGAATGTCGTTAGTAAGGAGCTAAGGTTTTGATCGCAAATGAGGACAGTCAAAGCATTGAAGTGGAACTTGAGAACATAAGTAAACTGCTTAACTCACACTTCCGTCCAGACCTCCTATAACCACTTTATCATCCTCCAACCTGCTCAAATCCCAATCTCCAACCCCACCTCCCTTTCCAACTTTCTCAATACTCGCCTTCTCTCCCGAGTGGTCTCCATACTTTCTGCAGCTGAGATCTCCAGCGGGAGTGACAGTGACAATCCATTCTCTGCTGCTCTTGATCTCACCACTAAACGTGGACAGGTTGCTGCTGCTTGATCCAGTGGACGGAGGTAGGTGAGAGCGATAGAACTCTTCCCTTGGCGGAACTGATGCTAATGAATTGCGGTATTTGGACGCACCGAACCTGGAAGGCGCCATTGTGTAGGTGATACGCGAGGGGACCTGCCTGAGGATGTTGAGGGCTACTCTCTGAATACTGTAGGACGCTGCTTTACGTGAAGTCGTGGATGAATATGGTTACTGTGTGATGTGACGTTGTTGACGATTGACCCTCCTCCACATCTAATCCGACGGGGTCCGTGATTCCTTCGATATTTGATCCCGTTTCCATCAAAGAGGATTTCCGAGGATCAAGATCAATTTCACTGCATCTAACGATATTTGGTTAATTCCCGTATCTGCATACCTTGTATAGACCTTAGACCGTAGCGTAGCCCGGCAACATGAACAGGACGGGTCTCCTCATTCTCACCAGAGCGTCTGGCTGCCGCTCTACCATTGTCACGTCTCACGCCCCAATCAATCGACACTTCATCCGATCCCTTCACACCACCTCACGACGATTAGCTGGTGCTCCCGAACCTTCCGCCTATGCCAAACGTATGCAGAATCTGATGAACCAACCTAACCGAAATCGATCTTCCAATCCTACAGTACCCTTACAGCAGCCTTGGCCATGGCATGAAGTCCCTTCCTCATCTGCTGATACAATAACGTTGCAACGGACACTATTCGCCAGACCACCAGATTTCGCTCCTCCACTTCTACTCTTCGCAGCTGGTGTATGGGGGTTATTCGTTTTTGCTTGGTTGCTATTGCCTGATCCTCCGAAGAAGGACTATACAGATGAAGAGAAGAAGATAATTGAGGAGAGTGAGCGGAAGGCTAAAGAAGCGTGAGTGGAAGTTGAGTCTTGTGATTTAGGATATCCAGAAGACCAATGTGGCTGATGATTTATTGATGGTATCTTTGATAAATGTAGCAATATGCTGTCACGACTTGGAATGAGCTTTACAAATACCATCTTCACCTCTGCTCAACCACTGATATATGGTCTTGTGACGGTCGGACTAATAACGATGATGGCTTCATCTACCAGGATAGTAACTAGGATAAACATGTTACAGATAAAACCTAAAGATGGATCTAGTCAACCTGCCAAGACAGTCTTGAGATTGACGAACGTAGGACATGAGATGTTACCTTGGCGAGCTAAAAAGTCGAGGGAAGTGAAAGTGGAAGATTGTCAGGTCTACATACCGAATCTGAGTAGGTCCAAGTTTTGTCCATCCTCACTTGACAGCACATTGTTCTTGTCGAGAACAGCTTCGAGAATATAAATGTGCTGGGCTGATATTGCTCTTGAACGCACCGGTAATCAAAGACAATTCGCATACCATCCGTTTGAAGGTACTTAAAAATGGTCAAATCAATAAATGGTCTTTGGACAGATTCCCATACAGTTTAGACTACAGAGCCATACCAGAAACAGCTAAAGTGGACAAAGAGGTCGTTCAGTCGGTCAATAGATTACAGCATGTGTTTGGGTATTTGAAAGTTGGTCAGTGATATTGGTCAACGATATGCACTACTCGCTCGAAACACAACGAAACGGATCGGGTATACTTGACAAGACATGAGTTACAATCTGTCTGAGGCTACGACAGTCAATCTGTAACATTTCGCAGTCATACAATACAACACAAGCAGTCAACCAAATCAATGGTCCATTTCACAAAGGGTATCAAATCTTTTCGACACATGATCTAGCCTGTAGTCGAATCCCGAGAAACGATTCGGACTACGCGGATCATGACAATCCGTGCACCCTCAATTTAAGTTGAGAAGTACTGCGAACGAATATGACTTGTCAGACAATCTGGATTCCAGGCGGATGGATGACCTTAACTCACGAAGTGATCATCAGGGTTTGAGCAATCCCAAGTTTGTAAAGGACGGAGGTTCAAGAAGTTGTCCATCTTGACATATCCCGCTTCAGCAGCAAAGTTGAGGCATTGATCTGTAATGGAGGAAATACCTTGATCAGCTAAGGCTACAGTGTACAGTGCGCAATGAAATTATCCATCGATATGATATATTGTACTCACTAGCGTTCGCAGATGTTCTAAGTAATTGACCATCCCAGGACCAACTTTGACCTGTCCTATTCTCGTTACATTCCTCTAATCTAATTTCCATACCGTTCTGTACTTTGAAGTATGGAATTTCTGATCCACCAGCATCATCTACCCAGACATTTGCACCGGTCTCCAAGCATAGATTGGATGAACCAAGTTTGACTTGACCTGGGCCAGATCCTGGAAGGGACCATTCCATGAGTTCGTAAGAGGTGTTGTATCCTGATCCGGCGAATCCTGTACCAGCGCAGTAGGTACTACGGTATAGAATAGAACAGTCAGTGTAAGATCTCCATTGGGTCAAGTGATCTCTTGAGTATTGTGAACTCACAAAGCGATACCTTGAGAAGCTTGAGCTGTCGAGTTACTCACTGCCGATAGGCAGATATCCTTCCTATCTTGGGCTATTGTACGTGCCATATAATATTGCAATCAGTACGAGAACAGTATTTTTTCCATCGTCCCTGAACGGTGAGTGAGAGATGCACTTACGATGAATGAAGTTGAGGTTCGAATCTTGAACAGCAACTTCACTTCCTTGAGGTACACCTTTCGTCAAATTCTTAGGTTCGGGTGTCTGACGAATCAACCAAACTTGATTGGTATTATCAGGGAAACATTGATAGACTTGAGGTCCATCATCGTCCAAATCAAGACATCTATCAGTAGGCCATTTAGTTCCATTTTCGATTCTTAGTCGATCATCCGAGCCATAGTGGAATCTAATTTATAGCAAGATACATAAGCACTTTTTTTCAAAAAATTCAAGTATGTGCTTTGTACTTACATTTGTTTCTCTACTTCTCCAGTGAAGTTTTGCAGCTAAACGAAATAAAGACAGTAGGGGAGGAGTCAATCGAACGTGCCACTGACGCAAAATATCATTGTGCACTCACAGTAACTTTACTTCCCGATTGTCCGTCTCCAAAATCCAATACCAACTGACTTTCCTCATGTACCACTGCACCTCCAGATGGCTGAATGGGAACTCTCCAAGTAGAAGCATTCTGACAATCAGTGGCGATAATTTCGGTACCCTCGCCAGCTGGTGATTGAGCTGGGGCGAGACATTTCTTATCTTGCCCTACTGCTGCTATGTAATATCCGTCTGCCCATCCACTAGGAGCTTTGCTTTGTCGAGGTACTAATGAGGTAGGTAAGGACGACACGAAGGTAGAGGTTGATCCGAGTATGAGGAGGACGGCAGATAATTTAGAGAACATCATGAATAAACGACAAATGAGTGTGTATTAATCGATGATAAAAGATAATTGGATTAATAGAAAAGCGAAAAATATACAAGCAATAAAGTAGAGTACAAAATCTGGAAAAAAAATCCAGCTTCAATTTCAAGTATGAATTGTTTTGGTTGCGAAAAATAAGACTTCAGCACTGAAGAATCCACGCCCAAATCAACGCTTTTATACCTTATCCAATAGGTACTGTCGAGGATTAAGCATAGGAGTGCCATACTGGGACGATCCGCCAATCTCCCCTTGATCGAACTCGTGACATCCTCGAGCTTTGAAAGGAAGCTATAACTCCCTTTCATAGAGGTACGATCGATTAACCCTTAACCCCTTTGATCCTCCCTTATCTTGTATCAGACTGGACGATTAAGTTAATCCTCCCTATCAGCACTGGATCTTCTTTTGAAAACTAGAAATGCCAAGAGAATCTGGATCATGAGATCATATAAAAGGATCCAGATCATATCGGTGAAGTATAAAGTAAACAGAGCTACTGAGGGATCTCCTCGGTCATGTCAGCATTCAGATGAAACGATTTGTCCTGTGAGGTGGGTTGTCCGAAGAGCTATCAGCCTACAAGCGTGTGATATACCATTGAGCTCCTCTGAATGCATGCATCGCCCTACAAAGAATTTTCCTAGTTTTTTTGAGTTTGGCCCTTTCCACTGCTATTCCGGGGATCTACTTTCTATAGTTGAGAGTAGCGGTAGCTTGGTTGACGGGAAGAACGACTAGCCAAGGTAATGAAAGATATGCGTCACATTTAGCATGTTTTTCTTGTAGATCAGGTCAGAGAGGGTGGTTCACTCACATAATTGAGCAATGTTGACGTGAGGAGGTCTAGAAGCTGTCCAAACGATCTCTTCGGCAATATCTTGAGCGACCACTTAAATCGCAGAAAACAATCAATGTCAGTCACTACCATACATGTTACCAAGCCAACATCCAGATACTCTATAGTCGATCCGAAAATGACATCGAGGGAGGAAGGAGAGAAAGGGTAGACTCACAAGGTTGTAATCCTTTATAAACATTATCCGCCTTTTCCTTATCACCTCTAAATCTCACTACCGAGAATTCAGTTTCTACCATACCAGGTTGGATCTCAATGACCCTAATGGGGGTGTTGACCAATTCTCTCAGGAGGGATCCGTTGAAAGCCGATAAGGCATGTTTGGTAGCGCAGTAGATTGATCCTCCGGCGTACGGTTCTCGACCGGCGATGGAACCGAGGTTGATGATTGTCTATATGATGTGTTAGATCAAAAGTCAGACTCGCACGGACGACTTGTTCAACTAGTGAAAGGAGATGGGGGATATGAGACTTACACCAGCTTGTTTGGCTTTGAATAGTTTAACGAAGATTTGAGTAAGGTGAATAAGACCAAGGACTATTGTCGCGAATACAATAAATTAGCCTCAGCTTTAGCTTCATTCATTCATGAATCGAAATGAAGCAATGTGAAGATGTACGTACCGTTGGTATCGAACATCTGAGTGATATCAGCGTCGGCTACAGATATAGTATCATCAGTAATTGCCAAAGAGCCAGTATATCCAGACAGCTGGTGGTATATAAGCGTTACTTACAGATATCTGCAGATCACATAAATGATAGATCAGCTTCTGTCACTATGGAGAATACAAAACGCACGTCAAAGCTAACTCACCTCCGACTTGTTCAGTACCTTTGACCATACCAGCGTTATTGACGAGGCTAAGCAACGTGAGAAAGTCAGTCCGACTCGTCCCCACTCAACCAGCTGTCCTCGACATCAAACAAGCAGGCCAAAGATCGAGTGGTGATGATGAGAAATGAGGATGCCAACACTCACATATCAACCTCCAATCCCTCCCCTTTCACTTTCTCAGGAATAACATCCAAATCCTCAAACTTCCTTACATCCGCCTCGATAGTCAACACTTTCCCCTCTTTACCAACAGCCTTGTATGCCTCTTCAGCCTGGGCTTTGACAACTTTGAGGTTCTCTGCTCTTCTAGCTAGGAGTACGAGGTTCGCACCTGTCTTGGCAAACAGGACGGCAGTGGCTGCTCCTATACCTGCTGATGCACCTGTTATAAGGACTACAACGCACGTATATGATAACATCAGTTGAGAACCAATACAAAGTGGGACGTTGAAAGAACTTACCCGTCTTTCCTACCAATCTATTCACAGCCAAATATGAGATATCAATCAGTCGGCCTTCCGAGTGATATCTTTCTAGAGAGACAGCTCACCTATCAGTGTTGAATACGGACATGGTTCTTATCTGCTTAAGAGCTGTGGTCTTTTGTGTATTTCGAAGCGAGAGTAGAGGGTTTCCGGATGATCTGAATAATTTGAATAACATGAGCTTGTGCGAAGTAGAATGTACTTTGAAACTTTGTAGAACAAGTCAGAATCAAGACAAGACAAGGGAGCTTCGGATGTATGGTGTGATCTAATTTCAGATGCAGTCTGTGCTGTTATCGGAATCTTCACCGGGATGATTACCTGTAGACCCTGAATTTCACCGACGACGTGATCAATCGTGATAACCACAACCACGGTGATGGCCGAGAATGCTACTCGAGTACTTCATAAGCGACAAGTAGATAGATAGATCCATGGCACCCACAGCAAGCATCCAATATACATGATTCATATACAAGGCGTCCATCTATCATACAAGTGATCTAGTGTTACCTCCCCTGGGGTGTATTACCTCTACTTACTCTCTCCTCAACCCTCTGCCTGACATTACCCCATAACCGTCCTGCACCATCCCTTATCCCCCCTGCAACTCCAGCAACAGCATCGAAATTCTTCGGTAAATCAAATTGAGCGTTCGCACCGGCACTTTCGTTGGTCCTGTAAAGTCCGGATCCAGCTACCCCTCCTACAGACAATTCATACCCTCCCGCACGGAGGTTTATGGAAGGGCCGTTGCCGTTTGAATTGTTGCTTGGGATGGGAGTGGAAGAAGGTATAGGAGTATTGGAATTGGAAAGTAGTGTAGAGGATTGTTGGCCTAGGGGTGGAGCATAGATACTTTCGGGGTAATTCAAAGCGCATGCCTCTACCATCTCTAAGAAACTGTACATACAAAGACAAAACCAAAATTAGCTTTGTTCCATGTGTATGTATTAAGTACCTCGCGTAGAAGAAGAGAATTCACCTAGTAGAATTATGTACCATACTTCCACCTAACAGTATTCTAGTACCTCCAGGTCCACCAGCAGCATCACTGGCTAGTTTCTGATTGAGCAGAGCGACCGCTCGACCTTCCTCGTAGGTAGTCCCACCAATCATGAATATTATGATATCTTGAGGTCTACGTAAGTCACACGATATGTGAGCATTGGTATACAACATGTCCCCATCTCGTACTAACGATCTGAAGTAGAGGACGGGGGGATTGAGACGATTAATCACCTTTGAGTTTTTACCACTTCATCTCCACCAACAAAAGGATAACTCGCCTCTCTCAATCGATTCTTCAACAAAAGATCCAAAGTCTGAGTCAAATGAGGTTCATGTCTCGTATAAACATTTTCGACCCCCTTTAAACCCTTCAAAGCGGATTTGCCTCTAGAGAAGAAATTCTCATTCATGAATAAATCATCTTGACGTATATCCGCTCCTGCGAAATTTAACATGACATATACCAATCTTGCTTTGTCCGCTGAGACCCCATTGGTAATTAGGTTGTCTATCACTTGGGGTATTTGGTTGCCTATGAGTTTCTGGTATCGTAAGGCGTACAGGATAGCTAAACGGAGTTTGTTGGCAGGTCGAGTTTTGGGTGAGGATATAAGGGTTTGTACGGACTAGGTCGAAACCCCTTCTATCAGCACTTTTGACCATATGCCGTATTTGATCAACGCTTTGGCAATGCGGTGACTTGATTGTCCCTAGAACAACAACTCACCCTTAAATCACTCGCATGACTCTCAACACTCGCCAAGCTCTGTTCGACCTCACTAATCTCCAATAACCCATCTCTTTCCACTATCTTACTCAGTTCCCCAACCAGCGTCACATGTTTCGTTACATTCCCACTCAACTTTTTGAACTCTGGATATTCCTCTATGAACCTTTTCATGTCTGCCACAGTCTCTATCCGATTAGAAGAATTGGCCGCATTGGTATTAGGGTTGAGGGTTGAATTCCGCTGTTGGTATTCTGTCACATAGGATGAGATCGATGCTCCGAGATCTCCGAAATTGGCAAATAGGTTTTGGGAGTAGAATGGGTCGGAAGACGTAGACAGAACAAGGTCCTATAGTCAACGAGAATTCAATGTCAGCAGAGATGCTTATCACCTTTTCCGTCGTTTTGTCGATGAGTTCAGATTCATCCTCAAGGGTTGCATGAATGATTATGGCATGATGTTTTGATAATGAGGCAGAAGTTGATTAGTGTGGAGATACGACTCACCCTCAACTCAATCTTCTCTTCACCGTCTATCCTGACTCTACCATTATTGATACCCAGTAATTCATGTACCATAGCCTGATAGGTCCATTGAGACAGAAGTGGTGTGACAGGATCGTTTCTTCGGTCTACAGAAAAGCATAAAAATGCAACAACAAACTCAGCTGGACATTCCAACTATTATATCGTAATATGATAGCCTTGGTAAGATGTCAAGGACAGATTGTCCTTTGAACGACATCTAATTGATAGGTATGTGTCACTCACCTAAGATCAACAACAACGGCGCAGGTCCATTCGTACTTCTAAAATCGAATAAATCCTTATATGGAGCATTTGTAATTGCTGACTGAACCTCCATTGATAATTTCTTACCAGCCAATGACATCTTCTCATATCGTACGACAGGCATCTTCTTAAGCGACAAAAGAACCGATAGGATCGTTTTCAGGTGGGTGTCGAGGGTTGGTGGGGGGAGATATAATGGAGGAGGAAGGAATATCGGTGGCTGAAAAGTCACAAAGTCAGTACGATATATTGAGATGAATGGAAGAAAGTATGGTACTATCTCTTCTGACATCGGAGGAGAGCTTCACGAGGATTGAAGATGATGATGTGACATCTTGATCGACTCACGTTGGAAGGTCCATCCCCACCATAACTTAGCGCAGCTTGAGTCAAACTGAAATGAGATGGATATTGAGCCAGATAATCTGCAAAGTATTCCTGGAAAAGCATACATCGTATCAGAGAGGATATTTGACAGCTTTACGCTAATGTTTTCAGGTGGAACCAATTACCCACCTGCACTTCTTTGACCACTTCAAACTCGTCCACAGAAGCCATCTGCTCGATTTGTGTCTTCGTCAAGGTATTTGAGAAGTCTAAAGACGATAATATGTCGTCAACGTGTGTTTGTAGCCCAATATATACACAGAATTCCTGAGGAGGCTTGAAAAATGTGAAGATCATACTCACAAAGCCAATAACCACCATATCTAGGTTTGCTCAACTCATTCTTCACAGCTTCGATACTAGCTTCATTAGGCGAGAGAAAGGCTATACATGATAGGTGATTCAGTGGTTCTCGATTTGTGCTGTTCATACATATGTTCACGTGAGCTTCGTTCCGATATTGGATATAAATGGTCATGGTCTGTGGGCAGCAGACTTACTTGTCTATCCTATCTGTCAGGTAGACTTCATGGGCTAATAATTCTGATTGAGTGGTGACCATTGATACTATCGGTGTCTACCATCATCATCAGTTACCATTATCACATCAGCCGGTAAGCTGAAGAAATTGGAGGACGGAGAAAGATAAGAGAGCTGTAACATACCGTATGAGCATCCAACAGCAGTACCTTCATACCTGGTACTTCCGTTATCATCTTCGTGATATACGTCTGAACCGCTTTGAGAACGTCCATCTTGGCGGAACTTGGCAGCAATCAATCGTAGAAGTACTGGGTCTATCAGTCCCTGTGTGGGACAAGGTGATCTATCGGTTTCGGAATGCTTGATAGTGATGGAGGATAACTGCAGAGAGTTATACTATGAACGTTTACAACTACGGAATACTGGGAAGGATAATTGAGGTGAGGTCAATGATTGTTGTTGTCGAATGGGACCCCACCTTGCCCTCCACCCCGTAACAGAAACCGTAAACGTGGCATCATAAAAGAACATCCTCAATGAGCAAATGCAAACTGTAGATCGCAAGCTGCAAACAACGACAGAGACAAGAGGAGATAACGACGACGATAGCAGCAACACTCTTTTGCATGAAACATTTGATAATTCTGCTATACTATTTTTGACTGTATACTTCCGCACATCTCCTGTTTCTTTTCCATCGTGCCCACCCACCAATCACTAATAATGCGGCTAAAAGACTTAGGCGGTACCAGAGGCAGTGATGGTGACCTTGGCCTTGGGCTCTGTAAGAAGAGAACAAACAACATACATCAGCGTCTTTTGGTTCTTTTGTAAGGCAAAGAGTCGATTGTACTCACTACCAGAGTCAGAACCGTAAGATTCAATCTTCTTAACGAGATCTTGACCGGAGGTAACTTCACCGAAGACGGTGTGTTTACCATCTAACCAAGAGGTGACAACGGTGGTGATGAAGAATTGAGAACCGTTGGTGTTGGGACCGGCGTTAGCCATGGAGAGGAGGAAAGGTCGGTCGTGTCTGAGCTTGAAGTTTTCATCGGGGAACTTGTTTCCGTAGATGGACTATAGACGTGTGATAACAATGTAAGCTTCCGTTTCTTCTGATATACAGAGAGAAGGGAAGCTCACTTTACCACCGGTACCGTTGTGGTCTAAAGGGAACAATGTTAGTATGATGCATATTTACGAGAAACTCCTGTGAACAGTTGACGTACTGGTGAACTGCAAAGTCGAATGAATCAAGTCAGCTAATGATTTTTTCTCGCAATGGCTAGCTAAACACCACACTCACGTCACCACCTTGGAGCATGAATTGGGGGATAACTCTGTGGAATCCTGATCCGGCGTAACCGAAACCTTTTTCACCGGTACAGAGAGCTCTGAAGTTGGCGGCGGTCTTGGGGACAACGTCGTCAAAGAGCTTGAAGGTGATTCGGCCAGCGGGGGCGTCTACAAATGACAACATGTATGATCAGGATGGGTCAATGCGCAGTACAGTGCAAGACAAGCGATGGCTCACTGTTGATAGCGATGTCGAAGTAGACTTGACTATTGAGCGAGGTATCACGTCAGCGAGTTGATGTGCTTATTTTCAGAAGGAAAGAAGATACTTACGACATTGTGCTGGCGGTGGAAACGAATCGTTTGGCAAAAGACATTATTGAAACGTGCGAGGAAGAGTGTCAAGTATTCCCAGAACAAGCGTTGAGCAGACAAAGGAATGCAAAGAGAAGGAAGACTGGTAAGTATGAGCGTGCAGAGCTAGCTAGCTATGAGAGTGATGTGAGCATGAGGTGGGGTATGACTTACAATGTGTTTTGGTTGTGTTTTGGGTGAATAGATGAAGATGGAAGAAGATGGAAAGTGGGTGGTGGTGGTGGTGGTGGTTATATATACGATCGCTTGCTGTACCGCTGAGCTGTGAGGTGGCCTTACTCCACCTGCCCAGTTGATTCATCGAATTCATAGCGTCACCGTTCAACATTCCAGACTCCACGCGCATCGTCGGGGATATCGGAGACTATACACACGTGTCGTGTGGCAGCCAGTCGGCTTTGGTGTGAGTGGACATACAGGCTATCTCCACCCACACAGGACGCGACCTCAACCTCGTGCCTGTCTAGTGTTTGACCGTGACTTTATCGACAGCAACAAAGGGAGTAGTACAAAGAAAGTTGAGTTTGATTAGCTCAACATTGACGATATATCTGCAACATTCCCCCATGTCTAGTGCAAGTCGGGACCGTAGTTGACTGATCCCACCCCACCTGCTTTGGACTAGCTATCAACATCGACTGGAAAGCGCCCTAAGTGAGAGGGTCGAGAGGTACAAAGGTTGTCTGGGTAGGATCGGATGCCAAATATCATGGAGGAGATAGTCATTCCCAGTGAGTGCAAAGAACACTGCTCCGGTGCTGTCGAGTGGCATCTAAGAGGATCAGTCACTCGGACGTATGCTAAAACCCTAGATCCCTCGCAACAGACCTCGACGACGATGAAGATGACTTCCAATTACCTGTCCACAAGCCATCCTTCGGTGCAGGATCTTCCACCTCCTCCTTACCCGAGACCGACCCTTATGCACATCGTACCAACCCGTCCGCCGACGGATCTTTCCCCACCCGACTCCAAGCTACACCCACAAGACCCATCTTACCTCAGGCATCAGCAAGTTTCTCTGTAGGCGTACCGACACCTGACACCAAAGCACACGGATTTGGCCAAAATGCGGCAAGTACGAGTACGGGCTCGGACGAACGATCAAAATTGGGCAAATTCAGTAATGGATCTTCTTCCTCTTTGGTCACTCCAGGAACATCTATAAGTTCGTCAGCAGGATTTTTACAAGCTAGAAAAGGATCTTTAGCGTCTTTGAAAAATGCTTTCAAGTCTTCGTCTTCGTCTTCTTCCAACACCAATGCTATACCACCTGTACCGACATTAGATACCAAAGCCTATGGTGCACCCGGATATCCAGCTTTACGAAATCCATTTTCAAGATTCGATTCTCCCATATCACCTAAACACTCTACGTTCAAAACCCCTAACTCAAGGAGTGGTAAGACCCCTTCGACGTCCACGACTGCTTCGCCAGCTCAACATTCCATTACGCCCAGTGGAGGAGCAGTAGGGTATCATAATCCAGATGGAAGGAAGTACTCCATAGCATCATCGCATAGATCTCAAGGTGGTAGATCGATCAATTCTCAGGGATCATCCAATTTCAAAGCTGAAGATCACCCCATGCCTGCTTTACCTCCCATACCTATGCGTCAGACACCGTCAAGGATGAACAGGATGGGAAGTGATGCTAGTGTCTTTGGTTTCACATCGAGGAGGAATGGTAGTATAGGTGGTGGGATGGGTGAAGATGGTTCAGAAATGAGTTTCGGTAAAACACCAGGTGAAGAAGCTTTGAAAGTCGTTTTTAGAGGCTTTAGGGAGGTGGCGAATCAGAAAGTTAGTAGGATATGTGCAAGGCCATTGGTGAGTTGATTTTGACTTAGTAAATGCGAGATGCGGACCTAACTCGTGACTTTGCCAGAACACTCAACCATCTCTCCCTTCATCTCTCGACTCCGGCGTTGACCCAACTTTCGACTCACTTATCAACTCCTTGGCTCATTGCGGTACGCGGCATGCCAGACGGGTGGTCGACCTCCTCACCAGCTGGTGTAGGGACTACACCGGTAACATCGGTGCCTCCGAGGTTAGAGCTCATCTAGATCGATCGTTGGGTCTTCCAATGCGTGTGGAAGATGCAGCCGCCATCTTACAATCTCGAAAATCCTCTGCAGCCAAATTCATCATGAATCGATCATTGATCGAATTACTCAAGGTCATCCCGAAAGATTCTTTAGATCAAGAACTGGGAATGACATTAGAACAGAATGCTTTCAATGCGTATAGATCAGAGAAAATGGAAGAGATCATACAGTTCCCACATCGAAAAGCAGTTTCTCAACTCCAAGTTGAACTGTTAGGACAGCTGTCCAATAATAGATTCTTAACTGTTAGTGATAGGTTCATAAGGGAATTATCAAAACATGCCACGGCAAGTCAACCTACCAAAGAAGCTGAAGCGAGGATTGAACATCTGTTGAAAGGAATGAGACACCTTAAATTGCGTGTATATCCCGAAAATGAATTGGAAATGTCATCGGAGTTTATCACTTCCCTAGCGGGCTTCTTCGCCAACTCTCATGGTCAGACGTTGAAGATCGCCTATGCAGAGACCTTCACCAGCTTATTACATCCGGTGATTGAAACTGCTACGGCGGAAGTCAATCATCCATTGTGGTCTAAAGCAGTCGCTATTGTCTTAGAGAGAGCTTTGGCGATGGCTCAAAAAGCCAGGTACTGGCCTGCGGCTTTTCCATTGGTGATCACTGCGCTAGGTGTTTCACCAAGAGAGGTATTTATGCAGCAGTGGCAATCTTGTATCGATGCAATCTTAGCTAAATTCAAGGTGAGTGGATAGGTCAGCTGGGATATGAAATCGGAAGTCAGCTGATGGGTGAAAACTTTACAGGACCGCAATCTCCGTTCGATAGCTATGGGAGCTTTCATCCGAGTAATGTGGATATACCTGAATCGATGTTCCGAATCTTCCACTTCCATGCGGAAACGTCTGGATCCCCTGATAAGGACATGCTTTACTCCCAACGGATCGTTATATCCCCCTGAATCACCCTCAGATGCATTCATCGCGATACTTCATTTCATCATGACTCGTCATCTAGATTACGGAGAAGAATTCGTATCGGAGTTCCTTCGAAATGGAGCCCTTGATGGTCTGGCAGATCGATCCATGATTCTGGTACGAGCTATCAACTATACACTGCGGTCGACCGAACTAGAAAAATCAGCTACTTGGCCAACAAATCCAGATTTCACCAAATTTGACTTTGAGGGATTCGAAACTTCCGGTGAAACACTACCTTTTGACGCCGAATCGAAATCCGAGGTCCATGATCTGTTGAAACGATGTGGTCCGGCTTTCATCGATTTGCTCTTTCAATGCGACAATAACATCAAACATCTTCTACTTTCCAATGACTCCATCGCTCTGTCTGGTCACGCTTCAAGCCATTCGATGGATAATGTCACCGAGAACATCTGTGTCAAACATGGAGATGTCTATGTCACCTATTCAGCTCGATATGCCCCAACGCTTCACCTGATGTCGGCCATCCTAGAGGCATTACCCCGATGTATGCCGAATGACGTCAACTTCCCTCAAGTCGTCAACGTTCTTTGTCGAGCTACCTTCTCGGCTGACCCGAAAGTATGCCAGATAGCGGGTGATACTCTTCGTCGAATATGTCAAGATCCCGAGAAGTGTCTGATGATAGTCAATACATTCCGTGAATTCGTTTTCGAGACTAGACATGTGTTTCGAGATACCTTTATCGGGGCAAGATTACTTGAAAGTCAATTTGAGAGAATCATTTCATTATGGCTTGATCTCCTACAGATTCTCGTGGGTCATCAGAGAGTAGCTGAAGCTCAAGCAATCGACGATGAGAGTGAAAAACGATCACCTCCAATTGAACCCTCACAAATTAGCAAGATCGAAGGTTGCGCAATGTTCCTCCTTTCCTCGACTGCTTTACCCATTCGTAAATTGGCGGATCAAATCCTGGTCGCTGCGAGGAATATGGAAGGTCAACAACGTCGACCCTCAGCGGCATTCAGATATAGTAGGATCATGCCTGATAAAGCGGCTTTGACGCGTGTACTGCAGATATTCGAATTTAATGTTGAAGAGTCTGATTTGGGGTCGATCAGGGGATTACCATGGATGACATCCAGTGATCGACATCGGATAGATTTACTATGCGCTAAAGACCGAAGCAAACTTCTTCAACGTATAGCAAAGAGTGATCATCCCAAAGACGGACTGCTATGGTTATCCGTTTTGCCCTTCTTCATTGGAAAAGTGGTCGAACAACTACCTTCACCTGCAGCAGACTTACGTCAAGTGGTTTGTCAATTGGTTCTTAGATTACAGGCTCATGTGGCGATGGTAGCTGGATCAGGAATAAGTAGAGGTACACCGTCCAGAGGAGGAGTCACTGCTCGAACTTCGTCCGATATGGCTATACTGGCAGATCATTGGAGAGCCTACTTATCGATATTATGCGTTACCATGTCTTCTCAAGGTCCTGCACCTCCCACCCCACCTGTACAAAGGACGAAAGATGTCGTTATACTCAATCAGGAAATGATCAATACTCCCGGGCTATTCTCATACCTCACTTCCCTACTTGGATGGGAAGATCCAAGATTCAAGGATGCTGCTGTGTACGCTATGGGATCCATCAACCAGGATTTATTAAGACCATTATCAGAAATACTATTATCGGTCGTAAGAAGATTAGCAGATGGAAGTAAAGTTGGTGGAACGCCCCGAACTGATGGAGGAGGAGGTACCATTTCGACATCGAGGAGAACACCATTAACGGCACATGGACCAATATGGACGAGTGTGGCTCATGTCTTCAGACTAATCTCGCCTCTATTGTTAGATGCCAAGTCATCATCGCACTTGACGAATCTATCATCAATGATTGGATTTGTTAAAGTAACTTATACCTTGTTATCCGATCGATCGGTCAAAGAAGATTTCGAACTACAATCCCTACGTCGATCATTTTGCATAACGGTTGAGAACCTCACCAACTCTTTAGGAAAATTAGATTCTTCAGATAGGTTCTTAGGAGAAGAGATGAGAGGATCGATCTTCAGATTATGTTTCGAGTGGTGTCATGTTGGTCGTAGACCCGATGTTGCCAAAGCTAGAGAATCGCAGACTCTCCAAGCTGCTGCTGAAGGATATAGAGGCGATAGAGATAGAGCGCAGTATCTGGATGATTTACAGGCGAAAACGAAACTGTTGAGCGCTGCTGCCGCTGAGGCGATGGCTGGGTTATGTGTGAGTGTGACTGTTTGTTCGGAGGCGTTTGGCTGACTTTGCAACTTGCTTATGTTTGTAGCAAGGCAAACTCATTTCTACTAACGAAGCTACCCCAGCTCAACAGGCTTCCGATCATATGGTCGAACCGTTGACCGTCTTGCGATGGATTAGAGGGATGTTCTCGTCCTCCTCGGTATCACACCACGAGACTGGAAGGTTAGCTCAATGACTCATCTTATTGGTCGGTTCGCTGACTTTTCCCTCGCACAGACGCGCTCTATTTGCTTTGATCAAGTATAACTGGGCTTGCGACAGGCTACTCGATGAGGTTCTGCACCAATCCTTTGGCGAAGGCGAACAATTCTCTCTCGAATCGTCCTTCTTCGGGGTGGTTGCCGATGTACTTTCGGAAGGTTACCATACATTACCTATCGAACAGGTAGCTTGTTTGGCCTTGTCCAAACTCGGTCATCCCGTTTCGGCTATTCGACAACGGGCTTTTCAGCTTACCGAGTCGTTGTATATTGACCCTTCCAGTAAACTTCTGTCAACCGCTTTATTCCCTGCTATAGGCAGTTCCTCCGCGAATATCTACCGAAATGCTCAGAAAGAAATGTCTGTCCAACTCGCTTCTATATATGCCGATCACGCTTTCCAATTCTTAGCGGAATGTACCACCCGACTCAGTCAGCTTGAAGCTCCCCGTCGGCAAGCTACGTTATCAATCCTTCAGCCCTGGGTCAAATATCTGGATCTAGCTTCAGATACATCTGAACTGTCACCTGAAGATGCTGCGGCAGAACATCAAGCATTGCAGAACTTGGTGTACTTGGCAGTACGATTCGGTGATGATCACCTGGAAGATGTAAAATCGATATTCGTCTCTTTTGCAGACGCCGGATATACTCATCAACAATCACCTCCACAAGTTCAACAAACACATAATACCAATACCACTGCCCTGATGAAGTTCCTTTTCGAGCAAGGTGGGAAGAGGAAATCGCCCGAGTTTGTCAATCACGCTCAGCGAATTATGGCTTGTCTAGCGCAGTCGAAAGCTGGAGATGCAATTTTCGAAGAGATCTGTAATTTTGTCGAACCTAACGCTATGGCTGCGCTGCCTGAGGCCGATATACCACCAAGCCCTATGACTTCTCTGGTCAACCTCGATTCACTCATGAATGCGCCGTCTTCAAGATCACAAACATTCTCAACTGGTCAATTGGCTTTACTCTTCGCGGGGGAATTGCTACCTCATCGACTGGATGATATTTCGACGGGCAAGAGATTACCGTCTTTACTCCACGCCGCTCTTATACATACCGATCACAATTCCTCGGCTCTGCGCGATCAAGCTCAATCGGTCTTATTCCAAACCCTTCGAGCTTGGGTTTGCGATCTATCGAATGTTCCTACTGGTGACGCTGCAAGTATATGGTCATCAACAGAGACTAAAGCTACATCACTTGCTCGTACGGCTTCGACAGCATTCTGGAAAGCGGATGATAACGGAACGTCGGAATCTGCGTTTTTAGCTCCACCTAAGATGACGAGCTTGATTATGAAGATTTTAGGTATATTGTTACCTCTCCAGCCAAGGATCAGACAACAATGGGGAGAACTAGCATTATCATGGGCTACATCTTGTCCTATTCGTCATCTGGCTTGTCGATCTTTCCAAGTGTTCCGAATATTATCACCTCGAGTCAATCCTAGGATGGTATCCGATACCCTCGCCAGACTGAGCAGTACAATCGCCTCGTCTTCACCGGAAATTCAAGCTTTCAATCAAGAAGTTCTGCGAACATTCGCAGCGATGGTTCAGAACTTGTCGATGTCAGAGGCCTACTCGTACCCTCAGATATTCTGGTGTAGTGTCGCTTGTCTGACAACGCCATTCGAAAATGAATTTACGGAAGTCATTGAATTGCTCTCTCACGTATTGGACAAGACCAACTTATCTGATCCATCTGTAGTGGGACATTTAGTATCTTTCAGGCCCCCAGATTGGGTTGGACCCCCGCCATATCTACAATCTCTCTTAATGGTCGGACTGAGATCTTCAAAAACTGCTTTCTTGACGTTCGATCTCATCCGACGTCTCACTTCGGCTTCTCAAGATGAACTTATTGATCCGCCGAATGACAGATTACTACATGGATTCATAGCGGCTTTACCATGGATGTTACATTCTCTCGACGTCGGTGAACCGAATGAAGAATTGGCTTCGATGGCTCTGGACCTAGCTTCCATAGCTGATGCTCATGGAAATGCTTCTTTCTCTAGATTATTGACGTCTTTCGCCAGAGTTAGGTTCAGAGCGAAAAATGATTTCATCAGACAAGCTTCGTCCCTCTTAAGAGATTTCATGCCTACCCATGCGCTGGATATCGTCACTCTCTTACTTGGTTTCATACTCAATACGAACGATTGGATGAGGGAGAAATCAATGTCAACCTTGAAGTTGATCTTACAACATCCTGAAGCTAGAGTACCGATCCAACAAAATGGAAATGAACTGCTCGTACCTCTCTTACGACTAGTTTCAACAAAGCATTCTTCACAGGCTTTAGATGTTTTGGATATACCCTTACCGCCTTCTTCGATGGACCCCTCAACAAGTGGGATGTTATCCCCCAATTCCTTCTCTAAGGAAGGTGGAGGTGAGATCTTCGGGTCTATCAATGATGAGACTGGATGGTCCATTGCCAAATCCAAAGAATTCTCAGCATTGACGAAAGAGAATGTCCATGCGGTATTTAACACCTGCGCGATTGAGACTAGAGCCGCATCTGCTCATTTCTCCGTAGTTCAATTTACAGATTTGGGTATGGGTCTCAAGAACGGATTTGGCGGATTTGGAGGATTGGGAAATCATTCGCAAATATCTTTCGATCTTCCTTCACCTCCACTTTCGAGCTTGGCAAATGCGAGTAATATTTCCCATGGACATGGACAAAGGGATCTGTATGGAGGGAATAAGAATATAGATAATCAGTCGATAGGCGATTTGGTAGGAGCTTTACATTCCCTTGGCCAATTTTTCGACGATGGATTGGAGATCGAGGAGGATGGTTCGCCAAGTACGATGGATAATCAACATCATCAATTTATCAGTAGAGGTATTGGGCAAAGTCAGAGTAGGAGAGGCAGTGATGCGAAGCCTGCTCCTCCTTATGCAGGTGGACATGGAAAGACGGGAAGTGATGTTAGTGAAAGAAGACTAAGAGCTATTATGGCAGTGAGTTATCTCCTTCTTTAGGTGCTTGAATTTACATAGACATGAGAAGCTGACTTTGGAATATAGCGCGGTCATCAAGCTTCCATTTCTTCCCCTATATACGAATCTTCCCCTTCCCACTCCACCATCAACGGTTCGAACCCTACTTCTGGGAATACAATACCTAATTACAATCGATCTTTTATCCATCGTTCCAACATGTCTATATCCATGACTTCCGACTCATCCATCACATCGTCGCAAGATCAAGATAGGGAAGATAATATCACTCAGCGGTTGAATTTCAGTCAGGGACAAGGACAACATATGAGGAATGATTCGTCCGGTACAGGTAGACATTCAAGGAATAATTCGAATCTCAACGTATTCCTCAATTCGCGACGGGGACATGGACATGGACAGATGGAAAGTGTATCGTCGGTCAGTGATATAGGGGATAATCAAGCTTTTGCCTTGGATGAACAACAAAATGGACAGAATGCGAATCAATCGATGACTTCGATTAACTCATTTATGAATAGACAAGGTATTTGGGAAGGATCAAATGATAACAGTACGAATGGGGTGAATGATTTGAACGAAGGTAGGAGTGAACAGAGTACACCTATCTTGACGAAGCGTAGTATAAGGTGATAATCACGATGTATGAAAGGACGATCCAAAATAATAGTTGTTTTAGGTAGATGGTAGATGTTAGACGAACGTAGATAGGGACATTGTATAGATGAAAGATATAGTATAATCATGTATGTAGCGTATAATCACCATGGATATGTAGGTTATAAGGTATTTGCATATCGTGGTATAATTATAAATACATCTAGTTTGGGGATTGATAGTATCTCATATGATACTAAGACAGATCCATACCTTCATCATCACCTTCTACGGGGAAACCTCTCTGTCTCAAAGTCTCATCTACAGCTGCTCGAACGTCTATATCATCTTCTCTTATATAATTGTCGTTTCTGCGACACCAACCAAAAAAAGACGAGATTAGTATGTTGAATTGGACTATAGAGCATATGACAAGACGATGTTTGTTTCGAGTCAGGTTAAGACTCACCTCAAACTGGTTTTATACGATTTATCGATCGTATTGAATAAATCACGTAGATTTGATAATGCCTTTCTCAAACAATTTACCGCTGATAAACCGTCTAAATGAAGAACAAAGATACACGAGGTCAGTTATTATTTTACGCACATCACAGAAGAACGGTACAGGAGAATAAAACTCACCATACATCTGTATACGTAAATGGATCTTGGGTTCTGAAGGATGAGGAGCAGTGTATCCGCAAAATTCTACATCAGGGCTATACGAGAATAAAGAAGATAAAGTGAGCTCAATCATCTTCCGCCATCAATAGGATATAGATGGCTGCATGATGGAGTATTGGAGAGATACTCACTCTTTCATTATTATCCACCTCAGAGCATTACCCAACGTATGATCCTCCTGCCAAAGACAGAATGTACAGGCTGAATAATCAGGTTCGTGTCCTGGTAACTATATGGTTTCCAATTTATAAATCATCAATCTCTCATCCCTCGTTTTACGACATGTAGGAAAGGGAAAAAAAAAATCCAGAAACCCATAGGTGTTGGAACTTGAGAAATTCCAAGATAATTTGACTCACTATCGATACCTTCTCATGGATCATAGACGTCGAGACGGACTGTAAGAGCGTACCGGCATTATCTAATTTGGAAGTTGATTGTTGGGGAGCTTCGTCGGCCATAATGAAGGAGTTCCTGCCTACGGTTTTCTAATGATATCTTTGATGAGTGGGCGGGTCCGGCTTTTCGTTGTGCTGGTCTGTCTAATGTCTTCCGCTATGCTTGAAATCAAGGTATAAATTGGAACTCTCGAATGCACTCGTTCATACATTTTCAGAAAGAGAGAGCGAAGATCAACAAATAATTTTGACCAGTTATCTAATCCTCCCTTTTATCAGAAGCGGAAAGACGGACATCGGTTTAATCTCCTTTCTCGAATCCTGGTACCTTGACGCGTGAGAGCATCACCCAAAAGTTTATGTCTTTTTCCCGTCCTCGATGCTTTCCAAGACAATACGATACACAGCTGCTCAGATACCCCGCGAGTCAGCCTTGCAAGTCACCTTGTTGTGCTCCCGCCTTAATCCACTGATTCCGAAGTGGGGTACGTACGATCGCATCCGTATTGTTTGTTCAGGGCTTCGATCCCGTATTTCTGGTTATGTCCGAACGACTCTGGCAAGAACAAAAGGATGTTCGCGGATGATTAAATTCGTCATGCGTATCGTTGTTGGAGATCTGCGCAAGAACCCTCACTCACATATCATCAAGACAATAGGAACCGAAAACACTGAACAATAGAGATGCTGACATGATACTGACACGACGATATCCAACAGAAGGTTGAAAAGTCAGTTATGATTGAGCGTTGAAGCCTCATGTCAATCACTACTCACTCAGGACAATCAAGATACGATGAGAGATGATACAAGATGATCTGTGCATCTTTCGCTCCAACGAGACCTTGTCATTGTTCAGATCAGTCAGAGATGCTGTCAGTCGGAAGCATGTTTGAAGTACAACATTAGACGATTGATTTCTTTCGACAAGGGGTAACGAGCAACATGGGACGAGATGGAATGCGGTTCAATGAATATTAATCGAAATCAAGTTGAATAAGATTAGTGATTAATCAGTGAATGAAGTGTGGCTTCTTCGCTTTTGTCTTCATCTTTTGGAATACCAAGTGATTGTTCAATGCTGTGTATATATACTCGCGCATCTTCAAAGAAGTGAATACGATTCTTCATCGCCTCGAGTCTCATCATAGACGATACAATCCAACGAAATAAGGTTGACGATCCAGCTTCCTACCATTCAACAGTCATTACGCTCGATCATATACCTCCGACAACTTACGATGTACCGTCACGCAACCGAAACGCCTCTCACTCCTCCCACATCATACCGATCTTCCCCCACGCCGTCAGTTGGATCTACCACCTCGAGGTCATCAAGACCATCGTTCTGCTATCAACGATATTCGCCTTATCCTAGGATGAAGATGGAACACGAGGAAGATAGTGAGACGGAAGTGTTGAGGGATATAAGGGACGTGAGACTGGAGGAGTACAGGAGGAAATTACAAAAAGCTAGAGTGAGTCAATGCTCAGCGTGATAGGTAGTGTATGACAGATCTGACGTGTTTGGGTGAATGGTCTGGCGCAGTCGACGAGCCCTAACGATGAGCTACCTACCGCAAGACCCAAGCTGTCCACCGCCTCTTCCACGTCCGAGAGGAGAAATCAGTGAGTGCCATTCATCTTCATTATCGCTGTTTGCGTTGCGAATCATCTTGCTGATATGTAGAAGACGAGACATGACTCATCGAAGAGCTTGTTCAATGTCCACCATCTCCTACGGCTATTTCCTGTTCCCATATCAGAATCAAAGAACCACCCAAACTCCACTTCTCCGATC
Source organism: Kwoniella botswanensis (assembly GCF_036426115.1). Classification (NCBI taxonomy): domain Eukaryota; kingdom Fungi; phylum Basidiomycota; class Tremellomycetes; order Tremellales; family Cryptococcaceae; genus Kwoniella; species Kwoniella botswanensis. The sequence continues at coordinate 1,628,515 of NC_088601.1, read as the reverse complement.
TTCTACCTCAAGACCAAACCCAGCTCCATTTTCGTATCGTCAATACCTTCCAAGAAGAGCACAAACTTCATCTCCTCCCCCAGCTAGGCCACATCCCAGGCCCTCCATCGCTTCACCTCCTTCAAGGGGTTCAACTCCAACCCCAAATATCAACAGGTCTAATCCATCCACTCGGAAACTCATCCTGGTCAATTCGGTCGTAGCTAATCACCTAAAACACGGTGGAATGGTAAATCTCCGTTCGGTTGACGGTCAAAAATCTTTCAAAGTGTATTTACCCCATACAATGGGTGGTGTGGAGATGATTAGAAGTCTAGCTACTTCAAGTACTTGTTAGGATCATTTCTTATTTCTGATGAACATCGATTATTTGTAAATATAGTTGTAAATTTAAGTATACCCCTAGTCAGTATGTGGATCTCTTTCATCGTAACGAAAGTCATAGTCCTGTCGATCGTATACAATACATGGGGTATATGGATCAAGAAATGATATCATAAGACTTAAGATCATCTTACGTTGCGTCCCACATCGTATATGTATATAATCCGTTGATAGAATCATATCGAGATAAACATATACCTCTATTCCCTTATTATCGCTTAGCAGGACCTCGCCTTTTGATCTTTGGGAAAACTACAGGAGCTTTTAGAACAGCTTTCTTATTCTTGCTCGCTTCGGCTAATGATATACCTTGTTTCTCCCTTTCGGCTGGCGTGGCAATGTTGACTGCACATCCCAAATTCTTAAACATGTTTTCGACCCTGTTGAAACCCGACTCATCAGTTGGACGTTACCATCCTGCAGACAATGGATTGGTAACTTATGAAGATTGAGAGGTTGACTCACGTAGCATCTTTTAACTTCAAATCCCTAGCCACCTTACCAATCTCAACGCTGAACCCATCTAACGTAAGGTACATGACGCATATCCAAGCTAATAACTTGGTTTTCATCTTCTCAGTCACGACTCGCTTCTTACCCTGCAGTTCTGAGAACCTCTTGATCACTCCGTCAAGCAATTGTTGAGGTACATTAGGAAATTTAGTTTGGATTTGGCCAGGAGGGATTTTAGAGATTACCGAGGGGTTATCGTAGAGTGATAAGAGGGTTGCAAGGTATAATACGTATTTCCTAGATCAGTTGAATATAGATTAGTAAAGATTTCAATACTGTTGTGAATCTGGGAGATCACATGAGGTGAGAGAACGCACATCTGCTCCTTTCTAGCTGTCTTGTCCTCCAGGTTCCTGATATACCTGATCCTACCTTGTAACCAGAAGGATTTTTTATGGGGAGGTAATAATTTCTGACGACTATCTTCATCTTCTGCATGGACCAACTGGGAGACATTGATAGATTGCCATTCGGAAGGAGAGATAAGTGAATCTCGAGGGTATACCTCGGAAGGATCCGAAGTGGTCAGGTCGGGTGTGGGAATGAGCTCAGAAGCTTGGACTGGACCTGAGAGGCGATATCCATCAGCTCAGCATCATATACATCCGCTGGAACAGACGTAGGGTGAAAGAAGATCAACCTACCATCATCGACCAGCATCTCTGGTATACTACCCATCAAATGACCCTTGACACCCTCCATGGCCGATACGTCCACCTTGTTCCTCTCCTCTGCTCGGATTTGAGTCTTGGCCTTTCTCGTACCAAAAGTTTCACCCAAATCATTTCGCTGAGCTTTCCAGTGCGCTCTCGCATCGCTCGCAGAAGGTAGAGTGACAGATGAACGAAGTCTCTTTACACCGTGAGTGAGGAGGTATAGAGGGGTCGAAGGGTTGATGTGGACTGTACCGGTTGATGGATCGTATAATGCTGGAAGATATCTAGAACACACGAGAATCAGTATTGAGGGGCGTTAGATCAAGCAAGTTCGAAGAAACATTGTACTCACTGACAATCCGCACCTTCAGTGTTCAGATTGTGATCCCTATTCGTACTGAAGAATTCTACATCTTCTGTCTCTCCGGCAATGATGGTGTGTTGTTTCGTCAAATCAGAGGATGATCCAACATCTCGAGTATATATGGTAAATGGGGTGTTTTTAGATGGTCTGATCGAAGGGAAGTTGACTATATGTACGAAGATACTAGGTGGTCAGTAATGACGGATTCATCATCGCTTCACTTGACAATGATGAGGTACATACCAAATGCTGGTCCAGCAGATGTAGAACCCTCTTCTACAATCACCTGAACATCCGAGCCACCCAGATTGGCAGCATCTGATTTACGTTTCTGAGATTTCTTTGAGGATTGTGAAGCTGATGCCATGGTGAGCTTGGGATTTGTGAGTATGACGTTTCGTTGTTGTGAAGTACTGACGATAACAACACATGTACAAAAATGTAACCAAGCTCTCAACGACCGGGAGAGAGCTGCTCTTTCAACTTTTGCTTTCGCTGCCAAATCACGTGACATTACCTGCACGTGGCCATGCTCACATCTCAGGCACGTAAACAAAGCTCATCGATCAATGTTGTGTTGTTTTGTTCAACTTACTCACATTCATACTTTATTCTTGGTAGGGCCCGACGAGTACGACAATATCGTGAGATACTTCTTGGTACAAGACAGCTTCTTGGAGAAGATCAGGTCGGAAAGATGGGTGTGCCAGGTCTATGGGACGTGAGTGATCTCGTCGATCCATCAAGCAGAAAAGCACTGGACTGTTTACATCTCATGAAATGTTATTAGCTACTTCGACCTGCAGCGGCTCGTACATCCCTATCATCACTCTCAAAAGAAGCGTTTCAGGCGAATAGGAATGGATTGAGAGCTTTGACAATCGGTATAGACGCTTCGATATGGATATTTCACGCTCAAGTAACGCATCATGGTGAAAATCCTTTTCTGAGGACGATCTTTTTCAGAATTACGGCGTTATTACAACATCCTGTCTTGCCTGTATTTGTTTTTGGTGAGTCGAATACTCAAGACCTTCTCCCTCTTGCTTTAAAAGATATGCTGACTTCTTATTCACATTGATATAGATGGACCAAATAAGCCTGGACAGAAGAGAAACCAAAATGTAGCTGGACAATTCGGTACAGCCGATCATAGGAGTAGACAGTTTAAAGCTTTGTTGGACGTGTGTGGGTTGGAATGGTGGAATGTGAGTTGTGAATCGGCTTCCCAACTTCAAGATGATTGTGTTGCAAAGCCTGTTATTCTTTTTCGTTGAGCTGATCTCAAGTATGCTCTCTAGGCTCCGGGAGAAGCAGAAGCAGAGTTAGCAGTGATGAACCGCCAAGGGAAGATTGACGCTGTCTTATCGGATGATGTAGACGCTCTGTTATTCGGTGCGACCTGCTTGCTGAGAAAGTGAGCTAACATGTCCGACCCAACTACGAAGCGATCAGCTGACTCATAACCTCAGTAATTCACCGACGTTGTCCGGTGCTCAAGCCAATATCGCAAGAGGTGATATGCGGAACTACGAAGTTTATAGGTCATCGGCAATCAAGGATTTGTGGACCAAGAAAGAAGGTACCAATCTTAAAACGGAAGAAGATTGTAGGATGGCTATGGTTTTGATTGCTCTGTTAGGTGGAGGAGATTATACGCCTGAGGGATTACCTAGTATAGGTGAGTTTTGATCAAGACCTCAGAAATCCTATACTTCCCCTCCTCGTCACCTCTCGCTGGCCTTCACCCCTTTTCTTCTCCCTCTCTCCTCTCCTTCTCCCTCCTCCTCATCTCCCTCTCTCATCTCCCTCCCTCATCCGCTTCCCATCTCTCTCGCCCCCCTCTATCATCCCTCTTCCCCTCTCTTTCCAGTTCTTCTGTACTCCCGCGGCTCTGCTCCTTCGGACTTTTCGGAAGATGGTGTATTCGAGCACCTGTTATGATTACGCGATAATCGTCAGTCTTCGTACGGACTATGCCACTGCAAATCGAGTCGGCATTCCCTCTCCTGCAATATACGTGGCAGACCATGCTGATCTAGCTGTATCCCAATAGGGCCGACGATCTCGTTTGGTCTTGCGAATGCAGGCCTTTCCGACTTCCTGAAAAAGTACACTTCGGATCGAGCGACTTTTGATTCTCGTCTGTCTTCGACTCACTCTCAAATTGTAGAAGAACTCCGTACCAACGCTCAGAAGCAAATCGGCAGAAAATACCCTGATCGAGCCAACAAGCTATCTGTGCTATCACCTTCGTCCGTCTTCCCTTCATTTACCCTCGACGCATATCTTAATCCATGCACCAGTCCGCTGAACGATCTATCTCAAGGTTGGCCTGGATTCGGTGAAGGTGAATCCAGTAGGACAAGGGGTAAAGCTAGGAACGAAGGTAGAGGTGATATGGAAGGTATGGCAATCGCTTGTGAGAAGTACTTTGAATGGGGTACCAAAGAAATCGTCGCTAAAAAGTTTGCTGGGGAAGCAGTCGGAGTTTTCGGAGCAGAATTGATGGACGAAGCTAGACAAAGAGTTAGATCGAGACAACCTGCCAATCCAAATCCAATACCACTGATTCATCAGTCGGTTGGTACTTCCAAAGCAGCTTCTGCATCTATGATCACCTCCTTCTTTAGTCAATCGATGCCTTCATCGTCACCTATCATTTCCAAATCAACCCGATTATCTCATCCTGTACGACATGAGGACCGTGACGACTCTGGTCAACCTCCAGAACACGTCATCAAGATACATTCGACAAGGCTAGATCCGACCAATGGCGAGATGACCGAATATCGAATCTCCTTCCAGCGGAGTCAATATACACGAAGATGTCAAGAGTCGATGCAGGGAATTAGGGTGGATCCAGATGATTTGTCAGATAATACTCGACAGAATATCGGTCTTAGGGAGAAGGAAAGGGAAAGAAGCGAATCGTTGGATAGTGAGATACTCAGTGGTACTCCAGGACCAAATGAGTCGAAAGATGAAATTCGAGTTTGGCTAGCGGAATATCTAGTTAAGGAAGCTTGGCCAGAATTGGTTAAGCAATGGGAAGATGAACAATTAGCCAAAGCCAATGCTAAGAAGTCGAAATCGCCTAAGAAGAAGAAAACTTTGACGAAGGCGCCTCCGAAGAAAGGCAAAGGTACAGGAGTAGAGAAGATGAATGTAGGAGTATTTGATGCGTTCTACGCTGCCGCGTCTAACACACAACGACCTCGAGATGTGATCTCTTCGGAATCAGAAGAAGAAGAAACTATCGAGAACCTGCCACCTAGATCCCGATCACTATCAACTTCGTCACCTAGACGATCACCCTCTATGCCCAATCTGGCTGGAGTTGCTGGGAAGAAGACCAAAGCTCGACTTTGTCCCACATCAAGTCTGACTAGTATTCTGGATTCATCACCTTCGAGAGGTACCTCACCGACTCCCAAAGCCAAGACTAAAACGAGTAGTCGACCGAAAGCAAAAACCAAAAGGACCACATCCCCTGAACCTGAACAACAAGCCGGATCGGTATCTCCCAAAAGACCTTCTTCACCTAAACGATGGCAGTTTGGAGCGAAAAGGATATTCTCAAAATCGAAATCTTCCCCTTCAGCATTTTCCATCGGCAAGAAAGATAAACCGATTGATCTTTGCTCTTCTTCCGAAAGCGATACGCCAGTCAAATCACGAAGGACCAACAAGATTACGAATATAGCATCATTGTCTAGTCCGCCTCCTGATGTGTATGGAGATTCGAGTACGGCAATCTCACCCAGCAAAGTAAGGAAGAAGAACCAACAGGAAATTGTGGAGATCTTACCAGGCAATTCACCTGTACTCTTACCTATTTTAGGCGAATCCAGTCAGAATAATGATAATGACAAAACAAAGAAGACTAAACGAAGGAACAGTGCCAGTAAGAGTAAAAACCAGATAGGGGCCGTGAGCAACAAAATCGAATCAAAAAATCAACAATCTTCCATACTGGATTTTTCCTTAGACACTATTACCTTGTTCCCATCGAATTCTGAGATTTTAAAACCAAAAAGCAAAAACGGAGAAAAAAAGAGAACACCTTCGCCAAAAAAACATAAGAAGAAGTATGTGGTTGTTAGTGAGACAAGCGATGAAGAGGTCATTGATTGTACCTAGTGAGGGTTATAATCTTCAAAGTTGTTGTTGTTGTAAACTTAAAGTACATGATGGTTACGATTGTTTGATCTTTGACGCAAATAAGGTGATATTTCTCTTGCCTTTTTGATGATAATTTTGGTAGATTACATGTTTGTTGTATAATCTTGTTACATACATATATGACACGAAATTTGGGTATATATATAAGAAAATAAATTATGCACTAAAGTAATATGTCAGGATCCGTCCCATGATGGACTGTCCGATATCAACTGCGATTTCGATATATGAGTGTTTTACATTGTGCTGCACAGAGATAGATCAAAAAGTTGTCAAGAAGGCGAGATGAAATGAAATATAAATCATAGCATTGATAGTTGAAGTACAAGATGATGTTGTACCTGTGATTACGATAATGTGAATTTCTACGTAACCAAATCAAATCAATCATCAAAGTCGGCATATGTTTCTACTCTTTCATGGTGTTAGAAATAGGGTACTGTAAATCGAACTCACAGAATTCTCATCATCCGAATCACAAGTCCATAATTGCATTGGGCGTAAATTCAAGAAATTGGTCATTGATACGGGACCTGCTCCACCAAGGATGTTAAGACATTGATCTGGCAAACCAGAATAAAAACTCAGTAATTTCTCCCTTTGTAGTCCATCTCAATTTGGCAAGAACAAGAAAAGCCAATGAGAGATTGGAGATACACGTTGTTTTAATGAGGCGTATCAGCTCCGGTCACTTACTAGAATCTCCATTAGCGACTTTGAGGCTCTCTCCATCCCAGATCCAATCTTGTCCTTCCTTCCTATCAACACATTCCTGTAAAGTAAGGCCCATAGCATATATATAGCTCCACTCCGTATCATTACTTCCCATCTTCAAACCAGTTTCAAGACATAAATCTTGGGCTGAAAGCTTGACGTGACCTTTTTGATTCACGGGTGGAAGGGACCAAGTGAACAGGGACTCGGAAGTTGATACGTCGAGATAAGAAGTTCCATCGCCTTTACCTGAGCAGTATGTCCTAGGTTGTCGAACCAAGCTAGGTGTTAGTACTTTGATAGGTCTGGTGGAGGATTGGATACTTACATCGCTATTCCACTTCCCACAAAAGCTTGTGCGTTGGATATGGCAGAAAGACAGATATCGTTTCTACTCTTGGCTGATAATAGTAAGTTAAGCGAATTAGTTCAGTGTCTTCTCGTTATAGTGCAAACGAGATATATGCCGAAAACACTTACGATGGAAATATCCATTCCGATTCGAATCAGGTTGTTTAGCAATATCATCGAAATATTGAGGTTGAGAGGTAATTCGCAATATCCATACTATATATCATCATATCGAATTCAGCTTTCGAACCATGTCAATGGAGATTGATAGTTGTGTTTGATTAACTCACCTTGATCAACGTTTTTGGGATTGCACGCAGCTATCTTGGGTTTTCCTGGACTGTGTTGAAGACAGACTGAACCGTTTGATGAAGATATACGATTATCGGATGACCATTTCCAGCTATAACATAAATGCATTATCACCGAACGTCAAGTGAGCTTCGATCATCTTGGTCTTGTCAATCTGCTGCAATGTAGATCAAAAGGGCTTTGGAGATGCTTACAGATGACTTGTCGTTTGATTTGCAGGTGCATTGACCTATGTATTGATCCCATGTTACCTCATCAGCACTCCCCACATACAACCAGTATATCTGTATAGCTCACAATTACTGCATCACCCTCACCTGTCTGAGAATCCCAGACCAATCCGACAGTATCCAACCCTAACAGTCCTTCTCCATTGGGTACATGCCACGTCTCCGCTCCTTCGCAATCCGTCAATACGAGCTCGCTACCTACTATAGGGACAGTATCGTTGGTTGATATACATAAGCCATCTCGGATGGAAGATATGTATAGACCTGTAGATTTTTCAGTTTCTTGATCTTGTTCTTGCACTTGACTTTGCCTTCTGGAAGGATACGCGTAGGTAGGAGTGGAGAAGAGAGGAAGGACGATAAGGAGGGAATGGATTTGGAGGAGCATTGTAAGCTCTAAATGTGAGATGTAGCAATGATAATGAGTGTAGAAGTTGATTTGGATTGGAAATTATAGGAACGTTCATCACTTAAGGCAAGGAATTAAGAAGAAGAAGAGGTCAGATGGAGTCAGTATATGTAAGTATATGTAAGTATTGGGTTTGCATCTCATAGTAATCGTACAACACTACCCCTTCCGACATCGAGTGAATGGCTGGTTGATCTTCCGCTTTGATGTTTGATGTGAACAAAAGGATAACATTTCGGTATAATTAGTAACTGTAACAAAACGAATCAAAGTTATCGTTATTATACAACCAAAGGACCTCCTTTCAACATAATGTTCCTTTGTTCATCTCCTTGATACGAACTCCGACTTGTGCCACATTTCATCTTCGAATCTTATTGTTCCTTCGAACAAAGGAGCGATGCGACGAACTTCATCAAGTGATCCTTTTGTTGGTGGATCAAATGATGCTTGGCAAGGTGGTAGGATAACAATCAAACATGCATACATCTGATAAGTAGGAGTGAGTGACATTAGCATTATTTCGTAGAGACCTTTGATGGTATTTCGGATCTCGCCGATCGATCATTTGTTGGATGTGCCAGTCAGTATACTGGACTCTTCGTACAAGCATGTGATGGTGAGCGAGGAGCATATGACATCGAAAGGAACAAGAGAGCAGATAATCGAATATACCGATATGCATAATATATCTCTTCTCATAAAAGCTTAGAGGTAGAATTGAACTTCAATCCTGCTTTGACGAACGTAGCTAAGAAACAAACTGTAATCGATCTCGTCAGCTTATATACCAGTGAAGATCTAAGGTCTATGTGAGATGGTTACTTTGTGCTCACAGTTACTAGCCCAATAAGCGATCGTCCTGATGATGCTTCTCTTCTGAGTGGAGATGTTGATATATGAGTAGACTACGGATGATAAAGATTTCATGAGTAAGTATTCCATCAAATTCAACGATTCAAGTCCGGAAAAAGAAAATTCCATAGAAAGTGAACGAGTAGTGATATGGTCGTTGACACTCTCATATGTAATGAAGCGTTGACTCACTGTAGACACATCTTAACACAAAATAAGTGATCGACATAGTATTCATCCAACTAGTCGATAATCCTACTTGATTTCCTGCCAGCTGTCGAGACCGTTTACTCGATTAGCTTGCTTCTTTCACTCGTATGATTTACACTCGTATATAAGGTATACGAATACTTACCACAGCTGTAATCCATACACTTTCGTTCTCGAAACAATTCTCATGTGCTGCTTGTCTCCTCTTGATCTTCTCCAATACCTCCTTCTTCAGCTTCCCAGAAGCTTCCATCTCCTTGATCACATCTCGCGGATTGACGTTGTTGGGAAAGCCCAGTCGTCGAGAGGCGAAACGGATTGAGGTGGCTAGTGTTTGGAGATGGACGAGGGGGATCAGGTAGTAGGAATAATTTGTGGACATGGCGGATTACGTGAGGGTGTGTTATTCTCTCTGAGGTAGTGAGGAGTTTTGGTGATCAAGAGAGACTGCGGTGATTTATATAAGTGCTGGGGTTCTTTGACATACAGCTCCGTGCAGTTGATGTTGTTCACTTCAACTTCACTGCTCTACGACCCAAACTGGTGTGTTTTGACGATCTTTTGGACTTGTTTTTGGTTCCGGATATTTCGGAGTGATAACTTCCGGCACGGCTCTTGTTCCTGTCGTGTTTGGTGGTACGTGCGTCATCGGTCCTCTCGAGTGAAATGAGATGAGACGATCTTATGAGTTTTATAATCTGATCAACATATACAAGTGCACATCATCTGTGTGTATCATGTCTCTTCTCAATCTGATCTCTTCTCAATCTGATCTCTTCACTCTGATTATCCTCTTCCCCATAATACAGTCTCACGATGCCTCCTAAAGCAGCTCAACGCGTCGCACCTCCCAATCAATACCCTCCCGATGCGATGCCTAAAATCGGTAGGATCATCTTCCACATCGGCGTAGCAGCCGCGATGTTCGATGGGTTCTGGGGGCTGCAGAGGTTGGCTATTACCAAGGATTATATCGGGACTCAGGTGAGTGAACATTGCTAGATAGATGAGGAGCTGTGCTAACATGAAGGAATGGATATCATCCGATCTCAAAAATGATAGTATGGTGGTAAGTAGATGAGATTACATATCCCTGCCAAAAGTGGTGACTGATGTTGATCGCATGCCACCTTACAGGCCATTTCCAATACCTTACTATACTAGGGTGAGTTGTCCTCCCACACCACCTGATTCCCTCCCCATTCGCCTGCTTGTTATTTCCCCTTTCCTTCTTTTCGTCCAGTTGTATCCTCCTTTCCACGCTCTCGTCCATTCGCCTCAACTTCCCCAATTCATCCAACCCGCCCCGCCCCGCCCCCGTTCCCTTCCACCTTTACCTCCCGTTCGTCTTCTTCTCCCTTCTACCCGCACCTGAATCCGTCCACACAGACTACCTTACTGATGATTCTTGCTCAAACAGTCTGTTCGGAACTATCATCACGATGATGCTCTCCGGTATTTGCGATTACCTACCCGCTATACAAGGTAAGTCGAACTCCGATCTTCTCCTGGGAGCTTTCCATGATCTCCAAGGAGCTGTTTAGCAAAAGCAGCTTCTTTCGCCGAAAATCATTTCAGTCTCCACAGGCTAACACATGTTCACATAGCCATAAAGACTTTTAAGAGGGTATTCTTACTATTCGCATTGCCAGTTGAACTTGTAATCTCATCTATCTATGTGAGTCCAGTTCTCATCGTATATTGTTATGCGCCATGCTGGCTGGTAACCTCTACTCAATTTTTTTTTACCTTGCTACTTCGAGTATCCAGCTGACGATAATTCACATTATAGTGGGCAATAATCCTCTTCTCACCTGAATTGATGTTACCTCCCAATCCCGATTTGGCCAGTTCACCCGAACCTTCTTCTTCCAACGCTGAAGATCCATTATTCAGAATCCCATTGTTGATGGATCTCAGTATGCATGCTTTGCCTGCCGTGGCTTTGATAATCGGTGAGTAAGCTTATCCCCAGATATAAATTCCTAGTGATGCTCATGATCGGCTGTCAATGCAGACTTCTTCTTCCTCGAGAGAAAGTACAAACCTCCCGCATCTACCATTGGTGCCTTTGCCCTTGCAGCTTCATTCGGTACGGCTTATAGCTTGTGGGTCGAACATTGCGCTTCGATCAATGGTTCTTTCCCCTACCCTTTCTTGACTATTATGAACCCTCAACAGCGGGTGATGATGTATGTTGGGTCTACTGTAATGGCTTGGACGGTGTTCAGGGGGTTGAACGCTTTGCATAAGTAGCCTTATGAAGGACAGTCAAGTGGAAGCAGATGTGTAGAGGTGGATGTGAATCAAATGGTAGATTCGGTGTAGATTTGATAGATCAAGAATACATGCATGTTCATCCACAATCATGCAGCTGTTGAATGCATCCAGGATCACGACCAACCGGGGAGAAACTCATAAGGCAATTGCAGGAACGTTGCATGTCAGTGTCTCGTCACTGCGATGTCTGTTTCAGGGGTAAGATCTGAAATCCTTCACGTTTCATGTTGATTTCACTTCATCATCCAATCCATCATTCGGAGATAAACATTCACTATAGTGTGTGTATGCAGACACAGATACACATTTACACACATCGATTTGAATAGGTGGTGAAAGCTCAGCTACATATCATGCATATACAGCTCTACACTACACTTCGCGATCTAATCGGTCGAGGGTTAAAGGTATCTGCTTTCATCTTGATCACGATGTGAAGTGCATCTTGATGGTGATGAGGAGGTGAAGGACGGTCATTTCACAAGGCATATAAAGCTTCATGTGAATGAGGATGAAGATGTATCTCCCCATCTCAGTTCAATCAGACTCAAACAGAAACAACTGTACCCATCTCATACTGATCGACATAGCTTACAAAGCAGTTATACTTCAACTCAAAATGTACCCAACTCGAAAAGCACCTTCACCACCGACGTCTCCTTTCGGAGAAGCTGCCTTACCTCCTAATCATCCTTTCGCAACTTACTATATTCCTCCTCCACCTTCTTATCCTTACAATCATCAAAGAGGACTATATCACTCAAGTTCCGAACAATCTCTGGACTCATCTCGGTATTCTCAGTCTATCGGATCGTACAAAACCCAGCGACCCCCTACTTCTTCATTGGCTCAGCCCCTCTGTCCTAAATCGTCTTCTCGAACCTACCCTGTATTGGGTCATTTCGCACCTCAACCTCTGAATCGAACTATCTCCAAACCACACCCACAACAATCCATGGAATATGGTAGTGCACCTCATCCAGCATATTCACGATCAACGCCTCCATCTCCAATTCAATCTCGATATTCAGCGGGTCTACCGACCGAATTGACAATGTTCGATACCAAACCTAAACAAAACCTTTTAGGTGATGTCGAATACATCTTGGGCAAAAAAATACATTTCCCATTTTTACATAATCTCACAAACTCAAAGTCGAAGAAAGGCAAAGATGAAGAAAGGAAGAAAAAGAGAAAGAGAAGATTGACTAAAGATAGATATGCTCAAGAAGGATGGGAGTGGCAGGGAACTTTGGAGAGTTATGATCTCTCGCCGGAAGATGTGGTCGTCGTTGAGAAAAGAAGAGGAAGGGGTGTGAGGGAAGGGAATTATATTTAGATCATATATCGTAGATCACAGAATCCCTATTGAGAATCGGATGGAGCAAAGTAGGGAATACACGTTATATCTTCTATACACATCTTTTCCGGGTACATATGTTGTCATCCAATGTGAATAGAATATGTATGAATTACCACCTCGACGCACAGACCGCCACGTGAGAGTGATGACGTTTCCGAGGCTGTAGTTCAGTAACGTGAGTTTTCTCATTGGTTCTGGTACGAGTGCCACACTCGGCGTTTACCCCTTGAAGTGCGTTCCGTACGGTGGACGTTGTTGGATTTAGAACCACTCTCACTGGACAACTGCATCCATCCAATTCACTGAGGAAATCTAGATTGATCTGTTGTTGACCATCTTCACATACCTTACAAAGCTCATTTGAGCATAATCATCATATACCTCCTCCATCTTGACCTCACTTCTACACGCATACGATACACCGATAGAGAGGAATTAGATTGAAAATGCTCAGAAGAATCGCTCAAAAGAACTTGGCTAGAGTCGCTGGACCTTCACGTAAGTATAGCCAATTCGCCGTCTCATCGAGATAGGACCGATCTGGTCATACCACTCCAACGAGTTGATTACATGGGTGTTGATCATATGTACTGACACAATCGATGTGATAGGCGCTCGACTCCTCTCCACCACTGCTCCCCGACAGGCTGATATCACCCTTACTATCGATGGGAAGGAAGTGTCTGTACCTCAGGGTACTGCTTTGATCCAAGCTTGTGAGAAAGCGTGAGTGAATGATCTCTAGACTATAGACATGAATCACAGCTGATTTGTGAGATCCTATTGTAGTGGTGCTGCCGTTCCTCGATTGTAAGCTATCGACTTCGCCTGATTCAATAAATATCTGGACGACGTAGCTGACTACCTTTATAGCTGTTACCATGATCGATTAGCTATCGCTGGTAATTGTCGAATGTGTTTAGTAGAGGTGAGCTAGATCTTCAATGATAGAGGTTAATTTCAGCTGACCACTATACACAATCAGGTTGAGAGATCACCAAAACCTGTAGCTTCCTGTGCCATGCCTGCCATGCCCGGTTCCAAAGTCTTCACCAACACCCCCCTAGTCCACAAAGCCCGAGAAGGAGTGATGGAATTCTTACTTGCCAACCATCCGCTTGATTGTCCAATCTGTGATCAAGGTGGTGAATGTGATTTACAGGATCAATCGATGCGATACGGCTCCGATCGAACGCGATTCCATGAAATTACCGGTAAACGTGCGGTAGAAAACAAAGATCTCGGACCAATCGTCAAGACCTCCATGAATCGATGTATCCAATGTACACGATGTGTTAGATTCGCCAATGATGTTGCTGGTGTAGAAGACTTGGGTACGACCGGTAGAGGAAATGACTTGCAGATCGGAATGTACATCGAGAAAACCATGGATTCGGAGATGTCAGGAAACATCATTGACTTATGTCCTGTTGGAGCTCTTACATCGAAACCCTATGCTTTCCAAGCTAGACCATGGGAATTGAAGAAGACGGAATCGGTAGATGTCTTAGATGCTTTAGGAAGTAACATTAGGGTAGATTCTAGAGGTGTTCAAGTGATGAGAGTTCAGCCCAAGATCAACGATGAGATCAACGAAGAGTGGATTTCGGATAAGACAAGATACGCCTACGACGGATTGAAATACCAACGATTGACTACTCCATTAGTAAGAGAAGGTAACAGATTCGTACCTGCTTCCTGGGAGACTGCCATGGAGACCATCAGGCACGGTTACCTCAACTCTGGTGCTCGAGGGGATCAGGTGAAAGCCGTCGCCGGAGCCTTAGCAGACACTGAAGCTTTGGTAGCTCTCAAAGATCTCGTGAACAGATTGGGTTCAGAAAACACTACATTAGATTCGAAACTTGGTGATGTCCCTCCGGCCCAATCAGTCGATATCCGATCGAATTACTTGTTCAACACCTCGATTGAAAATGTTGAAGATGCCGATGCGATCTTGTTGATCGGTACCAACCCCAGACACGAAGCTGCCATCCTCAACTCTCGATTCAGGAAACAATACTTGCACCGAGGAACGGAATTCGCTGTGATCGGCGAGAAATTCGACTCGACTTTCGAATATGAACACCTCGGTACTTCACCTAAAGATGTTGAGGCTTTCTTAAGCAAGGGAGGAGATAAAGGATTTGCCAAGATCTGGAAGGAGGCGAAGAAACCTTTGTTGATTGTCGGTTCGGCTGTGACAGAGACCAAAGATGGTGCGGCTGTATTGAAGGCTGTCGGTAGACATGTGTTGGATAACGGTAATAAATTCTTGACACCTGAATGGAATGGTTTCTCCGTTCTTCAACGAGTGAGTGCTCATCTCTTCGATTCTGTCAATCCTACAAACACTGACAATGGAATGTAATCACTCAGGCCGCATCCAGAGCCGCAGCATACGATATCGGTTTCACCCCTTCCTCTTCCGCCTCATCCACCCAACCCAAATTCGTCTACCTTCTGAACGCCGACGATGTCGACCCATCCTCCATCCCCGAAGATGCCTTTGTAGTCTACCAGGGACATCACGGTGATCACGGAGCTCAATTCGCCGATGTTTGTCTTCCTGCCGCTGCCTACACTGAGAAATCAGCTACGTGGGTTAATACCGAGGGAAGGAGTCAGATGGGTAGAACTGCCGTACCACCGCCTGGAGCTTCAAGGGAAGATTGGAAGATCATCAGAGCGTTATCAGAAGTGATTGGTCAACCATTACCTTATGATGATACCCTTCAGCTCCGACAGAGGATGTTTGATATCTCACCTACATTAGTACGATACGATGCCATCGAGAGACCTTCACCCGAGGTGATCAAGACTGGTTTAACATATCTTTCATCTGCTAAATCACAGGCGGCTTCCAGTGAACCATTCAAGAAACCCATAACGGATTTCTACCGAACGGATCCTATCTCAAGGGCATCAGTGACTATGGCTGATTGCTCAAAGGCTTTCACAAAGAAAGATTACCCATTAGGTAATGTGGACGAGAAAGCTCAAGCTAGTTATGCTTAGATGGGACCTGAGAATATAGATGATTGGACGATAGGTTGATGAGATAGTGAGAGAGGATGATGGGATGATGGGGTGATTGTGTGTTGCAGGTGGCATTTTCGGATTTTATTCTTCCTTTTTTCTTTCACTTTGACAGAAAACTTGTAATTTTGGCATGCAGATATTAGCATATATGTTTTTGTTGGTCCAGGAGTTGCATACTATGCAACGCACCCGCAACAAGAGACGTGTGAGGATGACCCACAAAAAGGTAAGAGATGGGAAGAAGGGAAGAAGGGGAAATGACTTAGTATATCCAGAGAAGAGGAAGTGATCCGATGCGGTATGATGGTGCATGATATATATAACTAAGAAAGAATCCGACTTCATGATTCAGTCTTCTCCTCTGTCGCCCCCGTTTCCCCTTCCTCCCTCCTCCCCTCTTCTCTCCCAGATTTTCCTCTGATGACCCCTCTAAAGTCCAAGTCATCTTCTCCCTCCCCTTGCTCATCTGTCCCTCCCCTCTCTTCTTTCGCCCTCCCAACCCGCCAACCCCCTTACGCTATTGTTTCTGTTTTCCCCATTTTACTCAATCAGACCCCTCCCATCGTCCAAAGACATGCCTCAACCTACTCGGCGACAGAGCATAAGGTTGATCCGATTTATCCAAGTAGCTCATGTACCTAGTATCGACGATGTACGGCTGACTATCTGCAAAGTTGCTTTTTGTCGAGTCCTTCACATGTAGATTTAAGATATAATCACCGTTCCTCTCGTGGGCTATTACAATTCAGTATATTAGCTAAGCTATTCGAAGGTCGGTTCTCATCCCTAATATATATATATATGTGTGTGTGTACTGGATGGATGGATGAATGCGGGACGGAGCACTTACGTCCTTTCACAGGTAGTACCCTCACATCACTCAATCTCAGATCCCTGGGTTCTCCACTCCACCTGCCCAACAGATCCTTCTTGACGGTACTCATCCTGAGATGTATCTCTTCTGCAGCTCCGGCCGAGGTAGGAGTCGAAGTGGGATTCAGACGAACTCTACATTGTTCGAGCTTAGTGACGATATTGAGATTTTTAGTTAGTCTGTATACGCCCAATGCTGCTCCTCCCAGAGCCCAATAGGGAGTTTGCACAAACAAAAAGTGTTTGAACGTTCCCCATATTTTGCTAAATCATTCAAATGATCAGTGAACAGTGATTGATCAGGATCGGCCAAGCCAAGTCCAGTCATGGCAGAAGAATCGCTTGACACGAAAGAATGGTGAATGAAAAGGTGGTAAGGTACCAACGAAACTCACGTTGTATATCCAGAATCAGGTTTTGAGTTCCAGAAAGTTTGATAACCACCCTCCTCAGCTAACGGAGGAGGTAACCAGAACCATGAAAATCCCACAAAAGCCGTAAATCCACAACCTAATAATCTCAATATCGGATTGAAATTTATAGGTTTTTCAAATATCGTTCGTACCTCCATTACACCCATACCTCCATCTTTCACTTTATCTTTCAGGAACTTTGGGATTTTGGTAGATGAAGAAGGATGATATGCCCATGATGTTTCGAAGGCTTGCCATCCCCTTGAATGGGTTGGAGACGAAGTATATGTAGGCATGGTAGGTTTGAGACTAGGTGCGATTTTAGATGTTGACGTTTGGGGTGTAGTACTGCGTGTAGAAGGGGCGAAGAGAGTGTCGGAAATTGCCTTGCCTGTTCGTAGTCCATAGATATGATCAGTACACCCCATTCCAACAGCAAAGATACTGATATAATGTAGCTGGAAATGAAACCAGGACACACCTTTACCTTTCGGTGAAGTCTGCTCGGCAGCTCTCTTCGCGCAAGCGTGTAGAGCCCTTCTGAGAGTCCTCTGGGTGAGCTGATGACCTATGGGATTGGAGGACTGCATCCTATAGATTATGCTTGGATGATTTGACCTTGTTGCTTCATGGGCTGAAAGGGAATAGACATGAAATATTGCAATAACAACGAGGACAAGGAAGTTGTACGTTCGCAAAAACACGGAAAAATATCGGATAAAGCCGTCCACCGTCCAATTGTATGATCTTGCCGTATGTCTTTCTTGTAAGACAATATGCACTTTGATATATTTGATATGCATGCAATGGACATATTCCTCATTTATGTACTTCATGAAAACTACTACAGCTCATCGTCCAGCCTCCTGGACTCTTCCGACATCTCATCTATGATCTCCTCATCCGTCTCATCATCTTCCACAACCCTTTCTATCTCCTCTTCATCTTCGAGATCCTGTTCTCCTTCCTCTACTACAGCATTCGGGCCAGTTGCGACATTAGCGTCAGAAGCCAAATCATCTACACTAGCTGCCAAAGCTCCCACACCAACTTCCTGACCTTGTAATTTGGCTGCGAAAGAAGCGATTTCTTGGTCGTATAAATCCCATTCGGGAATTTGACGGGCTCTGACAAGTTTGGGTTCTTTCTATAAGATTTGCATGATATCAGCTGGAATTTCTTCCCGCGACATTGAAGAGAAACCTAAGAGCTGATTGAAGTGACTTACTGTCAGAGGATTTTGACACAGGTCGACTGTTTGACGCGCTCGTTAGCTCGTGCATTCATTCGTAGTTTCGGTAGCTGAAAAGAAGTGAGAAAAATACCCACTTGTCTTAGCACTTGCCAGACTCTCATCACTACACCAGGTCTGACACCATAGCCAATCTTGGTCCAACGTGAAGATTGGGATAGTATCCTGCATCGAATTAGGCAGATCCTGATCCAAATTTGCTAATGAGTTGGGGTCAGCCGAAAGGGCATGGTATTGACCTCGAAGTCGATCCTATTGCCACGATCATCTCTGTCAGCTCTGCGATGACAAAATTAGTCGTCAACTAAGCTCACCCCTGTAGCCAGCTGTCTGAATCGCTTAAGATCGACGACGTAAAGTGCACTGAAATTCTTCATCAGCTCAAACTCTCATGAAGGGAGAGCCGAAAAGCTCACCTAATATGATATGGGCGTCCCCTCAGCGCGTCTCTCCAATACCCTGTCTTCCAGAACCTGAAACCTTCCATTTCCGTTCTACTATCTCCCATAGGTGCATAACCGTAAACTCTACCGTGCAAGTCGACATCGACCAGCTCTTTCATATCGGTTCGTACGATTTGATCAGCATCTACGAAGATCACCTTATCAAGGTCCATGGGGAATAGTACATCGAGGAAGAGAATCTTGTATCTGCAATTAGCGAGAGTCAGCTGATAGTCGCAGCATTATCAACAGGCCAGCTGTAAACTCACGCCCAGATGATACGTTGTTTCTCAGTTTGAGCTCTCAACCAATGTGGCCATTTGTAGGTGACAAACTCGTATTGGAAGTTGTACTCTTCTGCTAATTTAGGTATGAATTCCTATTCGCATGAAATTGATTAGTTTTCGTCATGAGTCGAAAGCGTAATCATGAACTCACAATGAACGTAGGTGACAGGAAGTTTTCCTATAACCAAGGATCAGCTGAAAGGATTGTCGCGTGAGCTAGCACCTTACGATGAACCAGAACTTGACTGAGCTGTTGGTATGTTTCATTACACTCAGAATCATGATCGAAGCGAATCGCTACATCATATACAACATCAGCCGGATCTCATCAAAAGCAGCGAGCGTCCAATCGATCTTACCTCATATAGTAGCCCGGAAGCAACAGTGAAGATGTTAATATCCGCATGTCGACTCTTCGGTTTAGTAGATATCACTTCGGTCGATAGTCCCACTATGGATTTCATCCTGTAATCAATGACTGTCAGCTTTCAACGACTATGAGCTAGTGTGTTAGCTCACTTCGAAAATACAGCTCCAGCGAAAGATTCGGGATCCTTCTTTCCCTCTTCCTCATTCAATACATCAGCTTTCTCCATACCTGGTCTTCTAACGAATCGAGGTAAGATGGTATTCCCCTCAAAATTATCCAGAATCACACTTGGTCCCGTTATGTTGACACTGGCACTATCCCAACCTTCGCTTCCTACACTTTCCAATTCATATACCTCTCTACCCCTTCCTGGCCTAATCGACAGATTGTACACTCCGGGAGTAGCTTTGAATTGGAAGTATCCCAAATTGGCCATGACTTGAGTATCAGACGCGACTTCAAGTCCGTTTGTAGTAAGTTGTAGTTGAAGTCCTCTTGGAGGTGCATTGGTCGATTCTCTTGCGTGACCCTCGATCAAGAGTTGTTTGAGAGTAAATAATACGTGTACTGGTGAAGGGATATTTGACAAGACGAGATTATCTAGATCGTAAGGGGATGTTCTGGGTGATACAATCCATGAAGGTGGGGTGTCGAGACCTAGTGTGTAGATTGGTGTTGTAGGAAGATCAAGGAATGTGACACCGGGTGCGATAACGTTTCTAGACAGTGATTATTAGCATGAAACACAGCAATTTCGATTGGCTTAGCTTACCCATCGACGTCAAAGGTGAGTTTTGAAGATATAGAAGATCGGTAGAATCGTTTCAATTTCACCTGTTAGAGGGGTGAGATTGGCCTTGTCGAACATCGATAACAGATGACTTACCTCGGATAGCGAAGGTTTAGGCTCAAGATATACCGTGATAGCCACGTTGTCCATCTCGGATAGGGTCTAACATGATATGTCAGCTGATTACACAAAGTACTATTCGGTCAGCTAGACATACCTGCAACACTGTAGACCATTTTTGAGCATTCTCAGAAATAGAATCAACAATGACAGCCACATCCAGAATAGCCTTTTCCGGATTCCCAAGAGTGAAGGACCTTGTATCTCATGCTGTCAGCTGCTTTCACGGACCATTGACCTTCGAGGTAGCTTACAGTGTACCATCATCCAGCTTCTTGTACAATCTAGCTCTGGCAACTTGTGTAGGTACGAATATACCTTCCGCCGAGTCGGGTTTGTACGCTGCTGCGATCACCGAAGAAGACACCGCGAGAAGATTGGATAAGGTTGATCTACCGCAGTAAATCAAATCAGCTATCAATGTTGGAAGCGGGAGGATTAGCTGTCATACCTATCGAACACTGATATATCCTCATACATCGTTTGTATGAGATCGATAACAGGTTTGACCCGCTTTCTATATTCATACGCTTCGAGCGCGTCGTAGTCTTCTAGTATGAAATTTTGAGGTGTGAGAGGCCCGACCAGCTATAACATTGAGGTTCGTCAGCTGCTGTCGACGATAAAATTTCGCACGCTTTGAGCTCACTCGTCCATTGACCAATAAATGTGGTTTACCATCTCTCAAGCCTAACTTTTTCGCGATCTCAGTACCAACCTTCCAGAACTCAGCAGCAGCAGCGGCATCGATAGTTGACACGCCATCGAATGCAGCTTTATGAATTGGACGATCGTCGAAATACCCCTTGATGTCCTCCTTGTTGAGAATGACTTTGAAACATGTTTGACCATTCGAGTCTATGCTATCAATGACTTTGCCACGCGATTCTTCGAGGTCCGAAGTTGGAATGATCAGTTGATCCACATTATCGTTGCTCCAATTCAACTCTCTGATGACATCTAGGAATTCCTCAGCAGTGGCTTTCGACAGCATAGACGAGGCGTGTAACTGATACAAGGCTGTTGAAAGTCTGTAAGTTGGACTCGGTACAGATGGATCATCGACTGGTATGTGAACGAAGCCGAGTCGACTAGCCCCGTTGGGGTTCTATCGGATCAGAGTATGAGCTGATGTTCGAATTGATATGTAGCGGGGCATCTGCTTACTTGTACGTGTCTCAAAGCGTCTTCTACTACTTGTTGACCTTCTTTACTGTCCAGATCACCGACCACCCATATCGTAACAGGAGTAACACCTTCTCCGCCTGAATTAGAGGTTTCAGAATCAGCTCGTCGATCCATTATGCTCATTTATCTATCTGACATACCAGGATATACGAAGTCATTCATCAACCTCTTCGTAATGTCCCCTTCAAAGATATCCAAAAGATTGAACACCTTCAGTTTGCCTTCACCTTGACCAGGGTTGATAAGTTTGTTTCTCCTCCTGGAAGTGGACGGTAAATCGTAGAAGAAATTGGCGACATCTTCCGGTTGTTCACCTCGTATCAACTGTACCAGGTATGGTCAGCCTGGTAATTTGAATCCTCCTATACAAAACAGCAGACTTACTTGTTCCTGCAGGAAAGCAAGTTGAGTTGCCATCTCGTTCTGAACGACCGCTGGCCAGTGCTACGCAGGAGACTCAGCTAAACTTCCCCTTTCATGACAAACAGCTTACCCCATTAACGATCGTATGCTTTCCGTTCACAAACAAGTGACCCTGCGTTGATTCTTCTTTAGTAGCCATCAGTCTGGTGATGTAAGCCGCAGTCTTTTCGAGATGAGGATCGAACAATTCAGTTGATAAAACTTCGTCGAACGGTAAGCCCGTTTTGGTCGAGCTGAGAGAAAGCATATCGTAGGCTTTCCTGACAGTATCCAAAGTGAGGACTCCAGGAAGCTGTGGACTATGGGGAGTCGCGCTGACCAGCTACGGTAATCTCGTCAGAGCGGTCGGTGATACCTGTTAGAGAGTTACTTACAGCTGCCAAAAAATCTCTTGTGGATCCTCGGCCAAAGGTCTTGACGACGTAATGGAATATCTTTGCCATTTGGGCAGCTGGGAAGGCAATTAGCTTTACATATCTCTACATACTGCAGTTGACTTACATATATCATCCTTCCCAGACTCGAACATCGGTACGACACCGAATCGGATCGGTAGGCCACGTTGAATCATCGGACTAATCGAATTAGCGATGATATCAAGTGATGAAACCTGGGCAAGGTCGAGAACGAAGATGAGGTTCCAGGTGTTCTTTCGGACGGTATGGAATTGACCTGGGTATAATTGTCGAAGAAACTATTTCATGACTTGATCAGCCTTTGATCACGACGTGAAAGTATGGACAAACTTACTCCCCCAAGGCTAGTGGGCCAATTTTTGTACCTAATATATTCCTGTCAGCTGAAATATTTCCGCAATAATCATCGAGCTAACCTTTTATCCTTTTCGATATTATTCCAATATACTATGACATCTCCGCCTTCCACCCTATCACTTGCATCGACAGTACCTTCTCCTGGTGAGTCTTCCACTTGCGCCTCTCCTATCACGGGATCAGCGATGAGGTCGATGGCCTGTTTGGGGGTAAGACCGAGGGATGTGAGTGATAGAACGTGACGCCTTTCGGTCCGAATAGCGCGAAGGAGGCTAGTATTCACATTATATCAGCTCAGTCGCCCATAATAGAAAGCTTCAGCGCGAGACCCGAGGTGTTGTATGAGTGGGAGGTTCACTCACCCATAAGCGTCCAATCCCTCGCCCCAACCTTTCCCGTTGATATAGATAGCTTCGGTTGCTTCGCCTCTTCTCAACAATGCCTTGGCTTTATCCCTTATCTCGTCAGGAACCTGCACTTTTCTCGCTAGTGAAGCAGAATATTTTGGAAAGTCCTGAGATAGTTCTCTCAGGGCTTCCAAAGGGTTGGGAGATGATTTGATCAATGTCGATGCTTTCAGGCCTAGATCTATATGATGGTAATGGATTATTAGCCCATAGGGAGGATATAAATCAAGATCATCTAATAGGTGATGGCACGGATTCAGGGGATCAGCGGCCCTGACATACCTCTGATCTCTACACTGGTCAAGGGAGTAGCAAGGTCGCTCCATGGATCTTTACCCAAAACATCTTCGAACAATCCCTTTCCGCTCTGTCCTCCTTTATTAGTTCCATTTTGTGTCTGGGAGGAGCTTGACGATCCAGTAAGTCTATCATCAACCACTAAATAGTCCATCTTCTTCAAAGCCATTTCGACTCCCCATCCACTCAACGGTGTCTTCTTCTGCATCTCGTTCTCCGAAAGCGATGCTGTTGGCGGGAGATACCTTACGATGTAGTGGAAGTTTGGATATTGCGATTCATGATACGATAGGTAATTTAGTAGGTTTGCTGAACTCTGTGAATGGGGCTTGAAGTACAATACTGCTGATGAAGATGATGAGGAGGTGGAGGTAGGCGAAGAGATATGGTCGAATGGTAGAATCTCTGGTTGGATATTCCTGACAACATATGGATCATCAGCTTGAACCATGCCGGTGCAGGATAACGAGCTCACAGATGATGTAATCCTTCTTCTATACTCATCTCCACATCTCGTTTCAGCTCTTCAGCCCCACAGAATCCCTTACCTCTCCACTCCACCCATCCATCTTCCTTACAGGCTTCTACGCCCAGCTGTCTCTCCTTGGGTCTGACCGCACTTTCATACCAGGAAAATTGAGCTTGTATCTTCGGCACAGCCGTATGTAAAGCTAAAGCCAGATCAAAGGTCGACTCTGATCCCGGTAGGAGTGAGTAGGAAGAGATGAGGTTGTTTATTGAATCGAGGAGAGACTCGTCAGACTCGTAATCTTCCTCGGACAAGTTGGGTAGAAGGGATAGTAAAGGGAAATATGACGAGGGTGATTCTTCATATACCGTCTCTCTGTTGCACCAACCCCCAAGTGATGTTGTTAGATCAAATGTCTGTGATGCCAATCAAATGCGATCATATAGTTGAGGAGTGGAGAAGGTACCCACAATATTTCCAGTAACAATGATGGTGCAGCCCAGCTAGTTTCCAGCGATATACTGACAGGAGGTGAATTCGCTTGTACCCCGCCAGCTAGACTCAGCAAGCACCCAGCGAGGGCTAGCCAGCCAGAAGTACCTCTCATCTTGACCAACCGCAGTTTTGTTGTTGTTCTGTGATGCTACAGACTTAAGAAAGCACGAGGAATGTAGGTGTGGCTATCAGACTCAAATGGACTTACTTCATTTTGTGACTTTCAGGTGTGCAGTGACGCGAAGGAAATAAGTCATGACGTGTCACCATAACCATAACCATCACTGAGCGGAGATCCCCGTGGTCAGAATTGCGATGGGCAGAGAACAGCATAGATTCGTGGACATACCACGAACTATGTAAAGCCATTTGGAATGTATGCTGTTCTACCTTAGCGGTGTATACCTTGTTTGGTGCATGTACCAGAAACGTATAACGCGGTGGACATTTTGTCCATTGGACACTGCAATGCGGTTCTTAGGCAAACAACCACGAATACAAGCTCGAGCATTCAAAATCATCTTATCATGCATGGTCATCATACTGTATACAACATACAAAAAACGAACTGTCTGACCAAAAAGTACACATACACACCGTATGATTTCATTGTGAAACCAATTATTCGTACTCATCTAAAGCTTTCTGAGCTTCTTCCGGGCTGATCTTCGCTACTTCTTCACCAGCCTCTTCGAATTCTACACCGTACATATCAAACATACCATCAGTTCAAACAAGTCATACTCGAACCAAGATTGACTTACTTTCCCAGAAATTCTTATGTTTCCCTCTCTTCACTTTCACTTCCAATTCCTCTACAATCTCATTATACGTTTCCACCTCCTCATAAACTAACGCTGTACTTCTCATTTCCCTTAGACAATCCAGTGCAAGAGGATAATTCTGATATGAGAAGCTACTCTGGATATTCTCTTCTACAACCACACCGAGATCTCTGATAGCTTTGCGGAAGACATCACCTTCACCCTCTATCAATTTCTTGAAGTCATCCAAAGGGTTCTCGTTAGATATCAATCTACCTGTCTTCGGTTTGGATTTGATATTCAGAGGTTCGACCTCTTCGTCAGATTCTATAAATCGAGGTTCGTCTTTCACTTCCTTTGGTGGCGGTCTTTCGACTTTGTGCTTCGTACCTTGTGAAGACGATTCAGCCTTTATTTGGCTCGAGGCAGTTGTCTCATCGAACAGTTCATCAATGTCGATACTGTCGCACATCATTCCATCAGCTTCTCGAGCACATGCTGACGGTGAACATATATCAGCTGTGATTTAACTTACTATCCCTCATCTTCCCTCAGTCCCTCTTTCTGGACCTTCTTTCGGGTTCGAAGAGGTACTTTCTTGATGTCCAAAGCATTTTTCAATCTCTTCGTCAGGTCTTCGCTTCTTTCCACAACCTCGGAAGGAGTGCTGAAATACTTGGTCAATTCAGGATGCGGGGGACCTAGAGGATTGGCATCTAAGTCCGCGGTCAGAGAAGCATGGAAGATGGCTTCTTTGATGCGATGTATAACGGGATTATACGATTTCTCAGGTTCGAACCATCTAGGTGTTTCTCCTTCGTCTTCCTCTTCCTCCGACATCGTTTCATCCTCATGACCACTCTGTTGCCTCTCTCGCTTAGCTTTTTCTTTGGCATATGTATCCAGATCCATAGATTGGACCAAGTCATCCATTAATTCACATTGTTTATCGGTAGGTAAGAGGGGGTGTTCTTTCACTACTTTTCCGGTGGCAGTTTTGTAGGTAGTCAAAGAGGGGAACCAGAAGTTGTGTTCGTCTTCGGCGAAGGGTAGCTTGTTATAAGTATAATGTCAGCTGCGGTCACACGACATATAGCACAGGTTTAGCGATGCAACTCACCTTGACCCAGTACATAAAGTCCAGCCTTTTACCTTCACCGGGAAAATCCATGGCAGGTAGGCATATACCGATGACAGGTTCAGCTTGATCCTTCAATACCCATCTGACCACCGCGCACATTCCTCGTAACTCCATGCCTTCGACCAAGGCCGAGAATTGTATTTGACCTTTGGGTGATGTCAAGTCCGGCCAAACGAATCGCACTTCTCCCATTAGAAGATGCCTTTTGATCTGATAATTGCTCATAATCGTAAGCTCTTTGCTGAATTGCGTGATGACTGATCGGTAAGCTTACTGCATCTTTCGGGAAGAACCCTAATATCTCTACGCCTTTCCTCGTATCCATAGGTTCGAACGTATCAGCCTCCATTGGTACCCAAGTGGAACCGAATCTCCAAGCTTTGACTAAATCCTCTTTCTCTACGAATTCCTCTTCAGCATCATCATCCTGGTTCTGGGTAGCTTGCTGAGTAGCATCCAGATATTCTCCATCTAGTCCTTGAATATCCAATTGACTTGACGCAGGAGCATTGTTTTCTGCTTTCTTGAGCACATAGGTACTATGATGTTTCACTTCAGCCGAAATCATAGAAGCGAAATCTTCCATTTTTGGTATTTCACCCCCTTGCGATAACGATTGAGATTGATTGATCAAGCTTGACATCAGTTGATTCGAGCTTTGTCGCTGATCGCCCAATGTTGGTCTGGTAGGCGCTTGTAGTTCCATAGCGGGTTTCCAGGCCTTCGATAGAGTAGGTGGACGAGCTTTCATAGTAGCTTTAGAATACTTGATAGGTATAGTTATGGCTTGTTCAGGATCAACTTCGGGTGAACCAATGTGCAATTCTATTCCTGAGACCGTACCATTCACAACAGCAGCTTTAGGTAATCTCGATTCTTGCAAAGAGTCGTCGAAGATCTCCAAAGTGGGTAACATTTCTTCCGAATCTGTGGTCTTGGATATTCGCTCATGAAGCATGGAAACGAATGTCCGCCAGAATTTCTCGGAAAGTCGCTACAAAATCTGTCAGCTTCATTGAGGCTGATTTCCCGGACCCGCTCACCTTGTTTCTCGATTTCGACTTGTCCACAGCCTCGCTCAGCGGTTGAAAGTCGATACCTCTACCCATCCATCGTCAGCTAGTGTATAGATAGCATCGTAGGTGTTTCCACTCACACTACCGATAATCTGACCCCCAAATCGTCAAATCTCCCCATAGCTTCTTCATACTCATCCTGTCGGAAAGCACTTTCGCCTGTGACTCATTGAGTAAGCTGTACCTCATTCATAAGATCAAGCGAGCTTACCATCAGTGATCAGAACAACCTCTAACGCCCAACTCTTCGTATGCTTATGTGTATGTATCATATCTAGCGCCACCATCAGAGCGGATACAGCTGAAAAGAAGATTGGTTAGTTGGATATCGCAATTCCAAAATGGACAATAACAAAAGAACTCACGATTCCCCTCGTATTCCCCTACATCTAGGTTCATCACTACCTCAACGGTCTTGGGTTTGGCGGTCTGGATGGCTACATCGCAAGACACGTTGGCATAAGGTGGATCTTCGTCTTCTGGATTCTGCTCAACGAACGCTCGATTGGCTTGATTGTTCGTCTCTGGCGTACATTCAGATATGGTCAGATGCAATTCAAGATCTCAAGGGAAGTGTTCCTATTGATATGTCACTTACTTCCTCCGTAGCTTAGTATACCAACTGCTTCTGTCTTCCTTCCACTTGAGATCTTTGATGACACCCAATCAGCTTTGTAGTGCGTTTTATAGGCTCTATGAAATGATCCCACTTACCTTTGGTTCACATCTTCTGGCTACAAACTCCTTGACCAAGTCCAGTTTCGGTACTTTCTTCTCTCCACCTGGATCTGCTTTCAGCTCGCCCATAGACGGTGAGACGTCTATTGCGTAAACAGAGAGCGTATATCCAGCTCTGTCTGACGGCATTGTGGATCCTACTATGCTCAGAGCTGTATGACAAAGTGATGCGTGAGCGAGAGGATGTCGGAGAAGTGTAAACAAACCGTAATGTTTCCAACTTGAATCCAACAATCCAACTGACGTAACTCGTCATGGACATTGCTCGTTCTCCGAAAGACAACAACAACAACAGGACGCGATCTGTGCCAAGAGATTGCTTTGTCCTACTTGCTCCACGTGATAAGGGCATGTTAAGCCAAGATTAGCATGACGTGTGAAGTTGAACCGAACAATCCAAGGAGAGCGGTGCATCGGTGCACTGACCTACCTACCTTCACCGCTTCTCCGTCGATAATTAACCATAACCATATCATATCAGATCTCTGGTAGGTATATAAATAGCTCAACGTACAAAGATAGACGTATACCTTGCCACCACTATCACATAGGTGAACACTCACACATACGATACAACCCATACAATATGTCACGAGCGACTTTGCTCTTCCTCGTTATCGCTCTAGTAGCGTTATCATTCACTCCGAGAGTAGCAGCTTTTGGAGCTGGTTAGTCATCTAGGAAGATCCCAGGATCGGTGGAAGTAGCTGATACTGATACATGGATGTGCGATAGGTAATATCCCTGGATACTCTTATCTCGAAGAGAAGGCATTCCGACATGGTGATATCGAAGATATCATTGGTAATTTGATGAAAGCTGCTGGAGGTGGATTCTTATCTAGAGGAACGAAATTTACTCCACTTGACGTGAAGAGAGTTTACTTGTGAGCTACTCTTCATCATCGGATGTAGCAAATGTTTAGGGAGAATGGCTGACCTTGGGATTAGTGGTAACTGGTTGAGAGACTATTCACAAGTGAGTTCGCAACCAGTCCTCGGGTTGGTATGTCCAGCTAACAGGATCCATTGATGTTTCACAGGCAGTTGATGTTGGTGCACTGAAAAAGACCAACCTTCAAACCATTCTC
Source organism: Kwoniella botswanensis (assembly GCF_036426115.1). Classification (NCBI taxonomy): domain Eukaryota; kingdom Fungi; phylum Basidiomycota; class Tremellomycetes; order Tremellales; family Cryptococcaceae; genus Kwoniella; species Kwoniella botswanensis. Next base: position 1,599,238 of record NC_088601.1, on the reverse strand, counting down.
AACGTAGTTATGGTTCTGGGATTCCTTGGTCTCGGTTATGCTACGGGTGAATTCGAAGTCACCAAAGAGAGATTAGGATGTTATCTCCCCACGGAGCATATCGACAACCCCAAAGGATATGCGGATGGTGAAGATGCTAGACAATATGATGATAGACTGAGAGGTCCGGTGGATCCTAGAGAATTGGAAATTGATCCACAAACTGGTATGAAGAACTACATTGCTAATGGTGAGTTCGCTATATTAGCAGTCACTTCAATCAGCGACATGACCTGAAGCGTTTGACGTGTAGAGTACGGTGGGTGGGCAACATCCAAAGCCTTAGTCAGACAGAGACTCCAAGAAGTCATTCACTATGGTAGACTTTTCCGATCGAATGATAATAAGGCAGATTCATACCAAGCTTTCCAATTACTCGGTAGAGCTCTTCATACTCTGTGAGTCAGCTTTGCTGCTTAGTGTGGCTTCATTTTAACTGACCAATGTCTAGGGAGGATTTCACCGCTCACTCAAACTGGTGTGAACTTGGTAAGTTATTGTGTTATCTGGGCCTAGGATTCAGCTTACGACTCGTGCTCAGCGTTGATCTCGATGGGTTACAACAATGTTTTCCCTCATGTCGGTCGAAACACCCAAATCCAAGCTCCCAACGGCAAAAGAGTATACCCCCTGGTCACTGGAACCTTCGGTGGTGCCGATTTCATCCACTCAGTCATGGGTGAAGCCACGGATCATCTGAGTCAAGTGGGTCGAATTCCATCAATCATCTCTTCACGTGTGATACTGAACCATTTGTCCTCTAGCAATCCGTATCCGATCTCACCAAACAAATGACCAATGCCCGATCGATCTCAGAAGGTCAATCTAACTCTGCTGATACTCTTCGACAATTATTCTTCTCCATTCCTGGAGGTGAAGGGAATGACATGACTAGAGAGATGGACGATATCCAACAAATGCGGGCTGGGCAACCAGGCGGAATTGACCCTTCCCAAATGTCACCTCAAGAACTCCACGATACTCTTTGGAAGATCTTGAGTTTCAGAGATTCAGTCATGAAGAGGATTGAGGTGAGTCACAGTTTTGCCCGTCATTTTCTCACGATCTGATATCCAGCTGATTTCGGCTTTTACCGTAGAACACTATCGATCGAATTCCTGGTCTCAGCGGATTAGTCGAGAAGATCTCCAATTCAGTCTCAGTTTTCATTATCACTACCCTTGAACCTTTCGTGAAACCCCTCGTTGGTACTGCCACCGCAGCTCTCGGTCAGACTTCCCAAGCAGTCATCGATTCTCATGACCAATATGAGGTTTGGAATGATCCTTACGCTTCTGACCCAACTCACTCTTTCCTGTCTAAGGTAAGTACGGCCTGACTCAAATTCTTTCAAAAAGACATTGTATTGATGCGGTGTCACTATTCTAGGATCACTTCGGACTTATCCTCAACCAACCCGCAGGTGAAATCGCGCAAATCGTTGTCGAGTATACTGTCAAATTAGTTGTTCAAGCTTGGGACAACAACAGTATGCCTGTCGAGCAAGTTACAGAACCTGTCCTGCAAGCTTTGTTCCACCCTGATTTCCATGATGGTCGATGTGAGTCATACCGTCAACACTGCATATGCTCAGCAAGCATTTCCCAAGCTGATGTTGTAATTTGTTTGAAGCCGAGATTCAAAAGCGAATGCTGGACAAAATGAGAAACTGGATCGACACTGTTCACCAAAAACAAGAGATCTTGAATCGATTGACAGCCGATAAAGTCAAATCTGGTGGTAACAGGCGAATAGGAGACAACTCGCAAGCTACCGGTCATGTGCATAACCAATTATTACCTGAAGGTGGTTTACAGCAAGTGGTTGCGTCTCACAATGTCCATGTCGTAAGTAGACAATTCTTCGCATTCCCAGACGAAAAGAGTAGTAACTGATGCTATGGTATTGGTGTAGCCTGGTGCTCAATTCTTGAATGCCGGTCAAGACTTGTTGTCTGGTAAGAAGGTAAGTCATAACACCCATCGATGCGCCTCGTCAGGATTGAAACTAATGTTCACCGTAGCCATGGGATCAAGGGTTCGGATCTGGTGGACCTAACGCTTGGAGAGGTATCGACCCCAACAACCCTGATAACGGTAACAATGGAGGTGGACAAGCGTCAAGCTTCTACAACGACAACAACCAAAATCAATATGGCTCGGGCCAGGATCAATATGGTTCAAACCAATCATACCAACCTCCACCACAACAATCTTATCAACCTCAAGGTGGACATGCCGATAATTTCTTTGGTGGTGGCGGTGGCGGTGGTGGTGGTGGATATGGCAATCCTTCACCACCACCTCACCATCAAGGTGGATTTAACCCTCCTTCGTACCATCATTCTGAGCCTCAACATCCCTATGGTGGACCTCCCCGTGACCATTATGGTGGTCCTCCAGGAGGATTTGGAGGACCTCCACCCCCTCAAGATCAATATGGTGGACCTCCTGGGGGATATGGGGGAGGACAACCTACCTACGGTGAGCGGATGGCTCAACAACAGGGTTATCCAGGTGCCGGACACCACGGACATGGTGGACATCATCAAGGGGGTAATCAATGGGGTGGTCAAGGTGGGTATGGTGGGGGTGGAGGTAATTGGTAGTTAGCAATTAGTAAAGAATAAGAAGTTATCTGTGACGAGACTGGAGATGAGTTGGATGATTGGGCTGTTGTTGTGAATTAATGAAATTGACCCGAATATACATGATGTTTTGGTTTAGAGACAGGTAAACAAAGATGATCAAGGGGGGAATGGTTGATAGTGATAGATATTCGATCAGCGATGATATATATGCATGAAGAAGAAAAAGTTTGTTTATACAACATTCAATTTGACATGAACATGAACTGACCGTCGGCACTGCGTTCGCACTTTTACCCGAAGTTTGTCCACACCCATGATCATACGTGAAACCGTTCGTAATTCTGTACATTCGTAAACTTACTGTGGTCGTTTCGTCTGTTCACTCATCGCTCACCCCGAACTCCAACCCACTTTCATACGCCGCCCTCTTCCAGGAGCCTGAGTGTTGCTAATCGGTTTCAAGATGTCCGGTGAGCTGATGGACTTCACTCACAGGCTAAGTTCGAGAGATGAAGCTGATACCTCTTCGTTTTATGATCGTGTGATAGGCTTTCAGAATGCTGGAGTCACCAAAGGTAAGCTCCAGAATACAAGCTACGAGAACTTCCTCTTCACGACTAGAATTGTTCTAGGTTCTCTCACGACTGACTTGAGCTTGGTAGGGATCATGATCCTCCTTGCTCTTACTTCTCTATCAGCCTCTCTTCTCGACATAAAACCATACCTTCATCTACAGCTCGTACCGCACATAACGAAGTATCGACAGGTGAGTCAGCCAGATATACCCCGCAGACGAGCGTCAGTAAAGGGCTATCAAGCTGATGTGCATGTCGATAGTTTTGGAGGATAGCTATCCATCCTTTTGCATTTGCCAATTCGACGGAATTGTTAATCGGGGAGATATTGTTTTATAATGTTGGAGTAGCTATTGAACGGTGAGTTCAGACTCGATGTACAACTATACGAACTGAGCTGTTTTCGAATACGATGAGTCTAAATGAAGCTGATCGATGTTTGACCGTGGATAGGGCTTTTGGAAGTAGGAAATACGCTGTAAGTCACATCACTACAATCGTCACGAATTCTCTCAGGTGTCTGTCATGATGAGCACAACGCTAACAGAGCTGCTCACTTGACAGTCTTTTATCCTCGTCTCTTCTCTACTCTCCACATTCATAGCCTCTATATCGATAGTATTAGGATATAAGTTTGGGTTGAATTCCATACCTGCTGGACCTTACGGCATAATATTCAGCTTGTAAGTCGTACATACTTCTCAACGTCAATATTGAATGAGATCATTCGATACACCGTAATGGCATTATATACTCATCAGCTCGGTTACTGATATCTTCTATGCCCTTGTACCAGACTATGGCAACAATATCGCACATTCCCTTCGTTATACCATTTCAGAGTGTTCGGTATAGAGTTTTCTAGTAAAGTGTTCAATTGGATATTAGCTGCTCAGGTGGGTTTTATCTACCATACTCTCCATCCACCGCTGTAACACACACTTATTCACGTGCTCATCAAAACAAATATCGTGAACCATGCACTAGCTAATGGACTTTCACTCTTATAGTTACTTCTCTCTCAACCACCTCCGTCCCTCCTCATTTCCCTCACCGGTCTCCTGACAGGGTACATCTACCGAACCGACACGCTCTTTCCTCTTCCTTCATTATCCATCTCCCGACGTCGGCTTCTCGTCAGAAGATCACTCAAAACATACCGTATACCCCTATCGGTCTATCGACTGCTGTCTAGATTGTTCAGTCCAATCGTCGGCGAGTCGTTACCTCCAAGAAGATCCCAGAGGGTCTTGCCTGGTCAACAGAGTCAATCTCAGATCCAACTGAATCAACGGGGTAGTTCGATAGCTACTGCATTGAATGCTGGTGCGACTAACCAAAATGGAAGTGCCCGATCGAGATTGAGGAGTTTACTGAATAATAGATTAAATACCAATACGACTCCGGCTGGTACTGCTAATACCGCAAATACTACGGATGGGAATAACCAAAGAGCGGAACAAGCTGGACGAGGTGGCGGCGGTGATGGTGGTACGCAGAGATCGGGAGTACCCGGAAGTGCTACTGCTGCGATGGGTGAATGGGTTAATGAGATTACAGGTAGGGGAACGAGGGTAGCTAGTGAAGAAGAAATTTCAACGTGAGTGTTCGATTCCTTCTCGACAAAGGAATCGGGCATTGAGGAGCAGAGGTACAATTTCACTGATATACTATCTATCACTTTCGCAGATTATCAAGTATGTTCCCTAATTTTAGTAGAGAGGTGATAGTGCGTGCGTTACAAACCAAGTGAGTATCTTCCGACTTACAGCGAATCTGCGCTGATATAGCATGGCGAATAGTGATTTCAATACCGCTCAAGCTGTGGAGGCATTACTCCAGGAGAGTGGTTAGATCACATATGGATCATATATAGTTTCATCGGGTATAGCATTATGTAGGTCTATGGACATGGTTATGTATACAAGTCATTTATATATCACAGAAAGCGAGATGCTGGGTATGAGTGGGTGATTGTTATCGAAGTTGCGATGATGATTGTTCTCGTGGTTCCATATTGTCTGTTGAACAGTTCGAGCTTGAGAGCATGAACTTGACGATTTGACCTCCATCCAACTTTGTATCTCATCCACCACCTTCACCTCGTTGTATCTATTTGCTGTACCACTAGATGAGGTCTGCACAGTCCTTACTTCCTTCTCATCTTCTTCTGGCCACCACCGGATTTAACATATCTACCGCTATTTCAAGTTCCACACCTACTTGTTGTCTATACCTTCCTCCTCCTTCTTCTGCTGATCATCCTTCTCATCAATATCATTAACGATCTCCTCCTCAACCCCTCCAAGCGTAGCTAGTAACCTATCCAACTTCCCTTCCAAATCATCCGCAACGTCATCAGCAATTTCAAGCTGCTTCATGATTTCCTCTATCTGAGATTCGTCTAGACCTTCAAGCTGGTCGTCTGATAGTGACATTAACGAAGTGAGGGAGGTGAGTGTTGTGGGGTCGATAGCGAGATTGAGTGACTGGAGGTTCGGTAAGTCTGATGGCGTCTGACCAGTGCGAGATTGGGTGTTGCCGTTGACATTGGGTATGAAGTTAGGATTTGACTGGGATTTGACATGCTTCTGATCCTGATCTTGGCTCTGGTTCGATTGTTCTGTATCGTCATTGCCATTGGGTTGGGATTGGGCTTGGGGGTTGGGTCCTGACGATGACATAGCTTGAGCTACTAGTTCCAAATCTGATAATTGATTCATCGTGATGCTCGTACGGAAGTGATAGTGAGATTGTGTAAGGTCAAGTACTGTAGAATGGCTATAACTGCGCAATGAAAATTAATTCGAGAGATGTAGGTGTATGTTGACAAAGTTAGTCGATCCATACAAGTGGAAAACATGAAAGATGTAATTGCTGTCGGTTATTCAAGCTCAAGTGGTTGATCGAGAGTAACCGGACCGAGTGTCATCATAAATCGCCACCAAAGCCAAACCCTCTTATATACATACACCTGGAACTTGTCCTTGAACGCTTCATCTTCCTATATACGGACATATGCATAGGTACGAATAGGGATTCATACGACACACATTCAATCACCAAGATGCATGGCAGGGACGTTCAACTGTGTATGATATTTACAAATATGTTGTATATCTACTCTTCATCAATTTGAGATTCCCCGATAGTCTCTTCCTCTAAACCAGCATCGAAAGCATCATCAGGTACTTTGTAAAGCTTGATTTGAGGCTGTATTGAATGAATGAATCAGCAGTCAATCTTGTTATTATTGTTCTTGAGTCACTCACAGCGTTGGGATCCTTGACAAGTACGTATTTACCCTCAGGTTGCTTGAGCAACAAATCGGCGATGGTTCGTACGATACCCCACCCGTTGGTCAAGGAGACGTTCATCTGTCTAGCGAAATCGTTAGGCTTGAACGATTGGACACCGACGATGGTGTGTCTTTGGGCATCTTTCGAGTTGGCTCGTGTGATGTAACTGGCAATCAAATTGAATTAGCATGTTCGTTACGAGTTAGACAAGTTGGAAGTAGAACGGTAACTTACCCCATCTTCATGTACTCCGCACCAACCAAGATCGACTGAACAGCCCATCTAGCCAATTTAGCCGAGTTATTCTTCATCTCATTAGCTACGATAGCACCCTTTTGAGTATCCAAGTTCTTCCTCCAATCTAATGGTTTTCCTGAACCACCTTGAGCTCTTGGGTCAAACTCGTTCAAAGCTTTTACAGTGATCAACGTATCTTTTTTACCCAAGTACGCATCAGCTTCAGTTCGAACGATCAAATCGAAAGTCTCTTCTTCATCAATTGAAAGATCGAATTTCCTGTATTTGTACAATGTAGAAGCGAGAGGCTCAGTCTCAACATCTGCCGAATAGAATGGGTTGGCTTTGGGAGTAACGGCTTTGGAAGAAGCTTGAATAACTTGAGAAGAGAAGTTCTGGTTGATGTAAGTAGCTTCGAGCGAGAGTGATCCGGCAGAGTTGATATTGGATTGATCATCTGAATCTACAGGTGGATCGGAAGAATTTTCATTGACGGTTATATAATCGAATGGACCTGATTCTCTCTTGTCCAAGAATAGTTGATCTTCACCTTTCCTCTCGAAGATTATATCCCATGAGTTGACGGATCGAGGGGCGGTCATGAGCACCGATAAGATAGAGTCGGTAGCAAAGATTCGAGCGGCCTTCTTCTCTGCCAATTGAGCAATGACGGGATCATCAGATGTGGAAGTGTTGTATCGTACTCGGTCGAGGATCTCTAATGGCTTCTCGTTTCTGGTGTTGATTCGGTCAAAGGCTCGGTCATAGCCTTGGATAGTACCGTAGCTCGCACTATAGCGAGTCGAGCAGGAAGTCAGTTGGTGTACACAACACATATGCGAAGATCAGCTGATTGATGACTTACAGATCTTCAGGCTCCGAAACACTGAGGTTCAACTTGGCAAGTCTGGTGAAATCGACTTCTTCGAGAACTTGCCAATCTGGGCTGATAGTGACCGAAGAATCCCTAGTTCGTTGAGGCTAGACCGAGTTCCCATTGTTCAGTTGGAAGCCATTGCGTTCATAGTAGGTACTACTAAGCTTACCTTGTTCCAATCACCGTAACCGCCTCTAGCACCACCTCTCCCTCTACCTCCAAATCCACCTCTTCCAGCACCTCGTCCTCTTGTACCTCTAGTAAGAGCAGCACCTCGGATAGCTCTTCCTCCAGCTCTGATAGGAGCCTTGACCCTCGTACCAGCTCTAGCCCCGCTATCTACCAGTGAGAAAGATTTCTCATCTTCGTCATGTACGAATCCGAATACGGTTCCTTCAGCCGCACCGTACGCTTCTCTCCCTTGTCGTCTGACTTGACCTTGTCTTTGTCGACCGGCGGTAGCATCTGCGGGGAGGTCGTGCCAGTCTGCGATCCTGGTTACTTTGTCGGACTTGGAGAATGGAGCGTATGGGATACTGCAGATGAATCACACTAGTCAGTATATATGATCCAGTCGAATGATTATTGTCGCACTTACTCCTTGAATTGAGCTGGGAGGGTACTGGTGCTGGGACCCCATGACCCATCGGCGTTATCTTGGATTTGAGGGAGGGTGAAGCTGAGCGTCATTTTGTGTTGCGACTATGACTTTTCTGGTATGTTAGATGTTCGATATGGGATCTATATCGAGACAATGATTGTATGCACTCGAGACAAAGAACAGGAGGTGACTGAGATGAAAAAACGACGAAACTCGATGTTCAGGGTCAATAGGGGGACCGTGGTTTATTTGGACACCTCATTTAGCACCCTTCAAGCTGAAAAAGATTTTGGATTCAGATTCAACTTTTCATCGACCACCTGCATAACCTCTTCTTGATCCCACTCTGTATACTATATCACCTTTTGTAACACCAATGCCATCATGGCAGAGAAAAATGGCTCCTCTTCCTCTCATACCCTCGACTCAACTCCGTTAAGCCAAAAGGCTAGTGGAGGAGGCAGGAAGAAGCAACCTAGAGCGTCTGCCTCGGCAGCCGATCTTCTTTCTACCCCTTCGAGAGCTGGAGGCTCCTCTCCCAAGGGAAAAGAAAAAGCTCTTGATGTCCTACCCTCTACCCTTCATCATACCGAGACAGGTGTAAAGCTATCAAGGAATCAGAGGAAGAAGAATAAAAAGGCCCACAATGGCGAGAGCTCCATTGTCCCTCAACAGCGGAAAGATGACAATATATGGGATCTGATACCCGTTGCTCAGAATGAGGTGTCTCGTATACCGCCTGTTTGGTCGAACGATGGAAGGTGAGCTCTTTCCCTGTCTGTATCCCCTACCAGAATCGTAGATGAGCTGACGACATCTTTCAGATTCTACTTCACCGTAACCCATACCTCAATACACATACATTCTTCCACCGCTCCTGCCTTCGCTCGTCTTTCCACCTTGTCATCCACCCATTCGGGAGGTCACTCGAAACCCATAACCTCGTTGCATCTTTCACCTGCCAACTCATTCCAGATCATATCGTCTTCCGAAGACGGTACAGTCAAGATTTGGGATTGGGTCGCAGGGCGATTGGTGCGAACTATCAAATTTTCCGAGCCTCATGCCAAAGTGCAGCATATCGCTTTCGGTGAAGTCGACGGCAAATGGTGGATATTCGCTGCTGTTACTCACAGCAAAGATGGCTCAGGTCAGTTGCCTCTCAAGATTCTTAGGGAAACATCAGCTGACGTCTCTTCTTCATTCAGCTCACAAGCTTTCTCATCGAGTACTGCGAGTCTCCATCACTGGATCTGGTGGACCTTCTCTTATCGGAAAACTATCTGCACCACCAGTGGCCTTAATGATGTCTCCTCGATCCACCTATCTGGTTGCTTTATCAGGTACCAAAGCATACACCTACCGAATGCCTACTTCGTCTATCGAGCCAAATGTGGACATATGGGAAAATCGACCGACATGTGTAAAATTCGTCTCGGATCAATCTTTCACTTGCGGTGCCTTCAGTCCCGAGAAGACCCTTGCTGCCTCAAGTGAAGAAGAATGGTTCGCTACAGGTGATGAGAAGGGTGTCATACGGTTATGGCATGGTTTAGCCCAGGCTTTCAGACAAGTCGATCTAGCCAATGCCAATCAATCGACGATGGGCGTCGCCAACACTCAGACCGAGTCGGAAAAGAGATTGCCAACCACTTCATTGCATTGGCATGCCCATGCTGTATCTGCTATAGCATTCACTCCATCTGGTTCTCAGCTTTTATCCGTGGGTGAAGAGAGTGTGTTGGTACAATGGCACCTCGCCTCTGGTAAAAGGGAATACATACCTCGATTAGGTGGAAGACCAATCATCAGCTTGACAGTGAGAAAGGCTACTCGTGCAGGTGAAGAGGAATGGTGGATGAGTCTTGCAGATGGCGCTACCATCCGTGTAGGCTCTGCTTCGGGGCATATCTCAAATGTCGGACAGGGTGTAAGACTAGGTAAGCGATCAATCGCCGTCAAAATATGATGTATCAGGGCTGACTGATCACCTTTTGACAGATCCCTTACGTCCCACCTCTTCTACTCCCTCTTATCCTTTCTCCCTTCATCCATCGACCTCATCCCTTGTCGTCCCTTCTTCACATCCTTCAACTCTTCAATTTATAGATCCCATCGCTTCATCTGTGCTGTTTGATCTCGAGGTTGCTCCATCCAACCGTGTCAGTCGTCGAGACGAGAAAGAAATACAACCTGTATCCGTCGAGAAAGTCGCATTCTCCGATTCACAAGATGGTCAATCGATCTGGATGGCAAGTTTCGAAAGTAGAACAGGCGACGAAATGGAAGGTGGTGGTGCTATCAAGAACTTGAAAATGTGGAAATGGCAAGATGAGAAGTGAGTCACATCGAATGATCTGTATGACAATCAGCTGATCTCTCCTACTAGATATGCCGTGAACACTCAATTCCCCCGGCCTCATGGTTCATCGAACGTGACTTCAGTCGTATTCTCTCCAATCTCTCAACCTTCCAGCACTTCTTCCAACTCTTCCATTTTACCTACTCCTTATCTCCTCACTGCTTCTTCAGATGGTGTGGCCAAGATCTGGCAAGTGCGTCAATCAAAGAAATCACAAAATGGTGAGTCTCGAGACCGTTGCCTGAATACAACACTCCCGCATTTTCCCCTTCTCTGGACCCTATAAAAAGATGAACAACTTTTCACATTCACTGTCATCCTTATACGGATACCCTTCGGGGTGGTGGCGACTAACATTCTGCAATCCTGATTTATCACCTTTTTTCTGTACTTTTGCATCCATTTCTGTATGCGAACGATTGCTAACCGAACAATTATATCCAATCAGGTAAAGTCGCATCCGCCAAACCCGCTCTCATCGAATGTAAGTGTCTTTCGTTCTGATCTCATGTTCTTTATTCCTCATCTACGTTCTCAACCATTCCCGCGCACCCCAACGATGAACAATTTTAACAAGCTCAACAGTCCTATATCTTCGGATAATGAGGATACTATTCTTCTTCTTCAACCCTCTGAGGGGTCTGCACGTTTTCTTACTCCTTATTCGCATACCTTCTATGAAACTCGCGGGGATTGATCGCTGATAGTCACTTGTGACTTAGTGTACTGGTCATGTCGGTCTACTTTCGATTATCGAAGCATGCCAATCTCTGATTCCGCTTTCTCACCTGATGGAACGATCGTTGTCCTTGCTCATGGATCTGTCGTCACTCTGTGGGATGTTGAAAGTAACGTCTTACTCAAGGTGTTCGATCCGCCTTCTGGCATCGATGTTAAAAAGACAGGATTCGTAGGCGATGAAGGTAGATATCTTATAGGTGCAGGTGAAGATCACGGTGTAATTGTATGGGATCTGCTCTCTTGTGAAGGTAAGCTCTTCAATATGTCTGCTCTTCACAGTATGCTCACACTCGACTCGTTATCAGTGGCTTGGTCGATTCAAGACCATTCAGTCCAGAATCTCAGTATATCTAATGGATTCTTCTTTACCACCTCAACTCTCACTAGCAAATCAATCTTTACGGTCTTCTCTCCTCATTCTTCTGACCCAGTCAGGACCATGTCTACTTCCCAACCTATCAAACATCTTCAAATCCTCCCGTCACCCTCTTTGTCACCCTCCTCATTGCATCTCATTGGAGTGGCACCTTCCGGTGAGATCTATAGATTTGGGGATCTCGCTCTTTCAGCCGCACCATTATCTTCCAAAGCGGTCTCCACGGCTCAACAGCAGAAACAAGGCTTATCAATTTGGCAAGAGATGTTTGGAAAAGATGCTTTCCTCGACTCTCTCTCCTTGGACGTTGCTTCTGCGGAAGAGGCGAACGCTACTGCCACGGCCAGTGCATTACAACAAAGAGTCGTATCTGGGAAAGGTAAACCGTCTGATATTTTCAATGGACCAAGTCATACGATGCCTTCCACTTCGATACTCTTCGACGCATTTATGGATGAGCTTCTCTCTGGACATACCTCGTTATCTTCCACCTCTGCTACTGATCAAGTTGAGGAATCGGAGAGTCATGAGATAATTTATGAAGAAGGACGGAAGATTGATGTGGACGTTCCTGCTGTTTCGGTTGGGAAAGGTAAACAGGTGGACGATGAGGAGATTAGGGAGTTGGAGGTGTTTTTCAGGGATGTATTGGGTAATGGTAAGTTGACTTACTCGTCCGTGCGACAATCTATCAACTGACAAATCTGGATTCTGTAGTATCGACTAATATACCTAAGACACCTGCAGTGAAAAAAGTAAATGGTCACAGCCACGGCCATGGCCATGGCCATGGACATTTACCTAATGGTGATCAAAATGTCACTCCGCAAAATAACAAGAGACCCAACGGCGTCGGAAGTGCTAAACACAGAGAGGACGAAATTGGCTTTGATACACCTTCATCGAATAAGAAGGAGAAGGAAACTGGGAGTGCACAAAAAGGGAAAAAGAGGAAAGCACCTAGAGAGGATTAAATCATCAGTCATTAGTCATTTTTGCATACTTGATTCATAGTTCATCACCGATTGTTGATGCATTTGCATAATCATTCTATCTATGTACAATATAAGATGTGAATATCTACATGAAGGGCATTTCGATATATTTTGAGAAGGGTTCTTCGTATCTTATGATCTTATGGATTGGGATGTATTCTCATAAGTTATGGTGATAGTTCCTTGGCTAATTTATCGACTTCTACCAATTCATCAAACTTGACGCCTTTCCCACCGAATATATCTAATGATGAACCGAATGTCAAGTCGACTTTACCTTTGGATAACGTATCTACGAGTTTCAAGTCTGATATGTCTGTTGTCAGGATAGACATGAAACTCAGCTATGTCTTCTTGCCTTGAACATCAAGTTGAACTAGGATACTTACCTTTCGCTCCTCCTGCGTAAGTAGTGGGTATACTGACCCATTCGCCCAATTCTATAGCAGTCAAATGGTATCAGCTATGATAACGATCATGGGTTCGTTATTAAGCTGATAATACTGACTGATGACTAATTCTTCATCTATACCTTGACATAGACCTTCGACGTCCGCTGCGTGGATCAACAGCTCGGAGCAATACTGTTCAATCAACTTTATTGATTCTGTTTGCCATTCACTTCTATATCAGCAATCCGTCTCTTTTGACTAATGGAAATGCTATGTTAAAAGGAAAAGACAGATACAGGGAATTGATTGATACTCACCTTGAGTGACATACATATCAGTCAGAGTCTTCCACCCATTCATAGCTACTATCCAACCATTTTCCTTCTTTCGACAACTATGTGTTAATTGACGAACAATCAATTAGCTAAGCTGCGTAACAATGACCAGATACCAAAACGGTAGAGAGATCAAATCGCTAACTGATAGTAGTGAGTCAGTGATTGACTCACCTGATATCAACCACCAAATTATCTTTACCTACATCATCTGATAATCTTTTCAACCGACTTTCATCGAATTTACCACCAGGGAATAGATAGCTAGTAACGATGATCTACACGGACATGTACACTTAATCCATCAGCTCTCTCTTTCTCTCCCTTCAGCATTGATAATACCATCATAATTTCAAGTTGACGACTGACCTTATCTGCACCCAAATCTAACCATTGTTGAGCATTTTCCTCATTGATCCCTCCTCCAACTTGCATACCCTTTGACCAAGTTGATAAAGCCTCTTTAGCGGCTTCGTCGTTGTTCGGTCCGAGCTTTATGATGTGTCCTCCGGTCAGGTCGTGAGATTTATATAGGTTGGCGAAGTACGATGGAGGATGGCTATATGAATACGCAATGGGTCAGCACGATATCATTTATAATGGACAGATAAGCTGCCGAGGGATGTCAATTAGGAATTTATCTATAGAAATCCTGTGCCCATAAAATGGAATATGGAAGTTCGCAGCTTGAACTCACGTAGCTACAAAGTTCTCCTTTGGGCCTTTACTCTTATCCTCAGAAGTCAAGTCCAACGTCCCACCTACGATCTGCTTCACCACACCTTGATGTAGATCTATACAAGGTCGGAATTGCGAATGTCTTCGTTTCTCCGTTTGGGTAGATGAAGTTGAAGATGAAGATGCCATGATGGGTGATCGATGATTGTATGATGTTTACGGTCTTTTATTTCGATATACTGTGATATATATATATGTGTGTGTGTGTGTGTATGTGTGTGTCTCTGTGAGAGAATGAGAGAAGCGGATTTGGAGTGGAAGAGAAGGGTATATATATATATGAAGTGGAACAAAGGGAACCAAGGAATGCCCAATGCATTGCACTGACCATCGTCAAGATGCACGGTTCAATTCAACTCTTTCAACTTTTTGAAAGATTACGAGTAAGATGGAAAATTATGATGTCATCACTTTTACAGTAAAGGAATACAGTCTAAGATACAACACCAAAGTTCAATGCATACAACAGATTTATGGAGGAGTACAGATTTATATACTTTTGTCTAAGAGACTAGAAATGCTTCTTCATTCCACCTCCTTTGAACTCGTAGAAATGAGGTCTATCATTCAACAACGTCAGCTACTTTGATGGATTATCGACTCGTGAGAAGCACTCACGCTAATTCCACCAACCAATCCTCTTCAATCACCGTCAGATCTCGCATGAAGCTCTTAGTAGTCTCCACGACTTCATGGTAAATCACCCATCCTGTCGAAGGTTGACGGGTAAACATGACCGAAGAGGGATGTACGTGGAGGGTCTGTGACCACCCAATCGGGTCGTTCATATCAGTATCACGCCCCTATTCTCGACTTGTCTTCCATACGACCACTTACAGCTCCTTCCCTTGCACTTCTATATGTCCCATCGGGCATCATCCTAGCAGCGTTCTATATCACAATGTCAGCTCAGACCTTACACACTATGGCGAGACCTTTCAAGCTAACCTTGAAGTATCCCGTTACAAGACACTTTCTCAATCTCTTCGCATCACCTTCACAGCTGACTATGGGAATACCAAATCTATCCAGATACTTCTTCAATTGTTTTCGAATGGCTACAGCCCTAGATAACGCTTTATGGTTTAGTCGATGGTTCCCGCACCATGATTTGTTGTTCTGACCGAATCGGATGAATGCGTTGTAAGCTATATGAAGTAACATCGAGAAGCAGTCAGAAGCTGTGCTGTACGGATATGCGGTTTACGATCAGCTTACCATTGAGCAAAGTGAGATGATCCTGTGAATCGTATAGAATTAGCTCGTGTAGTTGGATAAAGTGTTATATAATCATTTCTGTTCACCCACCCCTTCTTCCGCCGTAAATTTTCTTCGTTCCATCTCGGACATCATACCTTTCGTACCGCCATCAGACATGTTGAATACATTCTATTGAGCCAAGTCAGCTATTCATCCATCTTTGTTTTTGAGAAGAAATACAGCTCACCTGTACCGAAGTCATAGCGGCGATCGTCAAAACCTCTTCTCCACATCTGAACTCGTGTGAATTTAGCAACTACACATTACCCAGCAATCATAATCAGCTTTCTTCTCCTTCGACTTGCTTTCAACGCGTTAACAAGTGACCCACTATCGCAGCCATCATAGGATCTAAAGGGACTTCTGCCATTCTCTCTCCCATAGGTCTCGTTAACCGCCCTTCATCATCCAAAGCTTTCAGGCAATACAAAAACTCCAGCGAGCGAATCATCATCTTTGACGGTGGCGGAGACATGAAATCGAATTTTACCAGATTGTCTATACCTAGCGCTTTGAGCTGTAAGAGATATAAGGATATGTCTGATCGGGTAAGTTCTGGTGGAGTCGTTATGGACATTGGTGAATGTGGATTGGAAGGTGAGGGAAGTACAGAAGACGGATAGAGTCTGAAACATTTTCCAGGGGATGTACGACCTGCTCGACCAGCTCTCTGGTTCGCTGAGGCGAGGGAACATGGTACGATCGATAATACGTCCATGGATGTTTTAGGATTGAAGGTTTTCAACTATACCCAATCGAGCGGTATCAGCTACATATATATGACTTACGCATAGCTTGCTATTCGTGGAGAAAAGCTAATCGCACGGACACAAACTCACCTTGACGAATCCCGAGTCCACCACGTACTTTATACCGTCAATCGTAACACTCGCTTCTGCTATATTGGTGGAGAATATTACTTTTCTCGTATCTCGAGGTGGCGCATCGAATATCAGTGCTTGTTCTTCTGGTGGTAAAGTGGCGTATAAGGGTAATGCAAGGATCTGCGGTGCGGATTTAGGTAATCTATAGAATTTGTCAGCTTTTCACCGTTACCTCCAATGAAAGCCGACTCACGTCTGTATTCGATCGGATACTTCTTGTATGACCTGATCTATCTCTTCTCGCCCTGTCAAGAAGACTAGTATATCACCTGCCGGTTCCTACACTCGACGAATCAGTTATCATGATGGCAAACTGCACGACGGGATTTACAAAACTGACCTTCATATGTATATCGAATACAGTCTGTACAGCAGCTTCTGCGTAGTCTGAACATGGCTCCTTTAAGTAACATACTTCGACGGGGAACATCCTTCCTTCCAAGCTGACGACTAAGAGTTGATTTTCAGCTATGTGCGCCCGAAAGATGTAGTGATGATAATAGCGACTTACTTATAGCATCATCTTTCGAGCGATCCGTTCCATCCGCATTGGTATTGAAGTATTCTAAAAAGTCCTCTCTGCATCATATCAATCATTAGTTGTTGTATACTGAATCCAGCTGTGCCGCTTGAGATGGCAGACTTACGCATCGATGGTCGCTGAAGAAATGATCACTCTCAACTCAGGTCTTTTCCTCATGATCCTGTTCAAAATTGGCATCAGCTGACCGCAACTGCGTAGGTGTTCAAGATAGATGATGCGTACTTTTTCAGTAAACCCAATAGCAAGTCCGTATAAGCCCCTCGCTCATGAGCTTCATCGATCTGTTCCATCAGAAAAGATAAGCTGTGATCATGCTATGAGATATGCGTGGACCTCTCAGCTCACCATTATGACGCTGTATTTACTCAGCAATGGATCTAACATAGTCTCTCTGAACAGCATACCATCCGTCAAGTACTTTATACGAGTCCTAGTAGGTGATGAGAGATCCTCAAATCGTATACTATATCCAACCTCGTCACCCAGGACCGATCCTACTTCCTCTGCTACCCTAGTGGCAACAGACGTAGCGGCCACACGTCGAGGTTGGGTACAAGCTACAACGTGATTCTGGGATGTCCAACCTGATTCGTGGAGGTATTGCGGTATCTCTACATAGCATCGAGTGTAAAGATCAATCAATCTTATGATACACTATGTAGCGAGTACTCATGTTTGAATTGAGAGGTCGTAGCACTCACGAGTAGATTTACCGCAACCTGTCTGTCCTACAACAATGACAACCTGGTATTTCTCCACGCACCATAAAAGCTTTTCACGATGCCTGTAGATCGGTAATCTCTTTCTCTGAGATTCTAGAGATAGGTGTTCGTTTCGAGAGGAAGATATGGAAGGGAGAAGTGATCCTTCCGATTCGGTATCTCTATCTAGCGAACTTCCTAATATCATCATAGATGTATACAGTATTTAGCTTGATATCAACCTGTTTGTAAGAGACGAGGGACATACCTGGAGCTGCTGTACCCGGTTTCCAGAACTGTAGAGGAGGCATCTCTCTTCTCTTCTTTCTCTTCTTGTCTCCTATAGTTCAAGATAGCCTTTTGTCAACGATGTTGAGAATCCAGGTAAATTAGACACACAACTGTACGATTCTCCACTTACCATCCCAGTCTTGCCAACATCCGATGTTTACGACGGACATCCCTATTCACTCCGCCTTTGTATCACGTGATACCTGGTACATGATTGATCGCTTATCTCCCCATCATAACCGCGATGATCGGTGTTGTCCTTGGCATGGCGCTAAAGGTAAGCTAAGCTACGTTCACATGCGATACACGCGCATTGATTCGTCAAGATCAACAGTGTAGTGAAAGTCAAATTTCACTGATAAGGAATCTAAAGAATCATTAAATGGAGGAATGTGTGTATGCTTGTGAAGAAGTACTTATACTGCATCACAGATCATCTCCATATTCTGAATCATCTTGTTTTCTCACATCAGTGTCATTCCGTGGACACAATGAGAAGTCAGATTCAGATACAGATGTCCAGACCGCGATGGGCCAAACACTCCGATGGATCACCCCGCAAATTGACTTTACTCGGTCGATCTATCTTACTGGTCAGTGGAGAGTTGTTGGCCAATGCGATTTGCTGGATAGCAGCAGGTATATGCTTTAGGGATGCAGATGGTCTGTTGGGGCTGGCTTTACTTGCTTGGGTGGGTATCATTTCCTTGCAGCCTTGAGAGGGAAGACCATGTAGCTGATTGTTGGAATGGTAGACAATCGGATTGAGGCACGGTGAGTCACTTGTGCTTATGCTCGTGCTCATCTCATCCTACATCGATTGCTGATATGTCAATGCAGGTCTCGATGCGGATCATATATCTGCTATTGATAACGCAACCAGACAATTAGTCAGTTTAGGTCAATTACCTATCACCTGTGGTCAGTCATCTCTTCCATAATTCAATCACGAATCAACCGATAATTGACAGAGCATCTGTGATACAGGACTGTTCTTCTCTTTGGGACATTCCACAATCGTGATAGTAGTGAACATAGCTATAGCAATCAGGTGAGCTTACCAAAGCCTGAGTTGTCCGTACCAGGAATGTTTAGCTGACAGTGCTGGACAGTGTTGACATCTACGACAAACTGGACAGTAAGTACCTCCTCGATTCTTGTCTAACAGGCATACGCTGATTGTCCCTTCTCTCATTTCTCTCATTCGCAGAAGTCGGCTCAGTCGGTGGTATAATAGGCGCCTCAGTTTCATCCTCCTTCCTATTCCTCATAGCATGTATAAACATCTATTTCCTTATCGGTGCTATACGTCAACGTCGAAAGATCAAACGACGTCAGGAAGCGGGTCTACCCATCGAAGATGAAGATGCCGATCCGACCAAGGTATATGGCGGAGGATGTATGGTGAGAATTATCCGACCTGTTTTGAGAGCTGTAGATAGGAGTTGGAAAATGTATCCTGTCGGGGTACTATTTGGTTTTGGTGAGTCAAATCCGTCCGATAAGTACGAAGTACAGTTCGTCCGATTCTAACAATGTCCCGTGAAAAATTATTGATGTCTCTTTGTGGCCATCGCAGGGTTTGATACTGCTTCTTCGATTGCCCTTTTGGCCATCTCAGCAGTAGCTCAAAGAGGTCCGAATGGCAAAGAGATCAATCATGGTAAAATCGTGATATTACCTGTGAGTATCAACCGACTATTCCAAGATTATGCATATGAATACTTTTACTCACTTGACTGTCTTTGCTGTCATCTTCGACGATATACAGTTCCTAGTAAGTCATCCCTTCTGTACTGACAATATCTTAGAGATACATCTCTATCTATATCTGTCTCTGCCGAGCTAACGACTTATCACCCTTCGTCCAGTTCACCGCGGGAATGTCCCTTGTAGATTCTTTAGATTCCATTCTGATGCTATACGCCTACGCTACACCCTCGACGGATACCCCCGAAGGTAAATTAGCGTTGTTACAAGCCTATGAAGGAGATTCGAAAACCAGTCTCAGTCTCGTAGAAGAAAATGTCGTTCCTGTTCTCTCGTCCGAGGTGGATTCGAACACAAGGAGGGAACAAGGCAGTGAGATGATTGGCAGAAGTGAGATCGAGGTGTTGGAAAGAGAAGATCAACAAGAGGAACAAAATCAACCCAAATTGGCCCCTTATCAAGATACAAGTAATCCATTCAACGCGCCTGAGATGGGTGAGAACAGCGAAATGATCAATGGAAACGAAAGGGAAACGAGTAATCGAAAAGATAGATTGTTAAGAGTGAAAACTCAAACAATGTCAAATTTGTCTATTATCCTTACACTCCTATCAATCTTGGTGGCATTAAGGTGAGTAAAGTCTCTACTCAACTTTTCCCATCTCTTTAGTCTTCAAATTGAAGATAGCGGAATAATGTATACTTATACTGATATACGTCACGTGATAGCATATCACTCATTACGATGATGGGTCTAATAGGCGAGAACTGCCAGAAATGTACAGACGCAGCTGAAGATCCAGATGGAGGAGGGTTGGCAGGAAGTTGGTGGAGAGCTTGGTTCAGGGTGAGTCATATCGAGTCTTAATCTATAGATGATGGATCGGTGGATCAAAGTAGCTAATTGAATGGAATATGTTATAGGCAAACGACCAATCAGGTTATATAGGAGCTGCTATCGTAGGTTGTTTCGCAGCTATCTTATTGGGTTATTACGGTGTAAGATTCGGGATGAAAAAGCACAAAGCGAGAAAGGGCTCGGTGGTATTAGAAGATAGTAGAGATGAACAAGAGGTGGTTTTATAATGAAATATGACCTACCGAAGTATATTCTCTTGATAACCGGATGATTATCATAATTATATAATGCAAACATTTCATAGGGTACAATATATGACATGACATGACATGAGATGTTATTCATACTTGACATGTTACATATAAGTTTAATGCTCAAATGTATACAACAACAAAGTTCGTACGTATCAGATATTCAATCAAGGTATATTTCAAAATATGGTCAACAGTTTTGACAAGTGACCTGTCACATTATACTTCATTATTATTCATGTACCCATGCTCTTATACATCTCTCCAACGCTCTAAGATGAAGTATCTCCGGACTTCCATCATCCAGTTCGTCCAATCGACCTTTCGAAATCATCTTCACAGCCTCGGAAGATCGAAGAGCTTTGGTGGCATTTCTAAATTGTTTAATTCGGCCTTCTACTCATATCATCGGACGAGATCTATCACTACAGGTCCGTACTTCTCACAGTGCATCAAATATGGGGAGATGAAGACTTACTGTAACCGGAGGGATCATTTCTTGATATATCTGCTATTTCTGCAAACGCCAAAAACGATATCAAATTAAATCAGCTCACAATTTATTTCAATATAATCGACTATGCGACATACCATGTTCCATTACTCTTGCAATTCCAACAATCAACTTTCCTCTGTACACAGACGGGTATCAGCTTGCCTTTAAACCTCAACGCTAATACAATAGCTGACATACCTCTCTTGACCTTTCTCGTCCCTTCCCCAACCTTTCAGCAACTTCCTAGCCAATTCGCCTTTCGCCAAACATCCCATCAGAGAATCAGTCATCTCCTTGATGGCAGCTTCTCGAGCGGGTTTCTATGATAAAATCATCGTATCAGCTTGTTGGTGTCTCGCGATCGAGATGAAGCTGACTTGACGTACCTGTATGAGATCACATCTAATCTTATTCGGTGATCTAGCTATAGGAGGTTTGAATGTCGCTCTGGTCGAAGAGATCTTACGGAACTTGATACCCGTTGGAGCTACATCTTTCCATTCAGCATTCC
Organism: Kwoniella botswanensis; assembly: GCF_036426115.1. Lineage (NCBI taxonomy): Eukaryota > Fungi > Basidiomycota > Tremellomycetes > Tremellales > Cryptococcaceae > Kwoniella > Kwoniella botswanensis. The sequence continues at coordinate 1,577,574 of NC_088601.1, read as the reverse complement.
CATTCCAGAGGATCAATTGAGTATCGCTTACTCTGATCATAACATGTAAAAGGTCCATTACCCTTCACAGGTTCAACACTATTCAGCATCTTATCCGCTTTGATCCTTTGTTCTCTAGTCAATTTCAATTCTGACGAAGTACCCTCTTCTGAATCATCTATATACCTGACACCTCTCACAGGAGTATTCATATCCACTGGATCTCTACGTCTCTTCACCGGAGAAGAATCTCGAGACCTCCTATCATTGCTTTGCCCATGGGCGAGAGCGACAGTACTGGGTCCCGGTCCGGCAATGGCTCGATTTGGGGTGACCTGAGTGATATCTCTCGTTCTGATAGGCTGGAAAATCCTCTCTGGGACTGGACGTAATGCCTCAGCAGACAGGTCCCTCTTTAATACTGGAGTAAGGGATACAGGTACAGCAGGTCCTCTATCACTAGATCTTGAGCTGGGTGTGGATGATCCTTGCATTGATACAGTAGATGTTATACTCTTCGTACTTGCCGGTACTAATGGACTATGATTTGCAGAAGAAGCGAGGGATACAATCGATGGGACAGGAGTATGAGTTGCTGAAGATGCAGGATTTATAGATGCTAGAAGGTCTGGAGGACGAAGTTGAGCTGGTGGAGTGGGGGGCAAGGAGCTTGGGGAGACAGGCATGAATAATGGTTGAGGGTCGTCGATCAGTTGCGGAACATCATCATCGCTCTCACTGTCGAGGGAGTTCAGATTATCTAGACCATAACCTTCGCCGAGGCCTTTGAGTGATCCTGAGATCGAACCTTCTTCAGAGATCACGTCGAGCGGGTCAGCGGAAGGCATAGATGGTATTTCGACCTCTTTTTCTTCCGGCTGCGAGGCGATCTCGATTCCCTCAGTCAGCTGGAGGGCTGAGAGGCGAACTTGCTTATTGCTTTTGCATACCTAAATATTTAGTCAGCTTAGTGTCTCGGATAACTAGTACAGCAAGCAACTCACATCGCACATCCCTTGACAGTATGCGAGCTTGACTGACGGATCACGCAGGTCGATCTTCTCGCCAAAATACTTGCATATACCTGTATGCCTGCATTGAGTAGTGTTTTCAAGAAAATGTTGAAGCTGAACATCATTGATCAGTGTGGCACTCGACGGAGACTTTTTAACATACCGCTTTGAAGCTGTTTATAGGGGAAAGAATATCTTCAGGATCTTCCTCGGCGCCTTGCTTTTTCCTCTTCCTCTCGTTGAGTTCATGATTGTACCGCACTTTACGCGCATCCTCTCGGGCTGTCAGACGATGTCAGCTTGTCACTTGCCTGGACTCAAAGGCGTACTAGCTCACAGTAGAAGATAAGACAGTGCGAAATCTGCCGGAATAGTGTGAGCAAAGCAAGTCTGTAGGGACACAACCAACAAACGTACATGTCGATCTCGCCCAGCACGTCCCGTCTCCTGGTAGAAGCCTGAAATCATATGAGCTTGATATACAAGGTATCGTGGTGCATCAAGCGTTCAGCTCACCCTCAAAACTCTTTGGCATATCGTAGTGCACCACATACCGGACATGCGGTTGGTCGATTCCCTAAATAACGAGACAAATATGAGTAGATGGACGACAACTCTGATTGTGTTCCACTCACCATTCCAAATGCGATGGTAGCCACAATGCATTCGACTCTTCCTTCATTCCAAGCAGCCAAAGTAGCAGGGTTGGCAGCTTGGAGAGCTTTGTAATATGGCTGAGCTTTGATCCCCCTTTCTCGTAGGAAATAAGCGACATCTTCACACTGTATTGACAGTCAGCTGAAGTCCACAGATCAAGCAAATGTTGTTAGCTTACATCCTTTGTCTTTCGACAGTATACAATACCAGTAACGCATGGTCGATGTATACCATTTGTTACGTTTCTCGCTCTAGCTTTAGATGTGTAAGCTTCGATCCAGTCTGCTATCTCCTCCACAGTACTTTTCTGATCTTCTAATTCTTCATCATCCTCTGCACTACCTCTTCCCTGATATCGAACCTGCGACATATCAGTCATCATATTGTCACCAATGTGCTGGTTAGCTTACCTCGTAGAAAAGATTCAATCGGTTAAAAGGCATTACCCATTGGCCATAACCTTTCTTGATACCTAGACTTCTTATGATATCATTTCGAACTTCTTGCGTCGCCGAAGCGGTGAGAGCCTACTCATCAGTGAAGTGAGCTACATCGTTGAAGACCGACAACGAGATCAGTTAAGCTTACAGTCACAGGTATACCGCGATATTCGTTAAGGAAATTACCGAGTTCTCTATATTTCTTCGACTCATGTCAGCTGAGGGGTTCCTTGACGATGTAGAGAAACAGCTTACAGGTCTAAAATCTAATCCCCATTCCTGATACCGGAATTCATCAGCCTTTTCCTTCGAGATCTCTCCAAGTTGTGATTGTTAGCTTAGCTTACTGAGATGACGTGAGCCTAACGGGACGAAGTAGAGTGAGCCACTTGTTCCCGCGATGTTATATTATCTCTGATACCCACCTCATCGACTACTAATCTGACCATTTGCTTCTGCTTGTAAGCGGTATCGAACATATACTTGTGTTTTGGACTGAACAAACTTTCTGGAGTGACGTAGAGTAATCGAATTTCAGGATGACCCAAGGACATTTGACGTCGGATCTGAAAATGCACATTATTCAGCTTTCAAGCAGATGATCGACCCGTGATCAGGTTGATTTACCTCTCGCAAAGCTCCTTCATCCATGTTCTCTTTGAGCATCACAGCTTTGATCCCTTTCTCTACCATGTGATTCACTTGGTCTTCCATCAGTGAGATAAGAGGTGAGACGACGATGGTCACTCCATGTTCGATCGTTATAGCCGGGAGCTGAAAACATAATCTGCGAGAAGATTAGCAACTACGCATCTGGAGCAGATTTAAGGAAAACTTACGATTTTCCCAAGCCGGTCGGAGCTACAACAATCAAATCGCATCCTCTCATAGCATCTGTACAGATTTCTAGCTGAGGATGCCTAAACTCGTCATGCCCCCAATCTAAAATTGCGTTAGTTGCTCTGTACATCTCAGTAAATTGTCCATTTCCAATACTGACATTTTCTCAAATTTCTTTTCAACGCTCCTGGATTCTCTTGGGGAGATACAGTCCTCCTCCATGCCCTTTCTCTCGGTCTGAAGTTGTTGCGAGCGAACTGTCGATTAATTTGGTCAGCTAATGCCTGTCGATACGAATCATCCAGCTGACTTGCCTGAGTTGAATTGATCAGATTGGTATATGGCCTTTCGGCAGGAGTCGAGCTCGGTAGAGTGAATGAAAGTGCTCCCGCCGACATGGCGGAGCTGTTTCCACTGATTTGGATGACAAGATGACGCAGGGGGGTTGGTATCAAGACGAACTAGGTATCATGTCTGTGAGAAGTGAGAGAAGAAGGTTGACATCATCCATTTTTGTTTTCATGTTTTCTGTATTTATCGAGAACATCAGTCGCGCACGTTGCCACCGGAAACTGGTTAGGCACACGTGCTGCCAGGTAAAAAATAGGCATGTGAGCTCTGATCAGACGCGTGTGACGCTCAGCACCGAGTAAGATAAACAAACAACAAATCCATCCGACTTTTTCTCCTCTTGATCAGCTTTCTACCATTCAGCATAGCAACAGCGGGTAAGTAAGAGGAGGTCGACTTACAAGAACTCAAGAGTGAACAGGTTGGAGTTAGCAAGCAATATCGAGGTAAGTCAAGCGTCTTCTACATATCTAATCGCTTCCGCCCGTCGATTTATGGAAATGGGAAGTCTGGCAAAGGCAGAGGGTCCGAGCTGTTCATCCACACATGCTATTTAATTGGCCCCTCTTCTTGAAACACTGCTTTATACCTGCTCGACATCTTCTTATTGATATTTTATCCTTCTTGCAGGCTATCTTTCTATTTTGAAGAGTGACAGCCAACGATACTACCGACATCGACCTCTGACCTGTATGTGAGGCCACTCTAACATATATGCTTCCTGCTGACAATCAACTGCTCTTCAGAGCGCTTAGCCTACGGGCATATTCATCATGGACGATCCATTCGCAGCTCCGCCCTTGGGTGGCAACCTCCCTCGCCAGCGATCTCGTCCCAATCTTGCCAACCCCATCCCTGCTCCTCCATCCTCACGATCAATCGCCTCAATGGCTCGAACACCCTCACCACAGAAGAAACGACAAGAAATGACCGGTCAAGCATTAAGGCTGCACTTGCAGTCTCTGCTTGAGCAGAAGTCAACCCAATTGCAGACGCTGGGTACGATGGGTCAAGAGATCTTGAAACAGCAACAGGATCTAGAAGAGAGAATAAGAGAATTTGAAGATGCCGATGAGAGCGATGAGGAGGAGATCAGGGAAGATATGAAAGAGAGGTTGAGGGACTTAGATCAAGCTATGAGGATGTGGGAAAATCAGAATGAAGATATGATGAGAGGTTTGGGTGGAAAAGTGAGTTACAAAACTTGTGGTGTTCAAATATCTTAGCTAACTTTGTACAGTCCTCGGATCCTCTTGAAGACCTTTCGCTTGCTGTACCCTCCCCTTCCAAAGGTTCCCAACCTAACGCTCCTAGTACTCTCACACGCCGTCAGAGGAACGCTCAGCATCGTACATTAGATATGGAATTCGCCACGGAGATTGGTCAGAATCTGCTAGTCGAAGTAAGAAGACTCCAAGCTTTGTTGAGTGAAAGGGATCGTGCGCTAGAGAAGTTCGCCGAAGAGAAGGAAAACTGGGAAGGAGAGAAGCAAAGTATTCTCAGTGCTGTTCGAGCAGCTGAAACTAGTGTTGGTGAGTCACCGTTAAGTCGATTCTGATGAGTATTTATGCTGATTATTTCATGCGAAGAACGGTATAAGGAGGAAAACTGGAATCTCGAAGTCAACTTGCAGGAATTACGATCATCCCTCGCGGAAGTGCAAGATCAATTCACCAAATCCAATGCTGAGACAACTCGACTTGCGAAGACTCTCGTCTCTGCTAGAGAAGCTGCTGAAGCATACAAGACTGATGCCGAAAAGAACGCTCAGTTGGTCGAAGAACTCAAAGTCAAACATGAGACCGATATGGCTCAAGCTAGAAAGACAACTGCCGGATTGCAAAGGGACAAGAGTGACCTTCTCACCGAGCTGAATGGCGAGAGGTTGCGACGAGTCAGTGCTGGTCGAGGTCGACTATCGAAGTCTATGAGCGCTAGTCCTGGTATGCTCGGTCCAAATGGTGTAGAAGATGATGATGAAGATGTCTTTGCTGCTGGAAGCAAAGGTAACACGAGTCCAACTAAACGTGGACCAGGTTTCGACGAACATGATCAAGCTCTCTCACCATCACAACTCTACGAGTCCGATTTCAATTCGCCAAATCCTACCCCTTCCAAACCCTTCCCTCGATCTCCACTTGGCGAGATGTACGTCAATGAGATTGACGAATTGCGAGACAACCTCGCTAAAGCTCAACGAGAAATCGAGATCCTCAGAGGTGAGAATGCAAGAAACAGATCAACCAGCGATCTTTCTTCCAAGAAAAGTGTCGATGAATTTGGAAGTCGAACACCAGGTGCAGATTGGGAAGATGATGAGGGAACCATAGGAGCCAGCGGAAGAGGAAGAGGGTCAATGCGAGGTAGAAGAGGCAGAGGAAGAGGTATCGCAGCTAGTATTGGTCGAAAACTTGGATTCAACCGATCTATCATCAGTACGCCAGGAGACAAGAGCTTCAACTCCACAAGCTCAGGTACCCCCGACCTTCTTCGAACTAGAGGTGTATCAGGTAGTCCCGCACCTTCCACTCCGGGTACGCCAGGTGGTGAAGCTCTTGGTCGAGTACTTGGTCAGAACAACAACTCTGTGGATACCTTCAACTCACCCAGTCTATCTAACCGATCATCAGACAGCATCGGCCAACAGACAAGCTTCATGGCTCCTGCCAGTGGTGCTTTGGCAGATGAGATCGGCACTCAAATCGTTTCATCATCTTCTGATTATGTCGATGTGGCTATCATGACGGATGATTGGGAACCGGAAAAGATCATCGTACCATCAACTAACATCGGTAGCCATGAAGATGCTTTACGTGCCCCACATATCATGACCACGGCAGCATCCAATGCGTCAATCGCTGAATGGGCTCTGCAGACCCCTAAACGAAATTCATTCGATGCAACATTACAAAATGAAGATGCTCCTTCCTCTTCCACTCCAGCTCAACAACAAGGCGATGCTACACCTACAAAGAGCACGGTTCCCTTACCTATGCCAAGTCGATTAGCGAATGTGTTTACACGATCTCATTCGGTGGCAGACTCCATCTCTACTATGACCGGAACAGATACCGAGGCAGATTATGAAGACGCCAGAGAAACAGTTGGAACTTTGACGCCTTCTCAAACTCATTCGGAATTACCGACTGATACAGAAGCTTATCAGACTGGACAAGAATGGCCCAACGAGTCTTCTGCTGATTCCGATTCTGATCGCGAAGACTCTAGGGAAAGAGATCATACGATGCGTGGACTCAAGTTATCTGGCGTTGGTACTGGTAGTGGTGGATGGACTGCCGCCAAACAAGCTCATAAAAATGCTTCAGCCAATAAGGAACGAGTCATCGAAGTCCCCGTCGAAAGGATTGTGGAAGTTGAAAAGATCGTTGAAGTACCGGTTGATCGAATTGTGGAGGTACCTGTAGAGAAGATAGTGGAAGTTGAGAAGATCATAGAGGTACCTGTTGAACGCATTGTGGAGGTTCAAAAGACAATCGAAGTGCCGGTCGAAGTTGAAAAGATCGTTGAGAAGATTGTTGAAGTTCCAGTGGAGAAGATCGTCGAAATTGAAAAACGAGTTGAAATACCCGTCGACAAGATCATCGAAGTGGAAAAGATAATCGAAGTTGAGAAAATCGTTGAAGTCCCTGTTGAAAAGATCGTCGAAGTAGAAAAGATCGTGGAGGTGGAGAAACGGGTTGAAGTACCCGTAGAAAAGATCGTGGAAGTTCAAGTCGAGAAGATCGTTGAGGTTCCAGTCGAAAAGATTGTTGAAGTAGAAAAACGGGTTGAAATCCCTGTTGAAAAGATTGTAGAAGTACCTGTTGAGAAGATAGTGGAGGTTGAGAAAGTGGTAGAGGTAGAAAAGATTGTGGAGATACCTAAGATAGTAGAAGTGGAGAAGATTGTGGAGAAGGAAATTCAGAAGATCGTCGAAGTGCCCGTAGAGAAGATCGTAGAGGTAATGGTAGAGAAGATTGTAGAGGTTGAGAAACCCGTTGATAGGATTGTGGAAGTCGAGAGAATTGTGGAGGTAACCAAGATCGAAGAGAAGATCGTTGAGGTTGAGAAACCTGTCGAAGTCGTCAAGGAAGTACAAGTTGAGAAGATAGTAGAGAAGACCGTCGAGGTTCCCAAGATCGTTGAGATTGAGAAGATTGTAGAGAAGATTGTGGAAGTGGAAAAGATCATTGAGAAGCCCGTTAATGTTGATGTGGAGAAGATCGTTGAGAGGGTTGTGGAGGTCGAGAAACCTGTCGAGAAGATAGTGGAAGTTCCTAAGATCGTGGAGGTCGAAAAGATTGTAGAGAAGATAGTGGAGGTGCCTAAGGAAGTGGAAGTTGTCAGGGAGGTTGAAGTAGAAAAGATAGTAGAGAGGATCGTGGAAGTGATCAAGGAGGTGGAAGTCGAAAAGAGGGTAGAAGTACCTGTGGAAATCGAGAAGATAGTGGAAAAGATTATCGAAGTGCCAGTCGAGGTAGAGAAGAGGATTGAGGTACCCGTGGAAGTGGAGAAGATCGTTGAGAAACGGGTAGAAGTACCTGTTGAGGTGGAAAAGATCGTGGAGAAGGTGGTAGAGAAGATTGTTGAGGTTCCTGTGGAAGTTGAAAAGGTTGTTGAGAAGATTATGGAAAGGACTGTAGAAGTCCCAGTCGAAGTCGAGAAGATCGTCGTAAAGGTAGTTGAGGTAGAGAAACGAGTAGAAGTACCAGTGGAGAAGATAGTAGAGGTTGAGCGAATCGTCGAGATACCGGTTGAGAGGATTGTCGAGGTCGAGAAGATCGTTGAGGTACCAGTGGAGAAGGTGGTCACCGTTACCAAGACCATCGAGGTTCCCATCGAAAAGATTGTCACCATCGAGAAGATCGTTGAGGTACCTGCTGTTCAACTCAGGGCCGATCAATCTGACTCAAGTATGCAGACTGAACCTCTTCCTTCAACACCTTCTTCTCCTCTTGCGCCACCCCCTGACATTTCGCTCTTCCGTGTCACCCCTGGTACCAATTACGATTTCCTCAAAGCTCCTCCTGCTCCTGGGTCTTTAGGTAAGAGAGGTAGTAGACGAGCTTCCAACGACCATCTCACTTCCGGCAACACTGATACTGGTCTTCCCCAATCTCGAGATCTCGCCTCACCTGCTAACATCGATGGCCTTCCACCTTCTTCACCTACTGGGTCAACAGCTCCTGATAGGACTAGACCTCCTACCATCTCTCTTCCCCCGCCACCTGACGTACCACCTCCCCCCAACACAGCGGTCAAGAAGATGTCTACTGGCCCACCTCCTCGACCTATGTCTCCTCCACCAGACGATTTCATGCAACGAGCTACCACGCCTACCCTGCAGATGAGTGTGAATCGACATGGTTCACGAACCGCACCTTCTTCCTCGGCGGCAGCCATGAGAGTTGCAGCAGGTGATATGCCACCTCCCTCATCTGCTCAACGACAGACATCCAGAGCAAGTTTCAAAGTACCTCATTCGGTACAATCAACACCTGTAAGAGGGGACAATGGCACCTGGCTGAAATCGAGGGAAAGCGTCAAGCGACGAGCAACTAAAGTGGTCTCTTCAAGTGGCTATGCATCGGCTTCTTCGAGTATATCAGGAATTGATCAAATCCCTAATATGCATGATAGGAACCCATCCATGTCTTCTTTCGATAGTTATGCTGGTACTGTCCCACACCAAACGGCTCAACAGCCTTCTCACGGCTCGACCGATCCAACTACCATTCACGCTATCACCCAGACTATGATTGGTGAATACTTGTACAAATATACAAGAAGAACTGTCGGTAGAGGTCAATCTTCGAATAGACACAAGAGATTCTTCTGGGTACATCCTTATACCAAAACTCTGTATTGGAGTTCGGAAGATCCTGGGTCTAGCAGAGTATCTGAATCGTCTGCTAAGTCTGGTAAGTCCCAATTTCAGCTACTCGTTTGCAACCGGACGTAGTGTAGCTGATGCGATGTTTGGGTGAACAGTATTCATATCGAGCGTTAGAGCGATTGAAGATCCGAATGTCCAACCTCCTGGCTTGTTCAATAAGAGTATTGTGGTTGCAACTCCTGGAAGAGAGATTCAGTTTACTGCTGAGAACAAGGAGAGACATGATCTATGGATGTCCGTGAGTGTCGCACAAAATACTTCCAGCTGCCGTATGTTTGAAGGGATATAGCTGATGAATCTTGTTATAAACCCACAGGCCCTTCAATTCCTCTTGCAACAACAGAATGCCTCATCTAGTACATCCCACCTAGCTGAATCAAGTATCAAGCACAACACCTCACGTACAGGTCTATCTTCAATCCCGGACGAACAGGGTCGTCTCACTACCTCGCACAATCCACCTAAATCACCCATGTCTCTCCGATCGTTCGGATCGGAAAGACAATCCCTTAACAACATCACTCCTCGAGCTGTGAGATCTACCAGTGCCATGTCAAATGTCCGACCTGGGACCTCCATGAGTAAAAGGGCTGGAACGGCCGCTCATGAGTATATGAGAAGACATGAGGTACCGTCTACGATCCACGGTGGACATCGGTACAAGGGGACATACAAAGGTGCTCCGATAGCTGATCCGGACGATTTCGATTTGGTCAGTAGAGATGATGGGGATGAGATGGATGAGAGTTTTGAGGGTTTGGAGAACGTCAGGGGTGAGTTTAAAATCTTTCTTCTCGCAGTGCTCTATAGTTTTGCAGTATACTAATGAATGTCTTAGCCTGCTGCGATGGTAAACATCTCGTAGGGGATCATCATCACCATCACGATCATCCGAATGTACCCAAGACACCCGCTCGATCTCAGACACCTTCCATCAGAGCGTGGTCGATGCGCTCATCAACGGCTCGAAGACCTTCGAACGCATCTTCAAGGAAACCGATAGGTAATATCCATACGGCCCTGGAGGGGGATAGGGAAAGTATCTTCTCGACTGTTAAGAAGAGGGACACGGAGAGGAGTAGAAGTAAGTCTGCTATGGGACATAGAGATAGATATTAGAAAGAAGTGAAAGAAGCGGGTAGAACTCCTCATTTTGGTATAATTCGCATTTACAGTATTATATTTACATCCTGATTTTCGGAATTCTGACTTAGTGCAATGATTTGTTTATACTTCTTCTCACGACTATGTTATATCGCGTATGAAGAACATTCACGTGTGATTCAGTCAATTACTCAAAAGCTCGTTGAGACTGCTCTTCGATCCAGTTCCGATCGAGTGAGCCAATCGATGTTTCAATATCGGCTACAGCTACTGGGGTTCTCCTGGAGACGTGATGAGGTAGAAGGGTGGTTTGCTTCGCGGACCATACAGTGACGGTTGTTCCAATGATTTTCCATCTTCGGAAATCTCAACCGTCCGACTGGTGGAGGAAATCTGCTGAGAAGGTTCAAATCCGGTCCGGCATCGAAGCATTTAAGCATTTAAGCGTTTAAGCATTCAACAGATCTGCACCTTGATTGTTCCCAATCGAAGGTTGCTTTGGCTCCCTTATATCACTCTAGAGTATACATCTCACAAATGGTTTGAGTCTCCTCGTGTGATTATAACACCTTCAATATGAGAGTCCAACCCAGAGCGAGACTTCAGCAAGCATTTACTCAGGAGGATTTGCACCTGTTCAGTCAAACGTGTATGTACATCTATCATGGTTATGATGATTGAGCTTTGGCTTATGTGTATTGTACGCAGGCAGTAAGACAACAGATCCATCAGATTATCCCCTATCTATCGGGATCTCCAAGAATGTAGTGGTGTACTCTGGAGATGTATTGCGGGAAAAATCGAGGCAATCCCATCAATCAAGGGAAGATGTGATGGATGAACTTCACAGATGTTTAGGTACAGGACCAGGTGTATTCGTTGTGAAAGGCTTTGAGAGGGATTTGGAAGTGATAGCGCGCACGAATGAGGTGTTCAAGAACATAATTGAAAGGGAGAAAGAACATGCAAAGGGGGATCATTTCGCTGCTGCTGGAACCAATGATAGGATTTGGAATTCATTTCAAAAACATGCTGTTGAAGATCCACAAAGCTTTGTTACTTATTATTCCAACGAGTTACTGTGAGCAAACTTGCACGTCCCCGTTGAACATTCTCAGAATGGGCAAGCTAATGAGACTCACAGAGCAATGGTATCGGAAGCTTGGCTGGGTCCAGGATATCAAGTTACCGCTCAAACAAATATCGTCAAGCCAGGAGGTCAACCCCAAAAGCCTCATCGAGATTATCGTATGTCTCGGGATTGACTTTCATCCAGCTGAACTACATCGGCTGTCGATGCTGGATGCTAAATTATTGTTTGTATGATAGATCTAGGGTTCCAATCAGAAGAGACCGCCTCCAAATTCCCCATCCCCACTCAAATTGCTTCAGCAATGCTAACCTTGCAAGGAGCAGTCGCGCATTCCTCGATGCCTCTAGACTCAGGTCCAACACAGCTACTCCCTTACTCTCAACAATTCGAACATGGTTATCTAGCTTATCGACATCCTGAGTTCGTCGATTTTTTCAATCAACACATGATTCAAAGCGAATTGGAAATTGGAGATGCGATTTTCTTCAATCCTGCATTGTTCCATGCTGCAGGTGAGAATCGCACAACCAACCTACATCGAATAGGTAATCTCCTTCAGATCTCGGCTTGTTGGTCCAAGCCTATGGAAACTATTGATTATCCCACTATACTACGTTCCACCTGGTGTCATGTGAAAAATTTTATCGACCATCTGGAAGGGGGTACAGAAAACCCTGTCGCGAAGGCTTTGCTACAAGCTATTTCCGATGGATATTCGTTCCCTACTAATCTTGATAAAGACCCTCCTCCTGCTAATAGTGTGAGTCAAGTCCGAAGTTATGTATTGTGAGGGAAAATGGAGCTGATGATATGCTTCGACAAATAGCATTGCCCTGAGACCCAATTGGATAGGATTACTGTAGGTGTCAAAGAGGGATGGACAATGGATACGTTAGAGAAGAATATCAAGCAATTGCAAGATAAGCGAATTGCCTGATGGACTGGCGGGAATGAGTATAAATATTCATGCATTCATACTGTAATGGCTCAGTGTATATGACCTTTCATATCCTTTGAAGAGGAAATTAGGCATCTTGAATTTGGAGTAGTTCGACTGACCCGTCGGCAATAAGTGGTCAGCGATATCCCACGTATACACAATACAGTATCGCTCGATTGCTAAACCACTCACCCTCGAATCTCAGAGTAGCGTTTCTGGGGATGACAGGTGGATGACCAGCTTCGCCGTATGCTAAGAGATAAAATACAGACGTTGTATCACAATCAATCTGCTAAACTATTTGTTGTGAATAATTGGCATACATAACTTACCATAATCAGGTGTACAGATCAAATTGGCTTTTTGACCTAAAGAAAGCTTCAATACGCCTTCATCCCATCCTCTGATGACTTGGCTGAATATAAATGGGAATAGTGTTAGTGTCTGATCCCTCCTGAGTCAGGAAATTGTAAAGAGATCTCAATTCACCCAACACCAATCATGCAAACGAAAGGTTGACCTCTATCTCTTGAAGAGTCGAACTTAGTTCCATCAGCTAGCGTACCGACGTCTGGCCAAAAGTAAGGATCGACATCAGCTTTGGAAGTAATGGGCTTTCAAATCTCAGAACTCTCTCATCATCGAAGGCGCACTTATGTCAATGGTGACTGAAAAGGATACGAGTTGATTACATGGAACTGGTGTGAGAGGAGATTAAACTTACAGTGGATAGCGACCATTTGTCGTTCTTTGGGGAAAGTCTTCCCGTCTCCTGGTGAGATGGGCTAATTGTACATCATCAATACACACTGACCTTATGTTTAGGCAAGAAGATGTTGAGTGTTTGTACTCACTTCAATAGTAACTCCCATTTCAGCTATGCTGTTTGGTGTGATGTATAATGATTATTTGCGATCAAGTCAATGATGGAAGTCTTGATTCTGTACCTGCACGAGCATACCTATATATCTATAGTAACCATTTCATAATAGCTACCAACATTGGTCTTTGGAGGTTACACGTCGATGGATTTGACAAAGAAAGGACACTCGATAAATCAAGCTGTGCAATGTGATGTAATGTTCAGCTTGGAATGTTGATTGACACAAGAAATTTCCCGTATGAAACGTTAGTACACACGCAGTATAACAATGGTGTAAGATATTGGTATACCTTTGGAAAAGTTTCCGTTACCCCTTGTTCGGCTGAATCCCTTTGAAAGGAGGCTACAGAGATACTTTGACAATGTATATCATTCCCATACGAGGAGATATATGGAATGTCCAATATTCCTGGTACGTGAGGGTGGTGAATATTGTTTACGTTACTGCATATCGTGTTATACCATGTTCATCACTCAGACGAATTGATATCCCAGAAGAAATGGGTAGAAAGAACACATAAAATGGCTGCAAGTAGCTGCTCGAATCAGGAAATATAGAATTAATCAGGCGAATTCAGCTCCCTTCCGGCAAAATACTTTTGTGGAAACATTCATTCAAAAAGAAATGAGGCATTCGCCTTGTAACGATACTCTTCGATGCAATTTTTTTTTGTCAGCTTAAAATATGAAATAACAAAACCTCCTTAATCTAATCTGGATCGTAAAGTCGAGTGTACCATATTTTCCCTTGTATATCCAGATCCAAGTCTAATTATTGTGCTGTTTACCAAACTTTTCGAGCGCTTGAAATACTTTCCCCTGGTGTCTTGGTCTAGGCTGCGATTGAACACTCAACGGATGTGCAGGTTGAGCTTGTTGAGCTTGTTGCGGTTTTGGTTTTTGGTCGTGGTGAGAATGAGGTTGAATATCAAGGATCTCAACTACGTATTTCACGAGATACAGCCCAGAATCAGCTGAATGGAAATACAGATACTCGGAGTATCATCAAGATGAGAATGAGCATCATATGATTCTTTCGGAACAATGCAAAGATGGGAGTTATATCTCATAGGAGTAACTGTTGAAATATATTTGACTCGTTTGACGTTTGGCTTACCTTCGAATCTCAATGTAGCATTTGGAGGAATGATGCCACCCATACCTCTGGGTCCATATGCTATTGAAGCCATCATCCCATCTCGTGGTCATCTTATGATACCAACACCTCTGACTTCTTTTGGAAGCGAATTCGATTGGATCGGTCAGGAATGGGTACCCACCGTAATCAGGTGGACAAGTCAGGATCGCTTTTTGACCTAACGAAAGTCTAGGGATACCTTCATCCCATCCTTTGATCACTTGGCTAACGACAGATAATCGAGGTTAGTTGATCCAATGTTTGAATTCTAAAATTCGATTCTGCCCTGGTTTGAGAAATGTGAAGATGATACCATAGAGAACTCACCCTACTCCGATTACGCATGTGAAAGGCGTTCCTTTGTCTCTTGAAGAGTCGAAGACCTTTCCATTCGCCAAAGTTCCAACATCTATAAAAGTATTTCATATGTAAAAATAGTCAATAAATCAGGCAAAATATGGGCTGGCGCTTACGGAGATACTGCATTAATATATATAATGATCAGCGGATCATCGACTCACAATGCATCGTGACTTGTTGACCAGGTTGAGCGAACGTCTTCCCATCACCAGGTGTGATGGTCTATATATAGGACACGAGTGAGTGAGAAAATCGTCGTTGATTATTTGATAGATCTTGAAACGGATGTTAGCGACAGCGGCCAGCTCAACTTACCTCGATAGTAATTCCCATTTTGTCTACTACGAGTATTGATTACTGATTATTGATTCAGTGCAGAAATACTGAGTGAATGGGAAAGAAAGTTCTAATCACTTTAGGTTTTAAGTTCACAATGTTATAGTGAAAAGCATATTCATAAAGACAGTTAGTCATCGACAAAGAAAGGAGGACATAACCAAAACTGATGTTTCCTACAGTCGTAAATTAGCACTGCAATAGTCAATCTCCATTACACTGCCGTTAGATTATCACAGTTTATCCCTTTCACGATACCATTTCGTCAAAAGGTTCATGTTCCCCTTCGACTTGATGTACAATGGTCAGTATGCTGTGCTAGTTCCTACGTTGGTTTCCCTTTGTTATGTTAGTGAGTAGTTAGCATACGACAATTGTGAATTTATGCTTCCACCACCTATACATGCTTTGTTATCATTTTTATTTTTACTTTGATTCTTCACACGATACACCTTTTTATTCCTATTTCTACTCTACCTTGTTCTACTGTCGTCAACGCATTTAGTTGACTTTGAGGAGTTCGACTACAAAATCATACCATCATCAGCATCACACCTTACAGCAATCACACGGATAGTAACAAAGTCTCAACTTACCCTCGAATTTGAGGGTGGAGTTGGCAGGGATGACTGGAGGGAAACCTCTAGCACCGTAGGCTATAAAACATAACACAGGGCGATCAGCATTGACTGGAAAACATCAACTGCTTCTTGTACTTACCGTAGTCGGGGGTACAGGTCAAGATGGCTTTTTGACCGACAGAGAGTTGAGGAACACCTTCATCCCAACCCTTGATGACTTGACTGCGGGTGGAATGTCGAAATTTATTAGGTAAGCTCAGTTGATCAACGTAGAGGCAGCTGAAAGCATGAGATGAGATGAGTAGTTGACTCACCCTTGGCCGATTCGGCAGACGAAAGGTGATCCTCTGTCTCTTGAGGAATCGAATTTGGATCCATCAAGGAGGGTACCAACGTCTACGAACGCAAAACAGATCAGCTTTGAATGCTACGTGGGAGCGCGCGAGGCGGTATTCATACGGGATACTCACAGTGGATGGTAACTTGGTCACCAGGCTTAGGGAAGGTCTTTCCATCACCTTGAGAGAGAGTCTACGGAGAGGACAAAAACCACACATAAATTAGCCAAAAGGTTACATGGCGTACATTCCTTTGAGATAGGCTTACTTCAACGGTAACACCCATTTTGATAGCTGTAGAAGAAAAGTTTCTGTATTGGTTTATACGTAAGGTTCTAGTTGAAGTTGATAAAAGGGATCTGAACATTTGTTGTATCGGATACCTTTGTGAAGGGAAGGAAGCTAAGAGTAGATGGATGCACAAAGCAGGTCATAGAAGAAGCGGAGGCTTCCAGTGACGATGCGATGGCAGTGAGATGAACGTGGAGTGACGAGGTGGAGGCGGAGTTATCATCCAGGGGAATGTGGCACTCGGCCTGTACTCGTCCTTATGGTACAGTGACTGTAATACATGAGAAGAACTCCGGACGATGCATTCCATATACAAAGTACGACGGTGCATCGATACCCAAAAGACAAGTTTCTACGATAGATATTCAAGTAATATACCTTTCCCTAACCTCGTCCAACGAATGGCATACCCGAAGCACTAACCGTTCATCCACAAATAATCAGCTATCAATTACCCTGTCTACTCTTTTCAGTCCAGGAGACTGAACTTACATAATCTCCAGACTGAGAATGTCAACTTCCTTTCCTAAACCAGCGATAAACCCAACGGTCTTAGCTACATTTTCGACACTCATCATGGGTTCTTTCTTTATCGACCCGTCGGCCTGTAATGATCCTGCTGAAACGTAAGATCCCATAGCGGTAGAGGCGTTTCCGATATCTATCTGCGAACAGGTGATGTTGTATTTACGTCCGTCCAACGATGTGGAACGGGTCAAACCGGTTATAGCGTGTTTGGAGATGGTGTAGGAGGTGTTATCTAATTGTTCAGGTCAAGGTCAATATGGTTATAACAACGCGGTCGAAGTGTAGATCCTGATCCATAAATGACTCGTTACGTCCTTGCATTTACGAGAAGAAGCGAGAGACTTACTAGGTCTAGGAGCCGTGGCTGAGATACTACCGTTGTTGATGATTCGTCCACCTTGGGGTGACTGCGATTTCATGATGTTGAACGCGAGCTTGGTGAACTGGGGAGTGATGAATTCAATCAGCACTAATTCGGTACCTAATACCAATAGATTCTTCTCTCGTCGGGGTAATTGTCTGTGTGATATAGTGTTTATCGTGACTGGATTGGCCCTGCTTCCTCGCATGAAGTGTATAGGCACCAGAGTGACGTCTCGAAAAAAACACTCCCACTCACCAAGACAGCCGACATGATATTAATATCCAACACTTGTCTGAACAAGCTCATATCTTGATCTTCGAATTCTCCATCTGATTTGTAGTTGACACCGGCATTCTATTGCGGTTGAACACGAGAATAGAATATTTCCACAACGGTCGTTAAGGGAGTATCGGCGTATGTCGACAAATAAGACAGGGCGAGTGAAAGGAATACGAATTTATAGTATAATCAGCTTCGGTTTCCAGGAAGCAACTCATCCCATGGAAAGGGAGTCATACCAACTCACGTTGAATATCAGATCCAACCTTCCATACTTCTCTTTAATAGTCTTTTCCAAAGCGTTTACAAATTCCTCATTTGTCGCATCTCCAGCAGCGATCTCGACTATCGTACCGGGTCTTAATAGTTTACCTGTCGCTTCCAACTCGGATTGTCTTCTTCCTACCAGTATTAATACCAGTTGTTCTGGGTGGGAATCCGATGGGAAGATGTTTGATAAGTGGATAGAGGTTGATCGACCTATTCCGGCTGATGCGCCTGTTACGAGGATGACTCGTTGGGATGACATCTTTTCAGTGAATTGATGTAGACGGTATCTGTCAATGGGAGCGAGTGATATGTTGATATAGTCAGTAGTACAGTATATGATTTAGGTAGACGTTATTTTGTTCATCCCCTTGTCTCTATCTAAGTGACATTCCTCCCTCCCACTTGATCAGATGGCTATCAACGGAAGATACGGTCCGAACATCCTCTTTTATCAGCTCCTCTCTCACTCCTCTTCCTCACCCCATGGGGCTAAATCTTGTACAACACAGGACCAAAAACAATGCCACATCATCTTGTCTTTGGCATGGCATTCGGTGTTATACGGCAATTCGACATGAGCGGTGGCGCCTGATTTTGCACGGGTTGAACATTGATCTGCTCGTGCCTGGGAGGATGTGTTGATCGTGTTGTTTACTTTATGCACCATGCGCTGTCCACGTGCACTTGCTCATTCTGTTCGCCCCTGTGTGACCTGTGACTTTGCAGAGGGAGGAGGGAGTGTGAATTTCAATGTTGGATGTGTTGGTGTTTCATTTAGATGACATGTTACATCTCAATCAAAGTCAATAATCCACATCTGCGTCTGGCAAGGAAAGGAAAGGAGAGGCTGAAGTCTTGTTGACCTCTCTCTATCACTGTATGATTGTACATCTCTTGAATCTTGAAAATCAAATCAACCAGTAACGATACAGTCTCCATCGCTCAACCTCGACGTCTTGGTGCATCCATCATCCTCTTGACTTTACCACTCGTTACCATCCGCAATCATGCCAATTACCAAGAAAAGGGGCACTCTATTTGCCATCTATGCAGATACACCCGAACGACCATCTTCATCGACCTCATCATCCTCGTCTTCACTATCAACCAAAATCAACAACCAACCGAAATCACCCTCAAAGAAATCGTCTTCTTCATCGTTATCAAGTAACGGGACGAGGAAGGCTTTAGGAACATTACAGCCCAAAGCCTTAGATCGACCAACTACATTAAGAGGCTCAAATGGCAAAGATAAGAACAAGACTAAATCCGAATCAACAGTAAAATCAAAATTAGTAAACACCGATCCTGTCGGAGATGTGCCCATCAAACAAACGAAATCCACTTCTGATATCCCACTCAAATCCAAATCCACTGCTACTCAAAATCAACCCCGTACTAAATCATCTATAAATGTATTCAACGATGAAAACTCCATATCCACTTCCACATCTACCTCCAAGCGAACCAAGCCTCTATCTGGTCCTTCATCTCCCAAGACACGTAAATCCGCACCTACCCCTCTAGCTCCTTCTCAACCTATCAAACGATCTCGAGACCTACTCTCCCCTTTACCTATCATCGCTCCTCCCACATCTATCAAAGCGAGCTCGAGTTCGGGAAATGCGGCAATAGCAAGGGTTAATGATCCCTCTGAATCTCCAGCAAAGAGGAATCGAATTGCCCTAGAAACCACTTCGACGTCTACTAGTACACCAGTAAGAGTGGGACGTAAAGATAAGGAAACTGAAATGGAAGATAAGGAGAATATACCGGTTGGTATGGGATACTCGCCTATAACAAGTGATTCGCCAGCATCAAGGACCCGATCTAAAATACGTGCATTAACTTTATCTTCCACTTCAGGTGGAAGTCCACTTCGAGCCGAAAGGACGACGACGGTCAGAAAAGTAAAGAGGGTAGAAAGACTCATAGGTGATGGAAGAGGTACGTTAACACTTAAGAAGGGAAGGGAATTATCGGATTTGGTTAATGCCGAAGGGGAAAATGCAAGTTTGGAAAAGGCAATCAAATTTATAAAACCATCTCCTACCAAGAAAGGGGTCGAGGTAGAAGTGCAGATGTTGGGAGATGTGAGTGAGGCTTATGGAGCTGATAGAGGGGTTGAACCTGAGGGTTTCAAAACTCAACGAGTGAGTACTGGAATCGATGGATCGGTGGGAGGGAATGTTTCAACTGATCTTGTTTCGATTGGATTGTCGTAGCGATAAGAGTTTCAAATGAAAGAATGACAATTACGATTTTGATACCGATACTTGACGGGTAATTTGATGATCCACAGTTTATCCAACATCATTATTTACATTCAATTATATACATATACACATATTATACCAGGTTGTCAGGTTTATCATATCCCATACCATACGTCCGCACGTTCTTTTAACGATCATCGAGTAATTTTTATTCTTGAACGAAATAGCAAATGAAGATCATCCTTTTTCCAAAGATATATACCCTAACATAACATCCCCTTCCTTCCTCAAACGAAGATATATCTAGTAGTCTACCTATCCAACTTATTAATGATTCTTCATGTCTTTATGCAATATACATATTCATGTCATTCCCATTCTCTGTCGCCTGCATCCGCACAAAGTCAAAAAAAAAAGAGGAATCATAATAATAATTCATAATTCATCGTCATAGAAAAGATCGTTATGGATATGGGTAAGAAAAGGTATATAGTGATAATTTATGCAAGGTTATTAAATTGTCTAGTTTAATACAAAATTATAATTTATGAGCTAATCAAGTCTATTTAACATCAAAATGTATAAGTGAGATCAAGTGAGAAGCAAAGTAAAGCCAAAAAGGAAGAAAGTAACTTCCTACGATGTCCATGCCCATGTCCGTGATGTATAAGGCAGTAAGACATATTTCCGAGATCTATCTCTATTATCTATTTTATCTTACCAGATCCGACGGTGTATTTTCCAATCAAACGTATACAGCACCAGCGAAGATCGCAGGTCTATGATCTGATCTACCTTCCAGCAATCTCATCCTACATCCATACCGGTCATCAGCAAAACGGTGTCTTCTTAATATGGAAGTGGATAGGTTGACTTACCCAACATCATCAATCGTTCCATAATGTAAACACCTCACTTCACCTTTCTTCCACCGTTTCTCGACGGGCGATTCAATCGTCAACGTAATTTCGTTTGGTTGATGTGGGTTATTTGATGAAGAGCGATGTAACCAACTCGGTAAATCTTTGAGGAACCTTATGAATCCATTCTTGTCACTTTCCCTCTCTCTTCCTCCTCCTTCCACGCCACTTGTCGACGATGCAGCGGTGGAAGCAGAGGGTTGGGTGGAAGTGTGTATAGTTGTCGTCCGATGTATCTGATTCTCGTTATCATTGTGACTCGAAGAGGAAGATGGATGTTTGAGATTTCTAAGGGGTTTATGATCATTTACTGTAGTGGTCGTAGGCGAAGCATTCGATATCGTTCGTATTCGTTTATCATTATCGAATATCCTCAAAGATGATTTCCTATCTTTATCTGGACTCGATAGGTTATTGTCAACAATTCCGTTGTTATGTCCATCACTCATTCGACCTTTTCTCTGATCCACATTCTTATGAGAGTTGATGCCCTCGATTCCAATCGAATCGGAATTACTTCGTTTTCTTTCGCCTCTAGCGTTATCTGACGATTTCAACCTATCGACGGTAGGTGATATTGGTGAGTCGAAAATGATCTTATTCCTATTACCGTTGTGTGCTTTTTCAGGTGTACTTGACATGATTCCATGTGCGTTTGAAGTCGAAGCGGAAGGTAAAACACCCGAAGCTGAAGCTGGTCGATCAGTCAACTTTGGTCTTGATTCACCGGGTGCAGATCCGGATCTGATCATCCCTATCCCTAGGGAAGGTATGAGCCTCGTTGGACTTCTGGTGGGTGGTGCGGAGCTGTTGATAAAGAACCGATGGTGATCATGTGTACCTTCTTTCGCAGGCGATGATGCTGAAGATGACCTTAGAGGGGACGCCTTCCGAGGTAAGGGTATTAACCCTTCTCCTGTATTTTCGGCACTCAGTGGTGAAAGAGTAGGTGAATCGGGCGGTGAAGCCACGAACGAAACACTGTTGTCGGCTGAAGGTGAATAATCTGTGATTCGAGGAGGAGTGGAACCTCCATCAGGTGAAGCTGAACTTCGTATCCGTAGATTTAGTCGATCAGCGGGTCCAGGATCCATAGACGTCGTACGGCCCATCTGTAATTTGAGATGTCCACCGAGGTTGGAGAGTACATTGGACAATCGATGGAATGATGTATGTGAATCGATCTGAAGCTCGACAGATTGGGGCGGTGACTCTTCGTCCTTGAGATCAGGTGTGATATGTGCCTTCCAGAGAACACGATCGCACTTTTACACAGAATTAGCATATTGACTCCGCTTGACGGACAAAAGAATCCTACTCACCCAACTAGGAACTCTCTGTTTCTTCGAGGTATCATAAACACCTTCTCTCCTATCCACTTCATCGATCACTTCCTCCTCATCTTCATCCTCCGGGGCATTAACGTCTTTAACCGATTTATTCGACATGGTTCGTTTCATTATGCTTAATCTTCTAGTAAAGACTGGTGGTCTATCTTTATCTTTTGGTGGTGATGACGAATATCCACTATCTGACCTATTTGCGTAGTTGGGCGGAACCAATCCATTAGATGCGGGAGACGATTTTTGTCCGTGGTGGTCTTCGTTGGATCCTTCAAATCTCGATGAAGTCGATACCCTTCTATCCCCATCTGACCCAGTGGGAGTCGATGGTCGATCGGTGTCAGGTTGAGAGACGAAACTCGAGATCGATGTTCGTCTTGAATCGTCCATATACTGCTCCTCGTGATGATCTCGCCTCCTCCGGACGGATATTTTCCTCCTGACGCTAGTACGTTTACCAAGTCGTCTACCAGGCGAAGGAGTCAAGATCCCATCCATTTTCACTAATCCTAGGAAATGCCTAGTCTTCTCCTTCAGGGCGACTTCGAACGGTCGATGTTGATGATTCTTATATGTCATAGGCATATCATCCGATTCATCATCAACATCCGTTCCGGCACCAGAAGTGTATCGGCTCGATTCGAACGACCTTCTGGAGAAATCCCCTTCAGTCATCTCGTCATCGCTTGCACCAGCTCGTTTCAATTGCTGGTTGGCGAATGACTGATCTGGATCATCCCCATCCGCATCAACTTCTTCGATCGCGTCTCCTTCGGGGACGTAAGATAGATTCTTCGATACATTGACACTACTGCTCATATCGAACGATGCGGCGGATGCAGACGATTTACGTCTTTTCAGAGTTTTCCGAATTTCTCGGTTTGTAGCTCGAACACTCTTCCATACCTACAACAGCAAGTCGTTAGTGGACGCAAATGACGATTTCAAGTCCCATTCCAGCTCACATCGTATTTGAATGTACAGGGGAAATCAATTGGACCTTCCTCAAATCCCGGAAAGGGGTTGAGGTTTGGATCCTTCATAGCTAGCTTGAGCTGATCCCACATGAGCAGTTCGGAGTATTCTGCGCGACACGACATGAGTCAGCTGATCCAATTGACTTTTAGGCAAAGGTTATCAGCTCACTCTTCTGTTCGATGAGCCAATCTGCATGTAGCCGAGATAGCTCGAGACGGAAATTCACTAGTATTCCTCTTATCAGCTTGTCGCCATAACGAAACCTGGTATGTAAGCTGTACTTACAATCTCCGCACCAGAATACCGTATCAAAGCGATCCGTTATATCTATCAGAGCAATGTCAGCTGGAACATTTACTTAGTCTTTCAGCAAATCGACGCTAGCTCACCTTCGGCACCTGCTCTCGGATCATCTTTCGGTAAAAAGCAATCCAGCCTTAATTCCGATTTGATTTTGGCTATATTTGATAATCGAGCGTGCATTCGACCAGTATGAGCAGCAAGATGCGAGTTGACAAAGAGGAAACGATGATCGGCAAGTTTCAAACTTATTCCGCTGTTCAATGAGATGTAAGCTGATTTCCCAAGACCCTATGCTGAGTAAATAGCTTACATTCCACCTTTGTTTCCTACTCTACCTCCAGCCAGACCAGCAGTCACCAGATCTTTGTCAAGTCCTGCAATCCAAAAGTTATGATCAACCCAGCTTTATGTTTCGAGAGACCCAGCAAAATTTGCGACTCACCCTGAATGAGATGTTCACAACCTTTATACACATACACACTCAGATACATCCCTAGCAATCTCTCTTTTACCACATGCACATAACTTCCATTTCCCTGATTCGTCGACTGTATTTCATCATTCGGTATTATGATATCCGGTCTTTGGATTTTTGGCTTTGCATTTTCATTTTGTGGTGGAGAAGCATTGGAACCTTTCCGTATATTCTCTGCGACAGACTCATCCATATCGCTAGTCGATGAAGATGCAGATGAAGATTCGAAAGATGATCTAGATCTTGCTAAGGGTGAAGGCGATAATTGTAAATTCGGAGTGTTGAGGATAGGTCTAGAGGGAATAGTTATTGGAGTAGTTATCGGAGTGATGGGTGCAGAGGCCGAACGAAGTAATGAGGGATGAGCAGGGAACGCGGAAGGTGGTGGATGAGGTAGGAAAGGTGTATCTCTAGGTACGGGTGAGGTAGAGTTGTACGATGTAGGTGCTGGTTCTGCAGTACGTGCGTTGGGTCCACAGAAATAGTCTGGTCAAGCCAAGGAAAGACGTGAAACGTAAGTAGAAATTTTGATTGAAGAGGATGGTATATCGTAACTCACCATCTAGCATCTGACTCCACCCTTTAGCAGCTGGTTGGCCCCTATGTAAAAACGGTGTATGAGGGGTCATGGGTGAGTTCGCTCTAGATCGCTGATCAGATGAATCTTTCGGAGTATCATCATCGCTCGAATCGTCCTGATCCGCTGATCTAGTTCCACCATCATCCCTATCCACATCAAGAGTATCTTTCTTAAGCTTGAGATCGGGTCTCGCTTTCTCTTTGGTTTTCAATTTCTCCTTATCCTCTGGCTTTTCTTCAGTTTTGTTCTTATCAGTCTCAACCTCCTTATCTTCCTTATCTTTCTCTCTTTCCTTGTCTTTCTCCTTTTCCTTCTCTTTTTCTTTGGCAATGTCCTTTTCTTTCCTATGCCTCAACGTAACTCCTTTTACCAGACCACCTCCCAGCCCTCTTGGTGCACCACTCAATGTTGGGCATTCTTGGCCTGCTACCACCACTACATGATACGGATGGGCATTTTCCACTGGCAGTTTAGGTATTTCATCGGTAGGAGTTTCAGGTTGGTAGGGTGGTATCTGACCAAATAACACCGAAAGATCGCCTTTTGGCTATAACAAGATATCGAGTCAATATTAAGTAAATTATCGGAAGACATAGTACTCACCAATGCATCGCCCATGTTCCAGGTTACCATCAATACCTTTATCGCATCTCTCTGCTTCGTCTTGGGTGTAGTCATACTTTGAGCTATCCCATTCTGATTACTATTGTTGTCATTACTATGTTCGATATCTAAAGGATAAGTTTTTGACTTGATGAATTCATGACTATGTATGTCATCTTGATGCCGATTCTGATTGTTGATATCGATATTCAATTGTGATTCTGTGACTTCCCCAGAATGAGATATACGAGAATCACGGCGGGATTGAGGATCAGGGCTTCTAGGTGAAGAAGGTCCCGCTTCTATCTCTATTTCTTTTTCGGTTATAGGATGTGAAGAAGAGAACAAAGCATGTAAACGATTTTTAACCCTTGATGATGTTTCGTGATCCTCTGATGGAGGTGTTGGTGTAGAGGATGGGGAGGAATCAGAATTACGGCGAAGTAGGTGGAATCGTCGAGGCATTTTGGGTTTGAGCTGGTGGCAATTGTAGGTGTCAACAAACAGCAGCAGAAAGTCATCATTGATAATACAGTCCCATATGAGCGAATGATACGGAATACATACCTAGAGAACCTGCAGATGATCTATTTTTAGCAGATAACAATTGAAGATAGCCCTCCCGTCATCCAGCCCAGCCTGAACAACAACAACAGACCCGACCCACACTCAAAGAGCGTTTTCGAGGTGGAAATCTCCTTTGATCCCCTCACTGAAGAATGAGGTGTTGGTCGTTATCGCATAGCCAAACTTATTCGTGGATACCTGATTTTGAGAGGTAAAGACAAGTCACTGAAGTGATATTGATGGTGAAAGAGTGTATATATGTGAATGTAAGAGTAAACAAAAACAAAGGTTGGACTCATGCTGGGACTGAATGGCAGTAATTGATGATGAAACCTTTGTTTGGCCCAAGTTGTCTGTGGGGAAGCGGGGTAGTACAGATGGTAATGAACGATTACAAAACATTACAAACCATTCAAGTCGAAATACAAGGGATTAGTAATCCCCAATTAGACATTTTCTCAAATTAAGTTCGTCCTGAGATCAAGATGTTGTTCGTTTGGTTGACCTGGAAACTAGGTTATCGCAAGTGACAGTCAACTGCTATACCATATACCATAGCTTAGACGATATCATAGACAGGGTACGTCCAATAAAATGGAGAATAGAGCACCCAACCCACTTCATCTCACCTCATTGACGATCCTCTCACCGTCCAATTCACCATTATACGTGCATTCATTTACTGGGCCGGAAGATGAGTTGAGGCATTATCATCTGAGTCATGCTGCTGTGGATGTGATCGAGGAGAGGAGTGAGTGCTTCTTCTACCTTTCTCAACGATACATTCTATCAGATTTGGGGATGGATATGTCTACTGACGGAGTACTGTGTCCGTTGTGCGACGTCAGTCGTGATGACTTCGACAGCTACCAAACCGGCTGAATCATATCTGGGTTTATTATTCTGTATGGAAGATATGGCATTGTAAGTCTGTTCAATCCTGCTGACATCGCGTTCATTGAGATCACCCTAGTAGTCTTACCTATGAGATAAAATGATAAAGCTGATAATGGGTATCGGGAAATAGTTATGGCTTCCAGACCACAACGAAAATACGGATGGTACTTTCTATAGCACTGGTAGATGCCATGATCAAAGATGCCGATATAGTAGCGGTAAGTAAACCCACGTTCCTATCTATATCCTATCATATCTTCGGACTGTCTCATCGTTCATGATAATGATACTGATGTATCCGTGTAACCATATTTGATAAAATAGATATTCCGATCAATCCATAATCTACTCTTAACCATCACGTCCAACCCTTTCATCTCACTTCCATCTACCTTCCACGCTAAATCGTCCCCCAAATACATCGAGAACCAACGACCAATAATAGAAACAGAAACAACAAAAAGCATAAGGAATGTCAGTATACCCGATTCGAAGATGTTTGGGTTTGGTCCAGAGGAAATTAAGAGTGATTGGTTGAAGGATAGTATGAGGTTTAAGAAGGGTATAGAGAGAATAGGGGAGATGTTGAATGGTCGGGCGTAGTCGAATCAATGAAGACATGTGAGTACTTCATACGAGAATACAATCTTGAGTGGCTAATTATGATTTCCATAGATTACTATAGGTTGTACATCATACATACATGCATAAGATACACAAACGATAAAGGTATACATCCTTCCCATCCATTGACTCCATCGTGATTTTAGTCATATCGGTCATTGACAATTCACTTTCCAGCTCCCCTCTTCACCTGGAAAGTGAACAGTCCAAAGCCATCCTTCTTTTATCAGACTAACCTTTATGGTTTATCTGATAGAGGAGTAGTGTTTTGTACATGACCTAGAATACCATCTTATCACCCTTCGTTGACATGACGTTCTCCCCTCGGGGTATACTAGAGTTCAATAGTCGTCGTGACAGATACGGGGTGAACATCGTTCTTTCTACTACTAGATTGAAGAAGTAGATTGTTAATCGCGAATGTATAATGTGCAGACGTATTGATATCATTATTCATCATTATGCATCATTACTTATACACATCGTCTCCCTATCTTCTGACCATCTCATCTTCATGCGAGTCGTTCCCAGCGACTTCGTACCGATGACGGCAATTACATTCGTAGTCAGTTACATGACCCTTCTCAACCATCCAATCACCTCATTACCCATCTCCCTCCACCTCTCATCCTCCCATTCATGTCCCAATGCACCTTCAGCACCATCCAACGACTCATACCTATGTCCTACAAGAGATAGCGCCAGCGAATCTAGAAAAGCCTGTCTTTGAGAGGTTTCTTCGGTGGATTCATGTAATGAGGGAGTGAGGTGGAATGTTATGGATGTTATCAGTGCGTGACGGGCAGTAAGGGATGTTGACTGTGTTAAAACAAGGCATAGCGTCAGTCACAATCCACTCGACCATAACCCCAAAGAAGGATATAATGATCTTCCTCAAGGATGAAGATTCGTGGAGTCTGCAATATCGAGAGTACCGATTTCATTCGAAGACTTACGAGATCACCAAAAGACAATTTACCTTCTAATTCATTCGAAAATTCAGGCGTTTGACCATATTGCCATTCCCAAGATTTCAGCTCTTCAACGCCTTTCCACACTTTCGGTTCTTTAACCCAATCGGGATTCACCTCGTTGGTCTCCATCTTCTTACTGTGCGTCGGATCTGAATATACTTTGGAGAATTCAGTTGTGACCGCATGTACGAAATCGTCATGATGGATTGCAGTCGACGAAGGGTTATAGTGATTTAGGGTGGTTACCGGAGATCGGTGAGAGAGAATAGATTTGGTTTGCATATTTGGCTATTTACCAAATGCCATCAGCCAAGAAAGGTAGATTGTTTCTGTTTATTGTTTGTTTTGCTCACAGAATTCGACTTCAACGATTTGCCCAATTCAGTCAAAGATGATGAAATCAACATCGTTCCGTGATGATATGCTCGATGTTGGATTATTTTATATGCTGAGCCTGAGACGTATCATCGTCAATTGATCAACGTCAGTATCGATCTTCAGACTGAAAACCCCGAAGACGTATGCTCTCTTACAGCGGGATGCTAGAATCGATACTCATCTTGTATTCTTTCTCTCCATCTCGTATAATCACATCATTCCTCTCATTCACCGTACATTCCTTTATCCCCAACTGCTCGCTGATAGCTCTAGATACTAGTTCTGCACCGTGTGATCGGGTGAACAGTAATCGAGGTAAAATAATAGAGAAATTAGTATTTCCCATATCCTACGGTCTACAATCAGCTTTACATTGCTCGCATCAACGCTAGAGATGTAGAACATGCAAGAAAGCCGACGAACATGAAATACAGTCCCTCCACCTGATCTGCGTCTTACAAGCGGTATACCAGCTTCTCGAAGTTTATGAGGTGTACTTTCTTTCCATGGGTTCTGCAATATGTCATCGTCAATTGTCATCGACCGAACGCCCTTCTCGAGGGCTCAAGGGTGCTATGTAGCTCACTTGATTGCGTCCTATCACTACACATGGGAAATTACGATATAGGAACAAGACAGGCTGGTTATGCGGTGTATTCCTCATGAGCCTAAAGAGAGACCTCATACATGAGCTAAAGTCCGATATTAGGTGAGAAGATAGCTCACCAGTCTTCATAGGAAAGGTTGAACCATGGATCATGACTTTCTGATATATACGTTACTGGCTAATTCAGATGTCATCTACTGACACGGGAAGACAGTAAGACAACTCACTGCTCCCAGTTCTATAGAGTCGGTAGCTGGTGTCTGAGGTTGAGCGGCTTTCTGCTCTTTCCTCGAGAGGGAGGTTGAGAATGTTTTGGTAATGGGAGGATATTGATGGAGGAAGGAAGCTGCGAAGCGGGAAGAACAGGGTCGAATTATTGCTTGTGATAGCGCTGACATGCTGGCGGGAGTAATCAATCTTCTCAGGTGTGAGCGATAATCTTTTGGAAGAAGAAAGAGGAAGGGGGTAGCTGTTGATTTTGCTGTTTCTTCTCCCTTTGTAGGTGTTCTGACCTCATTCATCATACCATTCCAATTCTGTCATTTGATTATACTCACTTGGTACTTCTCGAAGACGGGATCAATCTTCAGGCACGGTATGTTTGGACGCGTCTGAGCGGATCAGTCCATGGTATTTGTGGGTATTTGTCAATGTTTTCATTTCGTACTCTCGTACACTCTCACTCGCGTTCATCGACCTATCACTCTTTCTCATCATCATCTCTCCGCCTTCCTCTGTGTATATAGCATTCACGATCATAACAGCCCATCTCACCACAGCCGGCGGAATACCAGACCTATCTCAATACATCAATACCCGATCAAAGCAGTACAACGACCCTTCTTGGTCACACCAACAAGATCCCTCCCAAAATGAACCGACGCGGGCATCTATCCACCAAGGTCCCACAGGTCAAAATTCGACCTGCCCCAGCTGGGTCATCACGAAAGACGAGGGAGGCTTCACCTATCAATAAGATCGATGAG
The DNA here is from genome assembly GCF_036426115.1 of Kwoniella botswanensis. Taxonomy (NCBI): domain Eukaryota; kingdom Fungi; phylum Basidiomycota; class Tremellomycetes; order Tremellales; family Cryptococcaceae; genus Kwoniella; species Kwoniella botswanensis. The sequence goes on along the minus strand of NC_088601.1, from coordinate 1,547,442 downwards.
GAGATCATGAGGAGGGCTCTAGCAGATGCTGAAGGTAGGCTATATCTTGCTGACGGTCCTCGCACAGCGGTCCAGCTTATTGCTCATATTCTTTTGAACAGATGAAGAGAGTTCGACGGCTGCGCTAAGAAGGAATTCAAAACCTTGGAAAGGTGTCACGATAACATTCACAGGAGTAGAGAACAAAGTGAGTCTTAGCTGTACCCCACTTATCCTTATCTCTTTGAGGACATTCAGCTGAGTAATCTGATGTTTATTACAGCCCGCACTAGCAGCGTTAGCTAAAGAGCTTGGAGCAACGGTCGAGAATGCTTTGACGATACATGTGACGCATGTTGTAGCTGTAGGATACGGATCACCAAAGTATCTTGTGAGTACAGCTTGCAAATCATTGAGCGTAGCTTAGCTGACATGTGTGATGTAAGTATGCGGTCGAACACAATCTACCGGTAATGACGCCCTCGTGGATCGAAGATGCTCATTCGCAGTGGCTGAACGGGGACGAACTGGACAACGAGGCGGATCAGGAGGAGCATCGATTATTACCTTTTGTAGGATTAAAAATCGCCATGTCAGGTATAGAACCTTGTACGTAGAATTAACATCCTTCATACCATGTCACCCAGCAGTCGTCTATTGTTACAAGCTAATCTTACAATGTGATGCATAATAGTGGATCGTCGTAAACAGTTAATCAAGTACATCGAACAATACGGCGGAAAATACTCTAAAGATCTAGATCGGACATGCACGCATCTAATATCGGCCAAACCAACTAATGAACCTCGTTCTTCCGAGAAAGTGAAATGGGCTTTGAGGGAGATAGCCGAATTAGAAGCTAGGAAGAGGAAAGGTGTGAGGACAGACGAAGAAGAGATGAAGATTGTCTATGAAGAGTGGATATGGGATTGTGTGGCTTATAATGGGAGATGGAAAGAGGATTGGTATGATGCTAGAAAACCCAGAAGAGGTGGAAAGGTGGTAGCGGGTACGTAAAAATTCTCTTTTCTATTCATCGACTCCACACTTTTCTACCTGAAACATGGGATTTTAACCCGACATTGATGCTGATTTCTTCTGATTTCCCTTAGAGGATGTGTTGAACGGTAGAGTGAGATTACCGACGGATAAGAAACCTTCTACAGAAGTAGTATCGGGACCAGGAGCAGATGCGGTGGACAACAACGAGCCAGCAGTGATACGAAAGCGTAAACGGGAATCGATTAGCACGCTAGTCACTGAACTAGTGTCCACGACAGGTGTCAAGCCCAACAGAGAAACTTCCGTCACCAAAAGATCTGTATCGCCTCGCAAACAGAAATTAGTCGATGAATCCAAGACTGAGCTTGATCGCAAACCCTCTTTACTACATGTATCACGTTCCACATCATTCGCTACCACCCTCCCTGCTCCGACTTCCAAAATCACCTCAAATGCCGAGAAACCGCCTTCCTTGATGCCCCCTACATCTCAAGCTATAATGAATCAGCAGGATGAACCTGCAGGTGCGCCGAAACGGTTTTTCGAAGGTATAAAATTCAGTCATGTGATAAGAGAACAATGTGATGGGCTAGAAAATGCCCTGAAGCAGCATGGTGGTGTCTTGGTGACGGATGAGAAAAGAATAGAGGGTGAAAAGGTAGATTATATTATCGTCAGATTGTAAGTGAATTTCTCATAAACAATTCTCCCATTCTTTTGCTATTACCAACTTACACTCTGTGCAGATGTTCGGAAATACGGCCTCAGCTGAGCCATAACGATGAGGGAACGATCGTAGTTACAGAATGCTGGGTAGAGGGATGCTGTTTTGAAGAGAGATTGTTATCGCCAGATAAGCATATTGTTTTTAGACCGTTACCGGCTCCTATGCCTATCCCTGGTATGTCTCATTGAAGCCAACAATGCTGCAGTCGGACCTTGTGCTGACTATCGAATAGGCGCATCAAAATTGAATGTCCATCTTTCCGGATTCTCAGCTGAGAATACTGTGTACATGAGGAGGTTGCTCAGAGCGATAGGTAAGCTATAAACCCAATCACGTTATCAATGTAGCTCATCTTTTCGTTCTTATAGGTGGAACACTGTCAGTCAAGCTGAATCGCCAGACATCCCATTTGATCACTGTCGCTACCACTGGGCAGAAGGTTGATAAGGCCAGAGAATGGGGAGTCAAAGTAATGAAAGAATCATGGTTGATAGCCATGGGACGTTCGGGTCAGATCGAGCCTGAAGATCAGCACGAACTTGCATCCAACGTTGCAGGTACGTCTTAGCCGCCAGACTCGTGATGAGAAGTATGAGCTGATGAGTAGGGAACGTAGTATCTAAAGCATTGGATAAAACCAGGACTAGCGATCTGACTGCAAACCTATCTACGATGTCTGATCTTCCAGATAATGGTGATTTTGCACTACGACCTTCATCATCTGCCAATCAGAAGCCCACAGCTACGACAACCTCACAAGGGGCTCTTGGACTATCGCCATCAAGAATGCTCAAACCCTCCCCTACACATATCGATGATCCTTCGACAACTTCGACTTCGTCCATAATGAATGGAAATCGTGCGAGTACCGTTGAGAATGTTCTATCACCACCTAAACAAGAGACAGAAAGGATACTGAATCTTGCTCAACCGGAATCAGATACCTCATTGGTGAAACTCGAAAAAGAGAAAGAGAAAGACAAGTTGTCGAGATTCTCTTCTGCACCTGTACCGAATGAGTCTATACCTCTTGAACAAATGGGGAAATCTGAGAATCATCATGCCGGCGCAGCGCTAGGTGAAAGAGCAGCTTCGATGAGTAGTCTAGGAGGTAAAGCTGGGAATATGACTGAGGCGCTGAGGCAGTTAGCGGAGAGGGACTCGAATGGTCAGGGAGGGAAGGGAAGATTGGTCAGACGGGCTAGACCCAGTGCGAGGATCAAGGTGAGTATGCAACGAGAACGTCCCTTTCCTTTCACTCCTATCATGATGAAGTCGGATGCAACGAGTCGAATGCAGAAGTTGAGATGTGGGTCAGTCGTATAGCTAATCATACGGTGCTTTTCATCAGAATACCCGTTCACCATTGAATAGCGTTTCACCGGCCGCATCAAAATTCTCCGCACCTCCCTCACCCCAATCGCAAGGCGTGGATATATCATATATGGCAGCGGACGGTACGCCCGTAGATATCAGCACAGATGGAGATGGAGATATCAGTATGAACAACGGGACGGTGGAAGAGAGCGTACAGGTCAAGTATGTGGATGCTAATTCCGCGAGGGAACGGAAGAAGATCATGGCGCTTTTTGGAGGTGGGGATGAAGAGGGGTCAGCTAAGAAGAGGAAGAGGTAGTCTATCCGATATGAGGACCATGTGAGGAAAACATGTATCTTCTTTGCAGATGCACTGCAATACGAGACGATGCGTCTGTCTATAATGTCCATCCTTTGGAATCAGTCACCAACCAGTAATTGTGCTTGATGCGTTTATATGTAGTGATTGAATGTAGCCGAGTATATTAACCGGTCGAAGTGGCATGGAAAAGCTTTTGCCATGCGACACAAACTTCGCTTCGTTTGTAAGAACTTACAAGTCTTGGCATCGCTCATGGATTGTCGCTGGAACAGAGTCGAAGGAACCCTTTGATTCTCTTGACTTCTGCAAATTCGCATCTTGATAACCGGTTTGGACCCCTAATTTTATCGGTGGCGTCAAGCATTCATACTCATACTCATTCCGTTATCTCCCGTGCTTCGTTGTGCGTGTCTCTTTCTGGAACTCGTAAGCTTCACTAGCCTCGATTAATCTGAGAACGTTGCTGAGAACATGTTTCCCACTCTGACAGTGAACCAGGTTTCAGATGGCTAGTTTACTTGAAAAGACATGTGAATGAGAATGAATAACGGCAGTCAACTGTCACCTCAGGGAAAAAAAGAGGATCCAGAGATAAGCTTCGTACGTTGTTGGGCTCTTCTCAGGTCAGGTAAATTTGCTTATCTCGCGTCATCCGATTTAGCACTGTTAGGATTGTTGACATACGAATTCCAGGCCTCTTTTACGAGGCCTGCGAGATATACCAGTGCAGTACACAGCTTCTAGTTTAAGTGATACCTGCTAGCACTTGTAGTGAGAATCACCTCATGCGTTCCCATTTCTCACGCAATACCAGTCAGTACCATATAGGTGATGTTATTGTGAATTTGCCACTCAGGGTTTTTCATTTTAAGGGTATTATTATAGTATGCCGGCAATGGATCCCAGTGATGTAACCGTCTAAAGTGCTGGTGTGAGAGGTTTTTTCCAAAGCAAAGAAGACTTCAATTCAAACTCAAACGTTTACTCTTTCTCTAATTCTTGATAAACGTCTCTTTCCACGTTCACATCTATACTCTTTATCGTCTTACCTTACTTCGCTAGTGAAAACATTAGCATCGTATCGTTACAGTCACGGTATAGCTCACGAACGTGAGTACTCTAGAGTTTCCTCATGATCCAGATAAGAGATAAGAGGTGTTTTATTTTGATTTCTATTTCCGTCCTTATTAATCGTTGGAGAACGAAAGAACGGTACTCCAGTTGGGACATCCTGTTCATTCCTTGAATTCGCATTGTTTACTTGTTTTATTCCACTCGTATTGTTTGTTTCGTAACATGTACATCACATCATGTTTTCCCTATCCACTTTTTATCCTACCGTATCGTTCTCTGTAGAAGTACGACATCCAATCTTATCGTCTTATCCATTGGTATTGACCGCACAGCTCAAGACGTGAGAGAGATCATTTCCCACGCTCACTTCCATCTCTACTCTTGGAGTGGATACCATCTCAATCTCCAATCTCCCCGTTATACTATGTTATCGTTGCGGATCAAGCTAATCTATTGATTTGCATGCACGTTCAGTCAGACTTCATTATATACTCAAATCAATTTACAGAAACCACAAGAGATAGATAAGATGGCCACTACCGCTTCCGCCCCTGCTTCTGCTCCTACTACCACCGAAGTTCCAAGTAAGTTGATGCTCGACCAACTATCCCCGTCATATTGGAAAAACAGTACTAATCGTATTGCTACATCTTTGAACAGACTTCAAGATCGTTGGTAAACTCGATGGTGTCCCAGTAGTCCACGACTCGGTGACCTACGCTCAGTAAGTTATCCGTTAGGATCCACTCTGCAGCAGCGAGAAAGTAGCTTCCCGGTTGTAATGCATCGCAGACAAGTCCTTCAATCGAACGAATACACCGCTAAACTCTATGCAACCGCCCTTGCCCTTGCCAATAGTAAGCTATATCTTCATGCATTGAGTTATGTCCAAGCTTATATGTGATTCTTCTATTCACAGAGTCATATGAAGTCGCTACTCCCGTTCTTGTCAGGACTAAACCCATCTTGGAATCTGCGGATGGTCTCGCCGTAGCTACGTGAGTCAGCTGTCATTCTATTGCATGTCTGAAGTCAAGCTAATGAAGATTATGGGGATAATAGCTTTGATAGAGCCGAAGCTACTTTCCCTTGTAAGTTGCTAGCTGCGCCTGAGTGCAGAATGAAGGCTAATAGCAATTATTGCATAGACCCTTTCAAAACCCCTACACAAGATTTGGTAGTGGTCAAACAAGCTAAAGGAATTTACGATGGTGTGAGTCCTAGAAATGTTGCCGTTTGACACTACTTTCCCAGTTTATATAGCAGAAGTCAAACACATTTGTTATTTGGTGATATACTGATGTTATCAATCCATTGTAGCAAATCCACCCATACATCGCCTCTGCTCAACCTGTCCTCATTGACATCCTCGACAAGACCTCTCAAATCAACTCTGCCATCAGCTCACGAGCCGTAGCTACCGTTCACACTTCTCAAGATCTCGCTCATTCCCTCTTGGAACAATTGAGACATCTTGCGGAACATGGTCAGAACCTTCCTGCTACTTTGATCAATGTAAGTCTAGGTTACCAGCATCCTCCAGAAAATCCACAGTTCCGTCAATTAGCAGGATGAAGTTACTTCTTCTCCCTCCCCCTACTCTTCTCTTTTTGAAACGTAGACCTTTGCTCAACCATGTACACGCACATAGGGAGTCGGTAAAGTGACCGGTGACTTGAAAGAAATCGTCTTCGCCAAAGATGCAAGTATCCAAGATAAATCCAACAAGCTCGCTGCTTACGTCAAGGTGAGTTATCACTTTCTCGCACCTCTCATGGGAACGTGACTAATGATGCTATGCTTGCAGGATCACGCTAAGCCCGTTATTGAGGAGATCTATAACTACGTTAACGCTGCTAAGGTGAGCTACGTTCACAACTCGCCTCCCTTCACACATGGGAACATAGCTCATACTTGTTTTGTCTGCCGTTGCAGCTCAAGGCTGAACAGGAAGCTCAAGCTGTAGGAGAGGGTGCGAATGGTACCGTCGAGAATGTATCTGCTCCTCAATCTTAGATTAGGCAAGCCTCATCTCGCTGTGGCTTTTTCCGTTTGATTCCTTAGTCCGGAGGTTTTGAGCAGGTTCCGTTTGTATAGACTTTCTTTTTCCCTTGTAGTGTTTATATTATAGATATTTGAGTTCGTGAAGTTCATTTAGAATTGGGTTGATATATACGATGATTTTTCCCTTTGATAGGTTGATATGGTAGATTAGAAGTAAAGAAGTTACGATATGCATGCATCGATCTCTCTGAAAGATACGGTAGATGTGTCGGCGCCTTGAGACTTACCGTCATGTCATACAAATACATTGTTCGTCAATTTATATACAACGTGGTATGGTGGTTGATTGATGATAATATCAATAATAGTCCCATGGATAGAAGGAGATCTACCCTCATACTCATTCTTCTCTCCCTCTTCACCACTTTACTTTGATAAGCAAATCCCCCATTCGGACATATATAATAACGAAGATCGACGATCATCCCTGCTATTCTCACTCTTACCTATCCACTATCAAACCTCATCTCATCTAACGATCAACTCGACTTCCTCCTCTGTTCATTCAGTTTCCTCATAGCCCCCTCTATCCTATCTTTCCTCTCTTTCTCCTCTTTCGTATCCCCACTTATCAACTCTGATATACTTATCGGTGTAGACCCCTGAGGTCTCTTTTTGATTTCTCCTCTTAACATTATACCCAATCCTTTCGCACCTTTACCAACAGTCTGGAAATGGCTCACAGCCGGTATAGGCTGGGAGTATAGGCGGTAAAGTGTTTTGTGCCATCTCAATTGGCCTGTTAGGTGAGGTAAGAGTGCGTAAGAGGGATTTGTTATCTATTTAGTTGAAGGATTAAAAGTCAGCTTGAATTCATTTCACTTGGAATCGACGATTCATCATGAGTGAATGGTGAGCCATTTCGAGATCCCCACTTACAGGATGAGTAGTCATAGGATCCAAGACGATCGGTCCATCAGGTTTTGAATTTTCGAAATAACATCTTTCTAACACGTCGCGGAACTTGGGTATAGCGTGAGTCATCAATTTTGTATGGTATGGACATCTGCAATTAGGATGCATTTTATATGGTCAGCGAAAAATTTATTGCGACCCTTTCTGGATGTAATCTATGACTTATGAACCGCACTGTACTCACGGCATGGCTACGTCCATCACTGGATTGGCAAGGTTCAACTGCTGTAATCTCTCTATCACCTGTAAAACTGCGTGGTGGGTTCCCTATTCAAGCCAATCCAACAAAATCACCATGAGTAAGTATGCACCATTCTTGACTCAAGGCAGAATGGATAGTCCAGGAAATCCTGACTCACCGTAACTACCAACACCTTCGAACTATTAATTATCCCTGCACTTGCCCATTCCTGCCTTGGACCTATCGTTCCTCCACTTCCAGTAATCTCGTTCTCCCTCTCCCAGTCTCTCTGCAAACTGTGTATCTCATCCAAGATCAATTGCATCGCCCTCCGGCGCTTTAATGGCGTGGAGGAAGATTCAGCCTCGGACTCGGTAGATGTCACAGGTGGGAATGGGTCATCTTCCTCTGATGCTGGTGGGGGAGGTGGCGGAGGGACAAAGTATGATGGAGAGGATAAGGAGTGGAAATGACGGGCGGAAAGGACAGTGGTGAGATGTGAGCGGGGGTATGTCTGAGGTGGAGATGGTGGAAGAGAGGCGTATATCCTCTGTTCATTTTTAATCAGGTTGTCAGTCCAAAAACATCAAGGCAGTGATAGTACAATGCACAAGGCAGAAATTATACTCACAGCTAATCTCACTCCAGTACCTAAATCTAACCTCCCACTAGCCACCAAAGCAGTCAGAGTACCTATGAATCCATGTCCGGCAAGATGGGTCGTACCTTCAGGTAACAAAGTCGGACTTCCCATCTTCTCCTGGGCGGAAGCTAGGATGGCTATCGAGGATGAAAGGATGAATGCGGCAGTTACGTCGGGTCGTTTCATCAGTTCTTCCTATAATTTTTCCAATGATATCAGTGACGATCCTCCCGCTAGTACATCGGGGCATAAGGCTTCTTAGGTAGCCAGTACATTACCCGTATCGTTTCTGGACTGATATGGAAGACCACTCACTAGACTCCTCCCTTCAACCCAACCCCTCATCCACCCTTTGACCTGCTTCAACCCCGCATCACCCATCCCCCTCGTCTCGTACCCTATCGTAGCATCGGGAGATAAGAGAGCTTCTGAAGCTTCGTCCCATACCCTCAACGATGATGGAGTAGGTGCGATTGGTGTATGGGGGTATGAGCCCTACATAATGACATTTGAACCACAATCAGTAATCTCGACAAACCCAAGGTAGATGAAGCAGTGTATTTCATAAAGGGAAAGGAGAGAGAAGGTAAGAAAGATCCTTACGAGTCCAGCAAATAGGAGACATTTCCCAGATGGACCTCCGCTCTCAGTCGACGCACCCCTCTTCAACCATGTTACCCAATCTGTATTGGTCGAATTGGTCGATGCTTTTCTGACTGAGGGGACAAGGATAGACTGGGTAAGGTGGTTGGAAGAGAGGCTAGTAGGGATGTGTGGTATTCGCATGGTTTCGTCTTATATATGATTTGTGGGCATGTATAGTCGAGTATATCCGTTGTGTACTATAATCTTCAAGTGCCAATGGTAATGTTAATGTTGTTGTTATAGATGTTGATGTTGTTTTTGTTGTGAGATTGACTGAGATTTGAATATCATCCTCCGAGTCGAAGATGGATCCAACCGGGACGAGGAGATAACGCAGTAACCGAAAGATGTTCATACGGGTCTATTCGGTCGTACTGATCTTCTTTTCTCCTTTCTTCCATTCCTCAAATTACAGTGGATGAGGGATACTTGACGATCAAAGCAATTCAACGACACCTCAAGGAGTGAAACTGTCAAACTGCGATTCACAAGCATATTGAGAAAGATGAGTCAAACCCTCATCCAATTCAAAGTGTATGTCTTCCGTCTTCCCTCCTTCAGTCGATACCCAAGATGACTGACATGAGTGATACTGCAACCACGATAGTACCGGTGATGTTCAGGTATGCTCAACCCATTCCATGCATCATTGCAGGATCCAAAGTATGTGGGCATCAAGGCTGATATTTTGTGTTTGTATCGGTAGGGCGTAAACTTCCGTTCATACACCCAGAAAGAGTGAGTCAAAGCCAAACCGGACTGTTGGTGCGAAGAGGCTAATTGAGATGGCTGAAAATAGAGCCCAAAAGCTCGGTCTGAAAGGGCATGTATACAATCACGATGATTCCAGTGTACAGGGTGTAGCTGTCGGACCAGCAGATAAGATCAAGCAATTGTATGTCCAGCTCATCTCCTATCATTCCTCCCAAAAACGCTTGCATGGAATAGCAGTACTTGCAAGCTGAATCGTTCGATTGGACATCAGTCAATCGTTCCTCTCTCAAGGTCCTTCAGCAGCTGAGGTTCATAATGTGGAATTGATCCAGAACAAACAGAATGCAAGTGAAGAGGAGATAAAGACAGCTTTGGGCGGTTCAAGTGGATTCGAAGTTAGGCGATAATTGGATTATTTCATCCCATCCCATCCATTCTGATTAATCACGAAGTAGTACAATCAAGTATGTAGCATAATCTCAACTCCAAAACTAAGAAGTGAGGAATCATATGTATCTTTACCATAACTCAACCTCTATGCGATGAACCAAGTGGAATGGTAGTCACCCACTTACACTGATGATTCCAGCACTGGATTCAGGACGGGGTGATGTTGTAATCAATCTGTAATCAACGCGCGCAGCAATGCCAAGGCGGATTAGACTGTTTTGTAATAGGATGTTTTAAGGTTAGATTTAGCCGATCAGTCAATCATTCTCACTCTTGCTAGATGCTGTGTGACGACATAGCTCAAACAGCAGAGTCAACAACATATAACCTATTCCCATTCTTTATCTCACTAACAAGTAAGACATTCCGTTTCATGGTAATCACCATCCTATGACTTTACACCAATAGCAAGCCAAGAAGAATCTCGAATCGAGACTTGTGATTTGGCCTAGTAATATCCCTCGATGTCAATAACACAATCCAGTACACACCTCCGTCCTGGTCCAACAGCAGCTGGACCATCATCTTCCACATCTTCCCTTAACAAATCACCTTCTCAGACTTCACCTAAACTCAAGGGATTGAAGAAGCTCAGACCATGGAGTCTGGCTGCTCATGCTCGACGGAAAGTCGGAAACGGCACAAGCAGTATAGACGATCATGAGACGCAAATCGGCAGCACGGATAATCATAATGGTCATACCACCAGTATATACGGCGATTATTCGCACCTAGAAGCGACACCATACCAGGATGTCAGAATTAGAGTCTCATCGGACCAATCCCCAAGAAGAACCTCTGATACACCCCAGATAGGGATTACGAATAGTCAAGATGGGGAAGTAGATTGGGAGGAAGAAGAAGAAAGTGATGATGGAAGGGTTGACGCGTATAGTTGGGTGGATCCTAGTATTGTTGGAACTGCTAGATTGAGAGCCACAGTGAGTGAGCTCAACGTCAGACAAGGGACTTTATCGAGGTGTGCTTAATGCGATTGTGATTGATATTTGGTAGCCTGCGGTATCTCAGAGTGATTTGTCTCGATCTGGCTCTGGATCACGTTCGAATCTAAGATCATCAAATCAGACTTCACAGAATACCACGCCAGGAAACGAAGTTGCTGAACTACTCGAGAACGCAGGGGTTAGCCAGTCTTGTCTCTTCCTCTGTTTTTTCTTCTTCCAAGCAACATCTTACTGACATCTACGTGGTCAGACCGCACCCTCACCTCCTGCTCAATTACTTCCCGACGATTCCTACGCGATGCTACTGGCCTATCAAAGTACCTCGACATCCGACTCAGGACACACACATACCCCTTCGACCAACTCCCACGCAGCTCCCTTATCCCCCCTCTCACCGACACTCCCCACACCCTCTGAGTCGGGTATGCTGAGGAACCCTAATCCGGAATGGTACGAATTGGTAGATAGGACACTGAGCGATTCGTTAAGTAAAGAGGAACTGAAAAGACAGGGGTTATGGTGGGAGATGATTAAAGGTGAGAGGGAGTATGTGAGGGATATGAAGACTGTCTGTGAGGTAGGTTGGCATTGCTCTTCGTTGAATTGCCATCTTTTTCTCACAACCTTTCAGTTGTGCGGGACAACCAGAATGATAAAAGGTTGACTCCTGTGATAAACGAAAATCTGACGAATGAAATTTCTTTTAGGTCTTCATCCAGCCATTGAGAGAATACGATCCGCCACTGTTATCACCCGAATCTCGACTTCATGCATTTATAGCTGAAGTGTTCAGTACTTCTCAGCAGATATATCATGCGCATGTCAGACTGTTGGGCAGGTTGATGGAGAGACAAAGACATGAATGGCCGCTGGTGAGCTGTTAACATATAACCGTCAAATTCCGCCCATGCTGATTGATAGGGATAGATGACCACCGCTACCGATATACTGCTTGGTACATTGTTAGAAATCGTAGAGCTATACGAATCGGTCAGTTGTTCTCTTCAGCTTTCTGTTGGTCTTGATCAATAACTGACGTATCGATATCGATTATAGTATATGAAGAACTATCCATTTGCTGAAGCCAGAGTTCGCAGAGAACAAGAACGAAACCCACCATTTAGAGCTTTTCTTTCACAGAGGAACACTTATGACCTCACTAGAAGGAGGGATATTGTAAGTTTCCTAAATTTCATCGACATCAATGGCTACCTGTATCGACAGACTGACGATGTTCCGGATGGTATCGGCAGTCCGTATTCCTGTCTAGACCCGTTACTCGCCTACCACGTATCCTGCTAGTTCTCGAAGCGCTTTACAAAGTTACTCCGCCCGATCATCCAGACAAAGAAGATATACCTACCGCCATGGAGATACTACAAGGGGTAGTCAGGTCCACTCAACCTGGTATAGAAAGCGCAGAGAATAAGATAAAGTTATGGAATACCGCTGAGAGGTTGTTGTTCAAGAAAGGAGAGGTGGTCGTGAGTCTTGTCTGACATGCAACACTTATCGAGCTCGTTCTGTATGGAATCATTATTTTCTTGTTTCCACATCAAAATACAGCTGAACACTGCTGACCAGATGTAATGATTCAGGAACTTGATATAGCTGATCCGAAACGTACTTTGGTGCATATGGGATATGTCTTCAGGAGGGTTAGGAGCGAGACGAACTGGCATGGATGGTGAGCTTAATCCATCGTCCAGTCACAAGATACAAAGCTCACTGCTTTTGTTTACAGGCAAGATCTTCGAGCCATTTTGCTAGACAACTATTTCCTCTTAACAAGAGATGAAGAGAACGGGAAACATGTGGTAGTTTCAAGAGTAAGTTGGCGTTTCTTACAATTTCTCATTACTGGAAAGCGAAAGCTCATTCGTTGTTCGGTATCTAGCCGATACACCTTGATTTCCTTCATCTGACATCTGCGGATGGAGTACCCGAAAGGAGGTATGACAGTGTGACCAAATACCAGAAACGACCTGGTGCGCATATGTAAGTTGATCCTTTTGGGTTCAGGCGGCTCATTAGCTGATGTATATCTGCCTCAGGCTAGAACCGGTATTCCAACCTGAAAGATTGATGTTTCCATTCACCATCACTACTTCTGGTGGAGCGAATGGTAGGACTTATACCCTTTGTACAGCGTGAGTGGTAGTGATGCCCTACGTCAGAATCAAGATCCAAGTGCTGATGATCACGATAGTACACAAGGACTTCGGTAAGCTAGCATTACATTAAGGAGATGATCGCCAAGCTGACTTTCGTAGGGAGGAATGGAAGGAGAAGATTGAAGGTGCGAAAACATTGCGTAAATTCGATATTGAAGGCAATCGCGTGAGTCCGAACACAACGATCATAATAAGTGTGTCACATTGTCTGACGAGGATGTCGTAGACCTTCGCGATACACAGTATCACTGTCCCACCGCAGATCAAAGATCCCATCAACGCAGCTGATACGTTCACATGGCACAATCGAGAGACTATAGCTATAGCTACTGCCAGAGGTGTGTGGCTAGGCTGGAGAAGGGATTCGAAGAGTAAGTCATTTCGTGCATGTCGAAAGATTTAGCTGATATGGCATGAGAAGCATTTCGACAACTTATCAATTTCAATTCCGGTCACATAAGTATGGTCTCGATCGTTCCTGATTTCGGATGGCTTCTTGTCTCTTCATCTGGATCGCTATTGGCATATAATCTCAGAGATATGATACCTACCTCGAACCCTGATACGTGGATCACGAAGGGTCGATTAGATGGTCAGAGGTTGAGTGCTCCGGAACATAATATCGCTTTTGCTAGAGTGGGTGTAACAAAGGGAAGGTTATTGGGTGAGTGTCTCCCAGCTACCCATTCGAGCAAGATGTCGATAAGCTGATAGGATGGTGTGATTAGTGGTCTACGCCGTCCATTCTCGTAATTCCCACCAAACAACCTTGAATTTCTATGAACCTCTACTCAATCCATCTTCCGCCTCATACGGTGTACCATCCTTCCGCCCATTTGGCAATATAACTGTGCCGGGCTATGCGTCGGACTTGTCGTTCTTCAGACAGACTGTGTCGGTAGTAACCGAAAAGACATTTGTAATTGCTGAACCTGGTAATCCGACGTATAATTCTATCCCTACCTTTCCACATGAGATACCTGAACGGGCGATGGTAGTGAGGATGGTCAGTGGGTCGAAGCCTATGGGTATGTGGCAGGTGGATGAGAGCGAGTTTTTGTTGGTGTACGAGTGGGGAGCATGTTGGGTTACAAAGTGTGAGTGTCGTGCTTGAACATTTCGCGTGTCCATTCAAGTCTTCCATGGGGTACGAGGTACATATGCTAATTGGAGGAAAATAGTCGGCGAAGTCTTCCGTAAAGGATCTTTCCTCCGATGGAATCTCACGCCTTCCTATGTGATATTCCGACAACCCCATTTGTTGTTATTCGACGAGACTCACAGTAGGGCCGAAGTGAGGGATGTTACCTCAGGAAGAGTATGCGAGGTGATAGAAGAGAAGGGGATGAAGGTTTTCCCTATAGTTAGATTCGGTCAGGGGGTCATAGCTAGGAGTGGGACTGGGAGAGGATTGATTGAGATTGTTGAGGTAGGTCATCCCTTCTTCTATCTCAAACCAAACAGTGGTGCTGATGCTTGTTCATGTGTGGTGTAAGACTGTACCGTTGTAGCTGTAGCTTGAATCTCTTGAAGAACGATCTTAATTTTAATGTGATTTTACGGATGTATGAACAATCGGGTTGTAAAGTACGGATGATGACTATAATTGATATAGCTTTTATATAATAATGTTGTTGTCAAGTCATGCTTTCAGTTATGCTCTCATGCGAATGCATAATGCCATGTGATGTAGATGGTCACTTTTTTCCCTCCCTTCCCTTGTCCGAAATACAAATAACATGGATTAATTCACGATATCTACCATACTTGGTCTTAGATCTTCCAACTTGTTCGCACCTAACAATCTCATTGTCGACTGAATCTCACTCTCGAAGACTTTCAACGACATCAGCCTTGAATCATCTGTTATCAGTAGAAAGGATGAAAACTCACTCTTCACAGCATGTTCAACCCCCTGTACACCCGCAACAGTCTGAGCGAACAAGAACCCTCTTCCAACACCCACAGCGTCCGCCCCAAGACATAAAGCTTTGACCACATCCGTACCTCTCCATATACCTCCGTCAACAAATATCGAAAATTTCCTTTCATTCTCTTTTTCCCCTTTAGGAACAGACGGTACGAGCAAATCTGGATTTTCTACTAGTTCTTTAGATGGACCTGTAGGTGTCCTGTAAGCTGGTCGGAGGAGCCATGGAGCATGTTGACGGATTTCCAATAAGGTCGATAAGCCCGTGGCGGTCGTATCGAGTTGTCTACCACCGTGGTTTGAGAGGATCACTCCGTCCGCACCTAGTTTGTAGGCTTGTACTGCGTCCTATATGTTAAATCAAAGAATCAGTACTACAATCTCCCTTACTTCGATCTGATGGAGTTTGATCCTTGTTTGAATCGGATTGAATATCAAGTACCAAGAAAGAAGTATCAGCTCACCTCAACGGTCTGTACACCTTTAATGATAATAGGTAACTTTGTCTTTTCCTTTAACCATTTCAAATCTTTCCAATTCAAATCCGGATCCACCGCAGAGAAGATCGCCTCCGCTACACCCTTTGTCTCACCCTGTTTATCGAACGCATCCGTCTTGGGAGCTTCGAATTCCCCTTTAGCCCTTATATCCCTTTCCCTCTTTCCACCCACTGGCGCATCGACGGTGAGTAATATCGCGTTGAGACCTAGTCTGTTGACTTTGGATATGACTTCTTCGGCGAGGTGGCGTTTGGAGTTGACGTAGAGCTGGAAGAAAAGGGGTTGGTTGGATGTGCGGGCGGAGGTGATTTCTTCCACGGAACATGAGGCGAATGATGATATCTGGGTTGAATGACAGACATATCACAAGTCAGCTTTCGAGATCGAGATGACTTGTAGATACAGAGCGACACTCCAACTTACACACTGTATTATACCTGTCGAGGCGGCACCTTTTGTCAGATTGACTTCTCCATCCGGATGACCAAGTTTGGCCATTGCCCTATATAGGCCAAGCACAACCTCAATGAATCAACTTTTCCTCCAGAGTATCATAGCGACTGATTGATATTCTACTTACGCCGGTGAGATCCATAACGGTATAGTACTATCGTAACCCAAAATCTTCGTTGAGGTATCAACCTCCTTGACAGGTCGAAGTACACGAGGTCTGAATCGGATCTTCTTGTAATCCGAGTTATTTTCGTTTTTAGCTATTCAAAACAAAGAGAAGATCCAAATCAGCACCTCTCATATGAAGAGCAGCAGCCTAACCATGATACAAAGATTGAATCTCAAGATGACCAGAGACCAGAAAGGCTATTCATTCAGCACTCACTAATCTCATCATCCGCCGCAGAAGCATAATAAGCCCAAGCGACCTTTGAGCACAACTCCTCCGCGGCAACTTCGAAATCTCTCATATTCACTATGCTTCCTAATCCCTTTTCTTCATATTCCTGTCTTTTCTGCTTGATCCGATTCTGTTCATCTTCCTCAGATTTGGAAATCTTGACTGCTAGCTGTTCTCTCTCATAGGCCGATTCGATTTCCAGTTGACCCAGGTGAATCACCGAGGGAGGTAGGTTTTCGGGCTGGAGTTGATCAGACGGATGGCGAGGGTTGAATATGTAGGAGACATCTTTGGATCGGTTGTTTTCAATTATTTCACGGCCTCCGGGATGTTCATCTAGAAATTCGGTGACGCTGAATCAACGATTCCAAATGGTCAGTATATGGGATTTATAATTTGGTTGATTGATTCGACAATTCGTTTCATTGTCATTGACTGTGATTGTGATTGTGACTATTGACCAGAAGCCAACTGCGATCTAACGATACCCCGGCATTCTACTCACTTGTATACCTCCCCGTTGATTACCACCCAAACTTCATCCCCATCCTTCTTATCCAACACCTCCCTACTCCCAATCTTGATCACCTCCTTACCGCCTTTTGAGCTATGCACCTGATCAGGTACATCCGAGTTGACCTTGTCTGGTACGGTATCAGGCTGATAATCCAATTTCGCTCTTGTCAGATACATATAAGTCTAGCACAGATTGTTTCCGAAAGTCAGCATCTACACGCCTACTTCTTATTCGATCGGCGGCAATTTGGCTTGAGCTTACAGGTACAGCTAGAGCTACTCCTCCTGCTATGATCAGTCTCTGATCGATCCTCCTAATCGAGGAAGATGCATGGGTGGTGAGTTTTCGTCTCGAGATGGATCGAGTAGCTGAGGTTCGAAAGTTGAGAGCTGCTGCACGTAAAGGTGAGAAGGAGGGCATCGTTCGGATCTGTTTTGGTTTCTTCTTTGCTTTTCTTTTTTGACAATCTGAGTGCTTTCGATCTGTCCCCACTGTTTATAAAGTTACCCAAGAGGAAGAAATGTCGAGTACAACATCCATCCACTTTTTCCATACACATCCTCTTTGCCATATATATCGTGATCAGGGTAAAAGTCAACAATCATCTTCGGTCCGTACTCGATCCACGGTGTTAGCCGAGGGAAACGAGTTCGGCGGGTTGTTGTTCCGGACAAATCATACCACACCCATTAGTGGGAGATGGGATGTCGCAAGTGACAACCTGATGGGTATGCATCAGATCGTATAGATATGTCTTGATTCGGGATGTAGTGTAGATAGATGCATTGCAGGTCAAATTGACAGGTAGACAGGCAATCAGTCGCATGAAGCAGGTCTAATCTTTTCAGACTTGGTCATAAGTCGAATACTCAAGTACTGAACCTGAATGCTCCGCTTAAATCGCCTATCGATCCGATCCATAGTCAGATCGTCGTCAACCGTCAAGTTTGGAAGCACACCTGCTTGACCTTAGACGTTGTGATCTGAAAATCATCATTGATGGAAAATAGTGTGATCATCGGAATCTATATCCATCTTCTACTAATTCACTGTACCAACTACATCATAGATTTGCAGAATAATGGTCGACGCCAATCAGGTTTTGACTCTCGAAGAGATCCAACAAGCCTGCAATGTCGAACTCGTAGACAAAGATGGGATCAAGCAGACTTTTGGAGACTTGATCAAAGGGAAGAGAGTGGTGTTGATCTTCATAAGGCATCTTTGTCAGTACACCCACATGTCACAAATATTGCAACGTCGTCGCAAGTTAGTCCAAGCTGAATTGGAAAATGGTGTAATTGTAGGGTGCACAAATTGTCAAGCTTACACATATCAGTTTGGCAAGTCCATACCTCCCTCAAACTTACCTGCAGGTACAGAAGGTAAATGCGGTGTCTCTTTTCCCTACCAGTCTTACCGATGTTCAGCTTGTACTGATATCCTCCTTTCACTGGATACGTTCGATGTTGCACATCAATCAGCATATATAATAGGATGCGGTGCATCCTCTCCTATTCCCTCATATCTCACCCGGACTTCATCACCTTATCCAATCTACTCATGTCCCTCCCTCGATCTACACAAGGTATTCAACTTCGGTAGAACCCTCAAAGGACCCAGTACAGGAGAAAAGAAAACTTACATGTCAGAATTGGGAGGAGGGTTTAACAGGACTTGGTTATCGCTCAAACACAATTTACTGAAGACACCAGGACATGGGCTGGAGAGTGTCAGAGGACCGAATGATCAGAATGGCGGAGAGGTGATCTTCGAAAAAGGTGAGTTTCACTAAAACCAAAATATGAGAAACCTGAACTCTTGATGTTGAGCCAATTGTCACGTTGTATTTCCGATTTCGATGAGTTAGATGGCACTTGCTGGTATATCCATAGAATGCAGAATACAGAGGATCATACCAACCTTGAAGAGCTAGCTAAGATCATCGGAGCAGAGTATACGCCTTTATCTGAGAAAGACAAGTCGTATCCCAATTGATGAAAGGGATGGACCATCCTTCTGAAATGGAGTTGCTCACATCATGTACATATATGCTCGTTGTATTGAACAATTCATGATGTGCTGTAGCTTGTGTTATACATAAATCATGAAATAGTATAATATACATGTTATGATATGATATGATATGATCCTGTAGATTACACCGTAGCACTCTGTACACCCCCAAACAAGCTTCCTACCCAATTCTTCCACCACCCAACTCCACCTACAGCATTCCCTCCTCCGGACTGATCGACCTTCCCACCTGGCCCACCTGAGATTCTACCTCGTCTGACATGACTTTCGGGGTACAAGTTCGCACGGAGGACTGCTCCAGTAGAAGCAAGGAAGATCGTCGCCCATCCCCATAAAGCACCTTGTATCAAGGGTGATACGAGCTAATCACCCGAAACATGTATATTAGCATCTTCTGATCGTTCTAGTATAATTGGTGTCAGTGTAAGCATTATGGATTTACCTGATCTCTCAATGTCACCCAAAGGACTTTACTCCACTGAACATCTACTTGTCTTCCCCAATGAAATACCCTATCTTCATCTGCAGTCTTCACTAACGTCCCGCTAGGTTTGGTCTGTTCGATTCGGCCTTTCTTCTCTATTGCCGTAGGTGTCGGACGGGGAGTGAGGAAAGGTCGGATGGAAAGGAGGTATGACTATGTCCCAAAATACAAACACAAAATCAGAAAAATCAGCAAATTGTTCTTATCATAGAACATGAGAGTCTGGTCCATGTATCGAAAACATAGCTTACCTGCTCGAATCGTAGATCAGGCATCACAGGCATAGCCTGCTTGACTCTCTTCCTCCCTTCTTTCCTTGCCTTCTTATGATCCTCATGGTGATGTTCATTGACGCTGGGCAGACTATCTGGGAAGTTACTTTGCTGCTTCTCGGACGAAGGGTGATGTACGGCTTGGGCAGACGATTTGAACGGGTTGTGAGATGGGTTGAGGGATGTCATCGTTTTGTGCTCGTATTGGTATTTGACTTGTGATATGTATGATATTCAGCGATCTAGTGGCCTATTTGAGGCTAGAAGTTGCAGAAGAGGTTAATGACGTTTCGTTTGGCGATGAAAGTAACTAAGGAGATCTGTGCGCTAGATGGAGGTTACGAGTGGAAAGCGGAGGTCACCGCACCGCACGGCTAAGCTAATTTCCTCGCGAAGGCCACCGTTAAGTCATCACTCGAGTACAAAAAAATCGTCGAGAGATGCGTTCTAAACCTTGTGCAGCAACACATTCCAGCGCTCTGACAAGGCAGCAGAGGGAGAAGATGGTGGACAATATCAACGCCTATACGACAGATGAGCAAATCCAACAACCAAGCCGGAAAATCACGTTCGCACCTCCTCCCATCCGACCATGGTCTGATATTTCGCTATACCTCTTATCCGCCGGTTTCTACCTTGTATCGATCTGCTCAGCTCTACTCGGCATATCATATATCTATTGTCCATCTCAAGTGAGTCCATAACGTGTAACGTCCCTTCTGTCCGGAAAAAGCTATATAGTCACGCTAATCGTATCTGTGGCTTTTATAGTATGTACCATTCATAGAGCCAATATGTCAAGATGATCACTACAAATACCTCATCCCGCTATTGGTACCTGTAATATCCTGGTTCGCCATTGCCAATTGGGTAGGGTGGGAGTACTTCAAATACTCGTAGATTCATTACCTCTCATCGTGACTTGACATATAGTCGACTATTGGTTATCAAACATCAAGCTATGGTCATCCAACTTCGACTTCGACTTTGACTTTGACTTTGACTTTAGAGCAAAGAGCATTGTCTAAAGTAATAGAATATCTGTCGTGCGATCGCATTCCGTAAGAAGTCCTTGAATTTCGATCTAGCCCTAATCAAAATCTGGAAGATCATTCGAGGTAAATAGTCGCTCCGTCGGTAATGCTCCTCTAAAATCTGCGGATGCAAGTAGACGAGCAACCGCGAAGTCAAGACTTTCAGATCAAGCCTTCAGATTAGTCTTCATGGAAGTTAAGAGTTCCTCAAGCGTATGGACTACCAATTCTATATCTATACCAGCTGTACCCATTTTCACATCTTATGTATTTATGCATATGTCTGTATACCCTCTACCCTACAACCATCACTCAACGGTAATACTCGACATACTAATCTCATCAAATGGTCTATCATTCTTATCGACCCTTACATCCTCTATATCAGTTATAATATCCAAACCTCCGACAGCTCGGCCGAATACCCTATATCACCACATCAGCTTTGTCGGTACTGAGGTTTTGTCAATGAATTTGACTCACGTATGTTTACCGTCTAACCATTGACACGGCACAGTTGTAATGAAGAATTGAGACCCGTTCGTTCCGGGACCTATATCCATGATCAGCTTCTTGTATGCCAACATAGAATCGGGAGCGGTCAGAATGTAAGCTGAACATACCTGCATTGGCCATCGAAAGTGTGAATGGTCTATCATGACGAGCTTTAGGTGATATTTCATCTTCAAAAGTACCTCCCCAGATGGATTCACCACCTGTTCCGTCCTATTTTCCGTACGTCATGTTCAGCTATCAACAAATCTGAGGGGTCGAAGATAATTACACAGCAGACTTACGCCTAAGGGATCACCACCTTGAATCATCTATTGAACCCACATCAGCTATCTCTTATTCTCGGGCAGGTCAAGAGGACGCAAAGTGAACTCACGAATTTCTTGATGACTCGATGGAAGATCGTTCCATTATAATAACCTATTTCCACGACATCAGCTACTTCACCCTTTTCACACACAAACAAACGTTTGCCATAGAGCTGAAAACAACATCACTCACCATTCCTAGCATGAGTAACGAAATTCTCCACCGTCTTCGGTGCGATATCAGGGAATAGTTGCAACGTGATATCACCCTTGGTAGTATGTATCGTACATCTAGTGGCTGATACTCTCTGTTTCTCAGGTGCAGAAGGTATAGCAACGGTTTGTTCTTCCCTTGTTGGTCTTTCGTTAAACACATCCCTATCGCCTTTACTCTCCCTACGTACATACACACAAACCCCATCAGCTGGAGATCATAGCCTTTCCCCCTGAACAACTTCACTCACTCTTTATCACTCTGTGCGAAAAGGTAAAACCTCTGTTTCTTATAAGCCGTAGCGAACAGATGAGGATCCCTTGATCCTTTCTCTTGTAAGAGAGGATTGGCAGATGCTGCCATTTGAACTGTCGTTAATCCCTTCTTGGCTGGGGCACCTTGATACAACGCCAAATTCAAGAATCGCAGCGTCTCATCTTTACCTAGCACTCGAGCGACTTTGTTGGTGACCGTATTCACCACTATTTAGACCACCAAATACTCGTCAATTGCTTTACTCACTAAGATCCTAAATGAAGGGGAAGACTCTTACTAACCTTTTATACCCAACATAGTGGGATACAGAACGAAATTCCCACTCTCATCCCAAACCGCATTAGCAGTCCTCAACATCCCTCCTGGACCACTCTCACTCCTATCTAATTCTCTTTCAACTGCCAGACGTCGTCCGAAATCCATATCATCCAATTTGAACACCGCCGTTCCGGCCTGTTGCATCTCCACTACAGCTGTCAATGACTCATCATACGTCCTTGTCAGTTTGCCGGTGAGGAAGTTGAAAATGTGCACCGAACGGGATGGTAAGGCGAGAGTAACGAAATGAGATGAATTAGGAGAGAACGTTAATGAAGTTGGAAGTGTTTTGGTCTAAAGAACAAAAATGATCAGCTTTCTCTCTTCCGACAGGAAGTGTACGAGGAGTAAAACAGCTGACCTTTTTGAAATGGAATAAATCGGTAGAGGATTTATATTCCCATAAACCAGGTACTGAGGGTAAACCCCATGGTTCACTGGGTTGCCAATATTCTACGAAACCATCTTCGTCCGCTGAAACTACACAATCGTATTTGGCGGTGTACTATTGATCCAAGACCCATCAACTTCGTTGTTCTCATCTCGGGATGATTTCGCAGAGAAAGCTGAGCTATACTTACAACCATGAGATGAACAGGTGCTCTATGTATCTTCTCCAAAGTATATAACGGAGTCCCATCACCCCTTCCATCGTATATCCTTATTGTCGGAGTGTTCACCTCGGATACAGCTAACAGGGCCTGACCAGCTCCTGGTTGATGGATCCAACAACATGCTTTGGGTGTAAATGGGAATTTCAAGATATTGATCATGTCTAGATACGCATCATACAACAACCATAATCAGTATCCGAAATAACTGATCTCAGGAATGAATGCGACTTACCAAAATTAACCACATCAAATACTCTACCTTCCCCACCTTCTGAGACGGTAGCGAATAATTTCCCATCATCACTTGCAGAAGTTCCCACTATAGTTTTCAGGGACGCTCTATAATGCTTTACGAATTCTATTCCTTGTTCTTGCTTTTTCCATAACTTCAAATGACCATCGATCGATGTTGTTATAACGAAGTTCGTCCTAGAATATATATTCCATAAGATAAGCAATACTCAACATCGGCTTTTCTGTGACCAGCTTTCTATAACACTTGTATCGATAGGTAAAATACTTACCGAGTCATAGTTACCGTATTTAATGGTTCTCTGTGCATGAAAGACTTGTAGTATCTATCTGTATCAGGAAGTGAAGCCAAGTACAACTTCTCATGAGGCAAGACTGCAGATGCCATTGCCATACGTTAGTCCATGTGGGTTTATCTTCATCCGGGCGAATGGAGGTTACTTACCTGCCCTCTTCTTCTTTCGTCCATTACTAACTACCACGTCACCCCCTCCTCCAGGCATGGGACCTATCCACAAATTCACATAGGTCGTGTCAGCTTGCGTTATCTGTCAATATTCGTGGTCACCAGCTATTACATACCTATCTCTTCATCTGAGGAATCATCAACATCGGCAGCTGGCATCTCAGGTACCGCATTGTCAGTCTTCACGTCTTGACCATCTGGAGATACTCCATTTCTTGATCTTTTGCCTAGAGTGGATGGGCCTGCGTCTTCTGACATCTCCAGTCGGTGCTGACGAGGTGTATAGTATATACTACAGTAAGCTATAGGAGCAGAGTTACATCTAAAAGTTAAGGCTTGTTATACTTTAGAGAACATCGAAGGGCAAGTCGGGTTGATAAGTGAGAGGGTCAGATAGATGAAAGCTGAAATGTTTTTCTTTCCACGTGGTATGTCGTTCCTGAGCAGATTTCCATCTTTACGCTTCCCAAGATTTTCAAAAGTTCATAGGTGTTGCATGATATCAAGTTGTACTGTTGTACTTTGACAAGTATTTTGCTATTTCAGATCGAAGCTATCTCTCTGATATCGACCAAAATACGATGTCTTCGAAGCCATTCAACAAGAAAAGATCCGCCCCTGACGGCTCGTCATCCTCGGCAGGTGGTAAATCCAAATTTTCAAAAACCAACAACGGTAAACCTCAATCATCCAAATCATTCGCCAACAAGGGAAATGAAAACGCTGGTAAATACCAGAACAAGAACAAAGGCAACAACAATGGTAAAAGCCGATCAGCACCTATAAGGGAAAAGGATGAAGATGTGAAAAGACGTAAGAAACCTATTACAGCAGGTGGTGGGGAAGAAAACGTCGATGACGATGAAGATATAAGTATGGATGATGATGAAGGTTCTTTCTCCGAAGAAGAAGATGAAGTTGAAGATGAAGATGAAGATGAAGAGATGGGTGATAAAGCTTTAGAAGGACACGAAGGGGAGGAACAAGAGAAAAAACCTAAATTGACCAAATCTGAGAAATTGGCATTACATGCAGCTCAACCTCATCGAACTACTTTATTACCTTCTCATCCATTACTTCATGATACACTCTTACCACTTTGGGAGACTGCACGAAGAGCAGATTTATCGAAAGATCAAAGGAAAAAGGCAATTAACGAATTGTATAATGCTGTCAAGGGGAGGATTAACGAGGTTTCGAGAGGACATAAAGGTGGGAGAGTCCTACAGACTGTGAGTTAGCTATACAATCTAGGTAAAATCGGCTGTCAGGTGTCGTATGATATTTAGAAACACCTGGAACTCGAAGGATAGTTGCTGATGTATACTTTCTTTACTGGTGTGCTGGTAGATCGTCAAATTCGGTGGCAAGGAGGAACGTACAGGTGTGGCTATGGAGTTGGAACCTAGATGGAAAGATATGATGGAATCGAAGTATTCCAAGGTGAGTTATCGATCAATCTAAATCAATCACTGTGTATCATCGCAATGTCACAAAATTTCGAATCTTCACAAGTGCTGACTTTGGTGTGTGACTCTTCGATAGTTCCTCATGTCCAAACTCATCCGATACGTCCCCTCCATCCGACCTCTCCTGATCCCTAAACTAACCCCTACCCTCTTAACACTACTGAACCACTCAAACGCCGTCACTCCCTTGTCCGACTTCTACGATCTCTACGCTACCTCAAAAGAACGTAAACTGCTCGTGAGAGGGTTCTACCCACGAGAACTGAAGATTTTCGATGGTGGTAAACAAGGTATCGAAGTTAAGGGGCTGGAAGCTTCATTGGAGGATCTGATAGGTGATGAAAGTAAAGGAAGAGAAAGGATCTTAGATGGTGTAGAAAAAACTGTTTTGGATGTGTAAGTTATCTTGACTCTTAATGGAATAATCCCTAGGATTGGGTGACTAATATAATACTTGTTTGATATTTGACAGATTCAACGCTACTCAGAAACAAGCTTTGGCTCAATCGATCTTCCATCGACTGGTTCTTGAATACGTTACTTGTATCTTCAAGTTTTTGGATGAGGAAACTGCTGATAAGAAACTGCACGAATTGTTAGCTGCGTAAGTGAATTCGCCTGTCTATGATCCATCTGGGTACGACTAAATGATTATATCTCGATCTAATAGCGGTGCAGAGAGTTTCCCCGAGATAGTACATACCAAGGATGGTTCGGCTGTCGTGCGAGAGTTGATCGTCAGATGTAATGCCAAGGTCAGCTGCTTGGAGCTCGGCGTAGTCCTTACATCGATGACTGACGTTCGGCACGTTTTGATAGGATCGAAAAACTATCCTTCAACCTCTTCGTAAACACGTCGAAGCATTATGTAAAGATGGTGATGCTCAGATGGTGTTGTTTACCGCTTTCGACTGTGTCGAGTGAGTCTGTTTCTACAACTCATCTGAATGACTACTGATGACTGGTGAAAATCGTCTCATAGTGACACCAAACTTATGGGTAAAGCTTTCGTTTCGGACGTTGCATCCCTCGCTACCAACTTGGCGTTCGATAAACAAGGTCGAAGGGTTTTACTTTACCTTTTGACCCCAACGTCGACCAAACATTTCATGCCTCAGACTATCCAATCGTTAGCTGCTTCTGCCTCCCACGCCAGGGAGTTGGGAACCAGTAAGAAGGACACCGAAGTGAGAAGGAAGGAGTTGCTCAGCTATGCCTCCGAGGGGCTGTTAAAGGCTGTAGAAGAGAAAGGAGATGAGATGGTTAGAGACCCAGGAGCGGGCCTGGTCGTACAAGAAGTATTAATCTATGCTAAAGGAGGTGAGTTCATACCATGCTTCGATTTGTCAATGTGCGAGAGTACTGAATGCTGAATGTTGGAATTGATATGTAGATAAATCTGGAGCCATCTCAACTTTATCTCAAGCATTATCAATCCCCTACCCCGATCCTGCACCCGTCGACCCCAATCCTGATCAAACCACTTCTCATCCTCTCGATCTCTCCCATTCGATTCGTACTTACAAGACCCTTTTGTCTGGAGGTCATTTCAACAATTCTACTAAAACTGTCGAAATTACCGATGAGGACTTATCACCCAAATTCGCTTCTGCCATTTGGGAAGCAATAACTGATGAGTCCGTAGGAGGGGATGATAATGTGTTGAGGATATGTAAAGGTAATGCACCATTCGTTATGGTAGAGCTTATTGAAGCGCTCAGGAAATCAGGAGAGGTGAGTAAAGTGAAGAAGGTACTGGGTAAGAAGGGTGTAAAGGAGGAGGTGGAGAAGAGTGTAAGGAAAGGTGCGGGTCTGTTAGCTGAGAAGATTGCGGAGTTGTAGAGTTTTTACGACCTTTACCTTGCTATCATACTTCCATACTCTCTTATCATCTTTGTGTATGCATTATCTCTCTGATCGTACAGGAAGGACAGGCTGATGGGTTGCAGCGACCTTGACATATCATTACTTACCTGTCTCTTGCTTGTCACATGCCTGCCACATTCAGGTCCTCGTGAATTGCTGTGTATGACGTTGTTGCCTCATTGCATTGCCGATCTCACATCTATCATCAGAGTTTAAGCTAAAATGATTCTCCGAGATTCACTTGTTTGATCTAAAATATATATCCTTATGGCTGTGCTATGTTCTACGTTCTATTTTGATGTGTGGAGTGGATTGTGAAGTGAAGTGAAAGTATGATGTATGGTGTGTGTCTCGTTTGAGCAAACGACAAGTGACGGAAGAGGTGCTTGGTTGACAAAGGTATATATATATATATATATATATGGATAGAAGCAAGGTACTCTCTTTCTCTCTATTTAATTTAAGAATCAAATCAATATCTACTTTTAGGCAAATCAACAAATCGCTCTCGATCTCTATTCTACTTTATATCTATCTTGTTAAATAATCCACTAATGATGCGATCCTCCTCACCTATCATCCTCCTCTCTATCCTCTTTGCATCCCTCTTCCCCCTCTCCCTCGCCCGAGTTGCGTCCATCACCCTCGACTCCAATACCGCCATCCCAGGTCAAAATATCAGCGTAACAGTCACGTCGTACAGTCATATTCAGAACTGGGACGATTTCGGTATAGTATGGGGTCTGTTAAGGGATGATAACGGTGACTGTGTGGAATGCGTCGGAATGGAAATTGGTTATGAGAATTTATAGTGAGTGAAGTCGACTCTCTCTGAGACATGTCACCATTTTCTATCGTTCATACCCTACATATCTGATCGGGATTCATGATTTCATACCAAAGCAGGAGAAGACAGAACTAATCAATCATTTTTGTATTTCTGATGTATTTAGCGGTAATAACACTCTTGGCAATACGACTTATTCCCTCCAATTACCCAACACAACCACTGGAGCATACTATCTCAAAGCGGCTGTACCGCACTTGGTAGGGGTAAGTATTTCACCCCCAAATCGATATACCGATTTATCTATCTCGTTCGTTCATTCGTCCTATTGACTGATTCTGATTTCTCTGGCTTTCATAGGCATCAGGATCAACCGGTATAAACTATTTCAACCAATCTCTTAATCTCGTATCTAATGCTAAGATGAGAACTTAATAAATGGACGATACCATCTGGATCTCGGTTCAAGAATCTGCATCAAGTGTTTTAATGGACTAGTTACGAAATGGACAATCTCAGTATAATTCATGTAGAGTATATACTCTACAATTGTATATTATCTTCGATTTCATGTTCGCTGGAGAAACAGGATCTTTCTCAGTACGACATGAACTATCTCAGAATGGTGTAAAAGTATAATATTGTATCTATAATTTTCACATTATAACATGTATCGCGTATACTGATCGACTCATGACGAACGCTGTGATCCTGCAGGAGACTTGCATGTATAAGGACAAATAAATTTACAATACAATTAGAAAAACCAAATACGAAGTACGAAGTACGATCAAATGCTAAACGATCGAGATGTTAGGATAAAATCTACAAACAACATGCACATCAGCAGTCATCTCGTGATCGCCTCGGGAAGTAAAAAGGAAACACTCACAGCGAGGAGAACAACTGCAACTACAATAACCAGTATGACCAACAGACAAGCCATCCTTCTACCTGCTTTACGTTGATATTCATGTGCCGTCGTCAACTCTTCAGCAGCAGAGGAAGTATCGCGCGCAACGGAAGTGACATTTGATTCAATGTTATCTAGCAGGCCATCAAACATGATGAGCTCACACAGAGAGAAAGCCCAAGATGAATGAATTCGCTCACCTATCAATCCACCTTGCTCGACGACCATCGTACCTAAATCTCTGAAAATATCATTCAATTCATGTATACCACTTTCAATCTCCCTTATTTCAGCTTCTCGTTCAGCAATGAGGGTTTCTTGGAAATCAAGTTCTTGAGGTGATACCCTTTGAGCAAATTATCACATTAGCACAATGATGTATCTGTAATTTGGCTAATTACTCACTGTTGGACCTGCTGTTGAGCTTGGACCTGTTCCAGCTCGACCGAAGATCTAGGTTCTTCATGACTATTTTACGGATATCAGCTAATATTGTTCCGGCATAGAAAGTTCGTAGCTGAGGGTTGTAGACATGAACATAGACATACGCTTCTTCAGACTCTTCTACCAACTTGTCTACTCTCCTTTTTTGACTTTCAACAAAACTCCTTTGTCTTTCTGCCGATTGACGTGATACCCTCTGGAAAGACGTTATGGCATTACCGAATTCTTTGGATAATTTGGTTTGGATTGGTTTACGATTTGACTATTCAGTGATGGCATTGTTGGCAATCAGCTTATCGATGAGTAACAAAGTATAAGAGACGAAAAAAGCTATGATGAAGGAAGACGTGAATCTTTATAGATCAATACAGATTACTCACAAATTCCCCTCCTGCTGGATATGCTGCTAATTTCTTTACGTCGTCGGTAGATTTCTTGACCATCTCTCGAGTAGCTTCTGTCAAGTTGTGTCTGTTTTGATCAAAAAGTCAAATACATTAGCAATGTTCCTCGGCCGATGGAATTTGCTAATGGATCGAATAGAGGTCTTGATCATTTTACCCGATACTTCGTTCATTGTAGTCTGTTGCATTGTATTATGATGAGTATGAACACTCACAGACTCGTCCGTAAAGCTGGTCCATCCCCATTCCCACCCAACTTATCTACCAATTTCTGTATACCTTGAACATTACTTTGGATCTTGAATATCTGAATTGATACTGAGTCCTTAAGAGCGGTAAAAGTAGCATCTTGGTCTACGATTGTAGGTTGCAGCGTGGAAATAACATGGGAATGAAAGCAAGGATACCCCAACAGAATTAGGTAAGAAGGAGAGAGGAGAAAGGAGAGGGACGGAAGGGTTAATCAGCATTCTCATTCTCACTCTCACTCGAGTTGAGTTGATCCTGTGAGATGACCTACCAGGTGCATTACCCCTTAGTAGAGGTTGACTTTGACCCCTTTCCAAGTCGTTGAAGCTCATTGTGTCTGGTAAGCTGATATACGATGGACTGGGATGAAGTGTGAGAAAAGGTGGCAAGATATAAATGGAGATGAGCATTGACTCTCGTTAAGAGTGTTGTGTATCGATATGACAGGTGGTAGGGCGGAGTGGCGGTGATGTCCGTAAAATGGGAAAACATTACCAGTTACTCGCAAGTTGGCCATGGAAGGAGGTCTGAGCGCGACGGTGGAGGAGAATCAGAAGAGATGAACATAATCGAGTGTGTACTCGTATATATATAATCTGACTGACCTACAAGGTGACAAGTCTGGTGTGGGTGGTATCAAAAAAAAATGTCACGTACAGCAGCACCGTGAGTGTGACTCTTGAATCAGCATCGTGGAAGCGAGTATCGTTGATCGCTGATTTTTACTCTTGTGCATCACCAGACCATCCAAAATAACGGCTCATTCAACATCGATCCTATGTCAAGATACCGACCTGCGGGGTGATATAACCATAAGTGAAGGATGTGTGGTACATCCCAAGGCCACGATATTGGCATTGGGAGGGGCTATCGTAATAGGAAAGAATTGTGTGATAGAGGAAGGTACGATCATCGTCAACCGGTAAATCAACAATCTGCTCTATGAATCACAATCTATTCTGTGGAAGGGTACGATGAAGACTGATGTGGATTGTATTGTTGGAACATTGTAGGAATAAAGATATCATGAGCATAGGTGATAATAATCATTTCATGGTTGGTTGTCGTAAGTCTTCTTTTGAACTGAATGATTCAAATTGCGTATGGGTAATTAACGGTATTGAACAGGTATAGAAGCGATATCAATAGGAAATTGGAATACGTTCCAACCCCGTTCAACCGTATCTTCAAACATCATCATAGCAAATCGTTGTACCTTTAGTAAGCTGTTTTACCCCCTTGACCTCATATAAGCTGGTTGGGTTGACTGATGGGTTGATCTGAAGGCGCAGGAACTACTCTTCTTCCTTCACCTACCCTCCCAGAAAGTGAGGTAGAAACGATCCCACCTTACACCGTGATATACGGTGAAAATTCGGAGAGGAGGAAATGGGATGGGACGGGACAATCGACAGAACAGAATTTGAGAGAAAAACATATCGAATACTTGAGAGAGATCGTGCCAAAGTGAGTTTACCAGTTCGTTTTACGGAAGAATCCTTACTGATGTCTGGTGGATGAGCAAATAGGTATAATCGAATACGATCAATTACTTGACTCGATCTCTGTCATAACGAAATATAACGAATCGATAATGATTATGATAGAGTTCATTGTACATTCCCATGCCATGCATTTATATACCCGTGAAGGACATGCCAAAAAAAAACACTAGTAAAATGATTGATACCATATATGCAAAACATCCGAGGGAGAGGAGAGGAGAATGATCGATGATGAACGAATCAATAGATACGCTGGAAGATTGTTACTGATGAACCATCCCATGCCAACCACCTAAACCAGCACCTAATCCACTCAATATATTACCTCTCTTCAAAGCCCCAGCATCCGGTCCGACATCTCTCGTCATATGGGCGAATTCCCTATAAAATTCAATTGGGAGGGTTCCATCCGAATTGGAGCCGCATTCGAGCTATACCAACGAAAAACAATTAGTTCAACTTCCTCCTCCAATTCTACTTCACAGATTTGGCGTTATTGAGTTTACTCACCTCGGAATAAGTGAGAGGATTCAAATCTTCCAAACCATTTTCCACAACTTTGCAACTCCTCTTTACCAATATCAATACGTTCCCACCAATGGGGATTTCCTGGATCTCCTCTGTCAATTCGACTTTCTCATCATACTCCAACAAGTACTCTTCATCTTTGATCATCACTTTAGATGGAGGTGAAGTAAGTTTGAGTGACATCTTATCTTGATATGGTTGTTGGTCAAATAAGTTGACGATTGATTCGGGGATCTTGGAAGTGGGTAATGACACTGTTGAGGTTGATACTATTCTTGCGTCATTTGGTCTAATCCAGCATTCAAACATCTCGTCAGCTACCTTATACAATCGAGTGAGATAAAAGAGATGGATAACTAACCGATCAGGTATGAACAGATCTGATTCTCTTATCACTCCAAATACAGCATCAAAAGGTCTTTCACTATCTTCCTCTTTGACTGCATTTTCTTCAGAAACATCCGCGAGAGCTCCCTCTCTCAGTTCTCCGGAAGAAGTGATGGAGTTATCTCGTGTTCGTTCATCTTGCTCTGATGCCTCGAGTGATTGTGAAGGAGCCGCCCCATCCTCCTGTTCGATCTGTTTCTCCAGATCATCCAACATCGCCCCCAAACGATCTTGCCAGTTGTTCTGCTCCGTAGTCGCATTGGGTTTGGCGTAAGTGAATTCGACAAACCTCGATTCTCCGGCAGGTGAAGAAGTAGGTAGTGATCTATATCGGATACGTCGGATCTCACTTGTTTGGTCGGTGAGAAATGGGAATTGGATCATTGAAGGTGTCAAGCTAGATATACACGATTAAATCCATTTCCAATAAGCTCTCCGTTAGAAATAAAGACAGTGGATAAAGGATGATGAACTAACCTTGGTGTAAATAACGGTTTCTTACTTTCGCCGCCGACATCCTTAGAAGACCTCGATAACCAATTCTTCAAAGTTTCGATAGGCCATTGTCCAGGTAATGGATTATCGAAGATAGCCAATTTACCTTGTCTGGTAAATAACAAATTACCAAAGATCACCTTCAATCTTTTTTTACCTTTCTTAGCACCTAAACTAGAAATTAAATTTTGGAAGTGGTTCTCTCCTTCCTTATCTATGACACTTTCGTTTTCACCGATCTCTGCTTTTTCTACATTCCCTTCCGATTTCGAGGTGGATATGGGAGTAGAAAGGTTCATGTAATTGGCCAAATGTAATTTCTCATTCTTGTGGTCAATCTCCCTTATAGCTGGTTTCGAGTTCCATTCAGTCACCTTCTTCAACCTGAACAAAGCTTGGGAGTTTGAGTTGGATGCGATTGACCAAGGTAAAGATTCGGATATGGAGGGTATAAAAGGATATAGGGATAATCGTAATGGTTGGGTTTGGAAATGTCGAGGAGTAGGTAATAGCACGTCGAGTGATCGATGAGAAGGAAGCGAGTTGATCTATTCCCAAAGAGGGTATCAATATGAGAGCTCTAAATGCTATCATGTGGGATAATGAGCTCACCCTTAAAGAGGCCATAGTCAATAACCTTTTTGCATTTTCTGCATCTTCAACAGACATGGCTGTTATACGATACTGAAAAAACACCAATCATCAGTGAGACTGGACCAGGGTCGATTGATTGGTCATTACTCACTTTGTCATCCGATAACGGTTCGACATACGCTCCAGTGGCATTCGAAACAGTCTGCAACAATCCGACAGGAGCCTTGAATCCGTCTAATTCTTGTGCGGAGATTTCTATCGTTTGTATAGCCTGAGAACGTTGAATCAGTTCAAATTCCACTTACTCGGTAATGCTATAACTCGACGCACCTTCTTTCTCTCTTGTATGAGATTAGTCAGCTTCACTAGCGGTCCTACTCTTCCTACCGCAACTAGTACCATCCTATTTGGATCTCCTGCGGTTGTCGGACTAAAGGGAGTTTGAGGAGCTTCCGACAATGGTACCACAGCTAATTCCATCCTCTCGTATCCTTTGGTCATCTCATGTATTAGGTCGTTCTCACGTAAGAACAAGAATAGCTCGGCAGGTGGAAGGTCGTATACTATATACCAAGAAATCAGTACAATCCAACGACGAAGGAAAGTATTTTGCATGGAAAGACAATATATGTAGGTAGGTATGTGTTAACTCACCGTGTGGTTTCTTCATATCCGTTCTTTCATCTTTCGGTTCAACCCATCCCCAAGTTTTCAGAATCTTCTTTATGAACCCTATTTTACTTGTCTTACTATTCGTATATAAATTTAATTGTCGACAGAAGAATTTCAATTGACGTTGTACGAAGGCATTATCCAAATCATCGATTAATTTCTGATACAATTTAGGATATTTAGGATGATATGGATCGGGTGGTGGTCTAGCTGGTTTCTTGGCGAGGAGATCTTCGAGAGTAGGCGCACTTCCACCAGGCGAATCCGCCTCTTTCGAACTGGCCGATGGTCGAGTGAGCAAATCCGACCAAAAGGATGAATCCTCCTTTTCACTGGGATGATCAGGCATAGCACTCGTAGAAGGCGATGTTGGAGGTGTAATGGTGGACGTGTTTATCTTTTCCGATTGGATAGCTTCATTGAGTTTACGTGCATTTGCCAAAGCCTGTTTCCTAAGTCTTGGATTACCTCTGAACTGTCTTTTCTCCTTTTTCACTG
This sequence comes from Kwoniella botswanensis, assembly GCF_036426115.1. Lineage (NCBI taxonomy): Eukaryota > Fungi > Basidiomycota > Tremellomycetes > Tremellales > Cryptococcaceae > Kwoniella > Kwoniella botswanensis. The sequence goes on along the minus strand of NC_088601.1, from coordinate 1,512,871 downwards.
ATGATACTCGATCATGATGACTGTCCGCTACTGGTAGGGTAGAAGGACGCTCGACGTCTTCATTTGGTGCTAGTGCTGTAGCAGCTGATGACGAAGCATATGATCGGCGAGAGGGAGCTGAGCTACATTCAGCATGCGGGAAAGGGATATCGATAGGTAGGAGCGATGTTGTTCGCCCTAATTGCGACACTGACTGTCGAGCAGCAGCTGTTCGTATCGATAACATATTGGTCGTTCGGATGAGTCGCAAGACCCGGATCGAGAAGTTATGCTAGGGCGAGAGAATGGTCCCGATGCTGTGTGATTAAAATACCTGTCAATATCACTCGAAATTCAACAATCGTCTTGTCGAGCAGATATTTTTGAGATTTCACCTCTCAGCCAAACCGAAATGTGCCGAGATCGGAGATCGGATCGAACTCCGTGAACATAAAGATTTTTGGCGAAATCCTGCTTTTCGATTGGAAGGGCGTGCAGTTCTTGAGGACATAGTCGTATGAAGAGTGAGGAGATGCTCGACACTAGCACGATTGCATTTGGCACTGAGGATGGGACGATCTTCCTGTCGATGGCAGGCTGTGTTAGAGTATGGCAGTGACATGACTAATGAAAATGAGTGATACCCTTCTCTCACTCGATACCGCCGGTTGAGGCATTTGCATCGAAACCTATTCAAAATTCCAAAAAACGTGTGAATAGTGAACTCTAGGATCAAGCTGGGATGAGCGCAAGGGGCAATCTCATTCACAAGTCACCCACATCTCTTAGAGCATTCATAATGGGCCCGACATTTTCGGTATATAATGTTTGGTTTGACCTCCTTTTCCATCTACGACCATAGAAGCCAGAAAACGCCGCATCCCGTCCGCTCTGCGCAGCAAAGCTGGCTATCGCTCGGTTAGTACCAAGGTGGGGGACCACTTGGGAATCCCGGGTGTTGTAGTTTTCATTTTTGCTTTTCGGTGTTGCATGTCTTGAATTTGGCAAGGAGTGATGCCTTTGCAGCTTCAAGTGGAAGACCTCCTTCCGCCAAACGAAACGCTATCGTGGGATTGCTTCTCTTCGCGATGTAACTGGTGGTGTTGCTAGATCAGAGCGAATGGGATCCACCTAGATCCCATGATTATAATCTTTCCAGGATCTGTGGTGATGGTCGAGGCCCTTTAGGTACAGTGATGAAGTGTAGCTGTGTGACGTTTGAGTTACTTGTTAGGTGACAGCGTCTTGACACTAGATCTGTAGGTAATTGTCAGGCGGCCGCGTCATTCCGCTAGAGTATATTTCCGTGCTGTTGAAGGATGGCATAGCACCGTGGCAACAACTTCGTATCTGTCATTATGCATCTTGTTCGTTTCGCTCGGTGCTTAAGGAGTATATTCCTCGCGGAGGGGTGAAAACCCACATGGTAGTCGTCTGGTCTCAATGTGACCTGCTCAGTCAGTCGGTTCACATCAGTCACTTGTCGCTGCGGGTCTGCTCATTTCGCTACAAGGACTTCCCAACACATCGATAAAGGAACTTTGCGTACTAGTGGGTCTCCATTTGAAAGTACGCTTATGGACTATACGATTTGCTGAGCTCAGACCGTGCTACAGGTGCTAATATATGAAGACGGTCGAATTGCCGCAAGTCTTCATGGGGGTTGGTATCTCAGATTCCGGATTTCGAATGTCGATTTTGGATTAAGATAATAACCCAAGGCTATCATTTCGGCAAAATCCGGGAGCTGCACATGCGCAGCCAAGTTGAGAGAGAAACATATTATACCTTATTCGAGCGACTATGTCAGACCAGTCACAAAGTCGAGAGAGATCGTTGTCGAGCCTCCCCATGGGCAAAATACAAGTACTGCGCCGCCCAAATGTCCCCCAAACAGGTTATAGTGTCCCCAATGCCATGGTCCAGAAATCCTGATCAACGATCTAATGACATATCTTGCTCCATAGTCTCAATAACGACCTTTACGAGGCAGCTTTGACCTACATAAAGGGCTACAAGAATGCGCCGTCACAGCTGCACAGCCAGGACTTGAATATTTTACTCTTTCGTTGTCCAATCCTGCAAATGGAATTCTGCTAGAATCGAAGGAGATCAATCGGGTAGCTTCGTGCTATTGGCCGCTTTCCAGATCAGATCATGACTGAACAATCGTGATGGATACATTATTTCGATGTTTGAATTATACCTAGCCGCACAGCGTTGTTTGAGATCATTAGACGATTTATGATCATCCAGAGAGTGCCACACAATTGACTCTGCTATGCGATTTCTAACTGACCGGGCGCGTGTGCATCGTCCTTTGAACAAGCTAGACATCTTTCGATTTGAGCAAAGACATGGCCCCTCGCCAAGTGGTAGTGATAGTATCATGACAGGCTTTGTCGAGGAGAGTCAGTCACCTTGCTGCCGACGTATGTATAGTAATTAACAGGTATAGTTGTCTGCGCGCATGTCCGCGCATGCCAATCGATGTGAGGTGTATGTACCCTTTTCCGTGATGACGCTTCCGGCAATTCCGCTTAAGTTTGCCAGTGTGAGTACCCGCGGCAGTGGATCAGCTGGTCGTTGCTGCAGTGTGCAGTGTCGGTTCTCAGGCCGAAAAACGGGTAGCAGTATATATCACGTGACATGAAATACATCCGTCTTCCTCTACTTGCCCGCCAAACAATTCAAAGTTGACTGTCATCGCTACCACTCATCACCGCTCACCACCATTCATCTTCTCTTACCACTCTTTTCATACCCTTTCCAACCACTATTCAACTCTTGTAAACCCATCGACGATACTCATCTATCGTCGGGATCATCTATAATCAAAATGATACGAACGATACCGAGGAATATACATCTCGACGCCAGACCTAGCGCGAAAATCGCTAGGTCACTCGCCGTCGCCAGGCCTTCCATCTTACAGAAACGAACTTATGCTACCGAAGCTCAGCCACCAAGTAAGAATGACCTGTTTGCCAATGGTGGAAACACATACTATACCGAGGAGTGAGTAAGGGTAGAGGTATTACAAGCATTTTAGGTGGCGGCGCTGATAGTCCATCATTATAGGATGTACCGACTTTGGAAACAAGATCCAAAGGCCGTTCACTCTTCTTGGGCTGTTTACTTCTCTGGACTTGATAAAGGTCTTCCATCATCTTCCGCTTACACCCCACCACCTGGATTCATCGGCGCTGCCAGTTCAGTACCTACAGCTGCCGATGGTAGCCCAAAGATGAATGTGGAAGGTAGTGGAGATGTAACCGATTACCTCAAAGTGAGTAGCCTCCACGTCACCATTCCGCTCAAGCTAACACCACTTGTCAGGTCCAACTCCTCATCAGAGCTTATCAAGTCCGAGGACATCATATCGCCAATCTTGATCCCCTTCACATTTCTGACGCCGACCTCGACAGCCGTGTACCCCCCGAGTTAAAACTCGAATACTACGGTTGGACAGAGGCAGACCTGAAAAAGGAATTCAAACTCAGTGATGGTATCCTTCCTCGATTCAAGGGATCGGTAGAGAGTGATAAACTGACTCTGGGTCAGATCATCGAGGAGTTAAAGAGGATGTACTGTGAGTACCTTTCGGTTGCTACAGGCGTCAGGATAATCAAGCTGACTTAAAACAGGTACCCACGTTGGTGTGCAATACGTCCACATCGTCGACAGAGGACAATGTGACTGGTTGAGAGAACGAGTAGAAATTCCCGTACAATGGAACTACACCACTGAGGAAAAGAGAATGATCCTCGATCGATTGATGTGGTCTGAACTTTTCGAGAAATTCATTGCTTCAAAATACCCCAACGAAAAGAGATTCGGTTTAGAAGGCTGTGAATCCTTGATCCCCGGTATGAAAGCCTTAATAGATCGATCAGTCGACTCCGGTGTGAAATCAATTGTCATGGGTATGCCTCATAGAGGTCGACTTAACGTTCTCGGAAACGTGATCAGGAAACCTATCGAAGCCATCTTGAACGAATTCGCCAACACCGACAAAGATGATACTGGTGGTGGTGATGTCAAATACCACTTGGGAGCCAACTATGTTCGACCCACACCCAGTGGAAAGAAAGTATCCCTTTCCCTTGTCGCCAACCCTTCTCATTTGGAGGCTGAGGATCCTGTCGTGCTTGGTAAGACCCGAGCTATCCAGCATTTCGAGGGTGACGAAGGAACCGGTGATTCAGCTATGGGTGTCTTGCTCCATGGTGATGCTGCTTTCGCTGGTCAAGGTGTTGTTTACGAGACCACCGGTATGCAAGGTCTCCCCAACTACGGTACTGGTGGTACCGTTCATTTGATCGTTAACAACCAAATCGGTTTCACCACCGACCCTCGATTCGCTCGATCAACTCCCTACCCATCTGATATCGCTAAATCCATCGATGCCCCTATCTTCCACGTTAACGGTGACGATGTAGAAGCCGTCAACTACGTCTGTACCCTTGCTGCCGACTGGAGAGCCAAGTTCAAGAAGGACGTGGTCGTCGACATCGTTTGTTACAGAAGATACGGTCACAACGAAACCGATCAACCTTCATTTACTCAACCCAAGATGTACAAGGCCATTCAGAAACAACCTACCGTCTTGTCCATTTACACCGACAAGTTGATCAAGGAAGGTACCTTCACCGAGAAGGAGATTGACGAGCACCGACAATGGGTTTGGGGTATGTTGGAGAAAGCTTACGATGGATCTAAAGATTACAAACCATCCGCCCGAGAATGGCTCTCATCGTCATGGGAAGGTTTCCCTACACCCAAGGAACTTGCCGAGAACGTCCTTCCCCACTTGCCCACCGGAACTGAAGAAGAAACCCTCAAGAAGATTGGAGATGTCATCTCGTCATTCCCTGAAGGTTTCACTCCTCACAAGAACCTTGCTAGAATTATCGCTACTAGAGGAAAGTCTGTTGCCGAGGGTAAAAACATTGATTGGTCGACTGCTGAAGCTTTGGCGTTCGGTGCTTTGTGCCTCGAGGGAACACACGTTAGAATTTCAGGTCAAGATGTCGAGAGAGGTACTTTCTCACAGAGACATGCTGTCGTTCACGATCAAGAGAACGAACAGACTTACGTCGCATTGAAACACCTCGGTGGCGAACAAGGGTCATTCACCGTCTGTAACTCGCATTTGTCCGAATTTGGTACTTTAGGTTTCGAACTGGGTTATTCATTGGTATCACCTAACAGTTTGACCATCTGGGAAGCTCAATTCGGTGATTTCGCCAACAACGCCCAGTGTATCATTGATCAATTCATTGCATCCGGTGAAAGGAAATGGTTACAACGAACTGGTTTAGTGCTCTCCTTACCCCACGGTTACGATGGTCAAGGTCCTGAACACTCGTCAGGTAGAATTGAACGATTCTTACAGCTCTGTGATGACGAACCTAGAATTTACCCATCCGCTGAGAAACTGGATAGACAACATCAGGATTGCAATATGCAAATTGTTTACCCAACGTGAGTGAAGTGGTCCTTCACGGTATTGTTGTTGCTAATAGTTGTATATAGTACCCCCGCGAACTACTTCCACGTATTGAGACGACAAATAAAGCGAGATTTCCGAAAGCCTGTAAGTCAATGTCTGTGCATATATAGAGATACGTACATATAAATGAAATAAATCAAATACTGATTGGCTGCGGTTTAGCTCGTTGTGTTCTTCTCTAAATCTCTCTTGCGACACCCACAAGCTCGATCGTCTCTCGAGGAAATGACCGGTGACAGTGTCTTCCAAAGATACTTGCCTGAACCTCATCCCGAAAACTTGGTCGAACCGGAGAAGATTCGAAGACACGTCTTGTGTACTGGTCAGGTTTACTTCCAATTGCTGAAGGAGCGTGAAGACAAGGGTATAAATGATGTTGCCATCTCGAGAATCGAACAATTGTCACCTTTACCTTACGACTTGTTGACTCCTCATTTGGATAAATACCCTAACGCCGATGTCGTCTGGGCCCAAGAGGAGGTGAGTTGATAATGCGTCCATACTTAACCTGTTTGCTGATAAAGTATTATTGCAGCCTCTCAACAACGGTGCTTGGACATACGTTCAACCGCGATTGATCACCGCGTTGAAAGAGACCCAACATCACGTTGGTAAGGTCCCTATCTACGCCGGTAGGAAACCTTCCTCATCAGTTGCTACCGGTAACAAGAACGCGCACAAGAAGGAGATTGAGATGATCAACGAGATGGCTTTTGCTTCTGCTGAAGAATCGCAATAAAAGTGATAAATTGATCTCGAACAAAGGTAGGGGCGCTTAGAGGGTAGAAGGTAGAAGGCAGATTCGGTGGTGAAGGGACGAAGGGATGGGGAGTAGCTCAACACATATTTGTAACAACATTCAATAACAATATCCAATATTCATTCTTATTTCCTCAATATCATCAATTTCTAGTTTTCCCCCGATCTCAATGATCGTAGTATTCACGCGAACCACGGACTACCAAAAAACAAAATCTCGAAAATGCATAGTGATTGTGCTTCATCCTTCCATAAGACCCAAAAATGTCCTTGAACCCAAATGATGTGAAATAAAGAAGCATACAGCGACCATAAAATTAAATTATATGTACCTGTATAATGTTCATGCTGCTTAATATGCGTTGGCAGCTTCAAAGAACCTTCTACTGATTCTAAATCCATTGACTTGGATTTCTTTGAATTCTGGATTATCCAATAGTGTCTTTTCTAATTTATCTATATTCTGTGATCGGATTGCGGTGCTTTGATAAACATAGTACAAGTTGATGGTCAGTATACCAGTGTACCAGTGCACTCAATCGTAATCGGATGGATTGAATGATAAGAAGTATCTGTGCTCACTTTGGGGAAAGATGTATTATTTCATTATGTTTCAAACCCGCTTTCCATTTCTTATAACGAGGGATAGAAGCTTCGAATAACTTGTCACCTACTGCGTTCTTGACTACGTTGTAGGTATGATGATACCATCCTTTATGGTCTGATGGAGTGTTGAATCTCGCAATGTAGTGATCATCAGTGTAAGAAGTACCATTTGGCCTGAATGAGGTGAAACAAAGATGAGTCAGTTAATTCACACTATGAGCTAGAAATTGGATATGAAGTTGTGAAGCAAAAGGCCAGGGTATCGACAGACTCACCAATCGAATTGACCACCTTTCAATAAAAATTCAGCCATATGCTGAGGACCCAAAACCACCTCAAAATCATTGTACGCTATACCCCTCTTTCTCAATGTTGACGTGGCCGTCGCGCAATCAGAGGTCGGTGAAGTGCTCGCTCCATCATCTCTTTTTCTGAACAAATCGGGATACTTGATTCGGGCTTGTAATTCTTTCCGATTCGCTTGTCTCGACGACAAAGCCGCTCGCGAGACGGGCTGGGGTGACGCAGGGGCCAAATCTTCTTCTGCTTCATATGAACTCGCTAAGGCGCAAGTGCTGAGAACGATGAGTAAAAGAGAATAGAAACGCATCTTCATCTTCTTCGTGGTCGTGGATCTTTACAATGTAGTCGATTTCTTTTTTCTTTCGTTCTTCAAACAAAAGCAATACTTGAGATGTAGAGGATAGTTGTAGGCTTTGCATGGATTCATAATATGTATATATACATATGATATATACACAAGAGTCGAGCACGGATTACAATATTGTATACTGCGCTGTGCTCTGTAATCCTTCTGAGCAACGGTTTGGTCTCAGAGGGTTGTCTACTATTCGGCTCCGGCCAAGAGATAAGAGGCGCAAGAAACACAAACAAAGACAAAAACAGAAACAGGAACAAAAACACCGTGTCGTCTGGGTGAGGCGCACTGCGTTGCGGGAGGCCCATCTGATCCCTGAGACGCCATCCGATGATCATCAGCTGGGAAGAAAGGTTGGGAATCTGGTACGATCAAAGCTCCGCTGGAATTAGGGTGTCTATTTATACATTGATACTGGCCAAATGCATACTATATCAACTCATAGCTCAATGCTTATACCGATTTTCGGTTTTGGTTTTGGTTTTGCTTTCTAGTATTGGAGCTTGAATGCAAGCAAAAACAAGAGTGAAACAAACAATCTTGTACCATTAGGGTCGGTCCTTCTGGACTGCGAGCATGATGATCGCCGCCACCACTTTGCATCCGGGAGATTCCAATTATTCGGTTCCTTCCCCTCGTACCTGAGCTCGTGCACGCGTAAGGGTCTTGTTTTCATTTTTTGGTTGTTTGTCCAAAATCCAAGACTGCGTCCTTTTTCCTGCGCTATTCGAACAATCACAACACAAGCGGGTAGGGACGATATCCTCAGCCCTGCGAAGATGACCACAGACTAGATGATCCTTCATATACGAGTAAATTCCCGTTGAAATGACGATGTTGATTGATTCCGCATCAAACATCAGAAGCAACTGTCAATCAGAAGATGGACTGATCTCATCACCGAGAAGGAACACAAGACAAGAACCCGCTCATGGACATGGATACGTCAGCATTCACTCTCTTCACCCTCCTATCTCCTCTTGATACAGTATTTCACGTTCACCCAAACTATGAGATTCCCAACGCACAGATCATAATCCAAGCAGAATATGCTATATCCTTACTACAATCCAAGCGGGGCAGCATATAAAGGTAGGAAGGCAAAAAGTGTCTTTGGATTTGAGATGGGGGATGAGCGGTTCTAGGATTTGATGAAAGATGGAGAAGTTGATAGTGTCGGTGCGGTGATAGTGGGGTTCACTCTCAATGGTGAACCTAGCGCATATGGAAATGAGTTTTCCTTCTGAATGACCCAAACCCTGCCAATTGTTGCATGTGATGTCGAAGAGCCTTCTTTCCTAAGAGGCAAAAGATCCTCTTCTTAATACAGCGTAGCAATTGATTGAAATCACGCAACCTCGTCTTCGTCCTGCTTTTATCGTATCTTTCTGGAACGATCCCATCTGTGAGGATCTTCGTGCGTCCGAGAGCGGCTCTTATGGCGCCTGACCAAACTGCATTCAGATCAAGGCCTTATTCCAGCATCGCCAGCAGCACGTGACGTGATGGAAGATGATCCATGTCGCAGATAGATGCTTCATGGGGTTTCCCGGATGACGGAGGTCGAGGGGTTCTTGACATGTTCAGCATGGTCTTGAAGTGGATGTTACCCGGATCATATCAAAAAGACGTTCGATCGTACGGGGGATGTGTATGGAGCTACCCGCGTCCCGAACTCAGATGGTGGTGGGTCTGATGCTGTAGGTGATTCCAACAATTCTTCATCGATGGATTGTATCTATTTCACATACAATTGATTGTTCCTAGATAATCATAAATCCCCGTTGGATCACGGTAGATACAGTTTGACACTCAAACGGGGTAAGAAATACACTAACACCGGATATTACTCTGCTAACCTCACTCGTAGTAGGCACAAAATGCCCGTAATTTTTGTTTGAAGAGCTCGAGTCTCTTGATCGCATTCCAGGAGAAATTCAGACTCAACCATGACTTGCGTCATGCGGTGCATCAGTAGTTCTTGATAACCTCGGTGAATATCTTCAGGTCACCGTTGATACCTCACATGCTACAAGGTGGTTTTGACCTCCTTCAGGCTAATGACTAAAGGAAGTCTGGAACCCTATGTGTCACCTGATCGGTCCTCCGATATCGCAGGGATTTGGTTGTGACCTGCAGCATCGTGAGGTTGTGGAGCCCATAGACAACGTATGGCATCCCACTGTGTTACACAAAAGCTACAAAGTAACTTCCGCGATGGTCTTTGCCATGAAGTACATGCACTATACGAAATGTGACGTGTTTAGCGTTCTCCGGTATGTCATCGTATCATTTTTAGAATGCCAAGCATTGGGGTACAAACGCTTAATGAGTGCCTCGAGGAGGAGGGAGGGCTAAGTTGCGGCCTATTATGGCGGGACCATCCGGGGATGAGGTAAAGATTACATTATCTGTCGGCCGAGAACGAACCTTACTGACTTGACTTACGGAAAGCAATTGACATGTCTCAAGGAGCATGATATAAGGAGGAAGAAGGGCAACGAAGACCAAGACATTGAAAGGGAATGAAGGACGAGGTGAGGAATGTATACCCGTTGTGACGTAGATGTCTTGGAGAGGCCCCTATATGTATTCGAGAGTGTGGTCATGAGCACAAGGGTATGTCCGGTTGTACAGGTGTGTAGGTCTGATTGCTCGAGTTTTGGGTATCATATGAAACCCAGAGCCTCAGCCCGCTGTGAGACCCTCCCAATATAACAGTGTGTACCTCGACCCATAGATTTGACTGTATGTGTCTTGCGCTGAATCTAAACTCTTCGCAGCTGATTAGTGTTTGCACAATTATAGCTCGGAACACCAACCTATCATACGAGATACGCGGACTCCATCCACTCTACATAATGAAGACCACAATCGCCCTCCTCACTCTCGGCTGCGCTATGATCCAAGCCCAAGCCAGACAATACTGGATAGTCGTAGGCAATCAAATCGCTCTAGGCGACGGGGCCACAGTCAATGGTAATCAATACCCACAATGGGTGGTTGACGACGGTAACGTGAGCGAATGCGAACCATTCGACGAATGCAACAAGGGTGACATCAATGCCCCTGGTCTCGAATATCTATACGAAACTTACCCGCAAACAGTCACTATGTATGGCTCATGTGGTAGAGGAAATGTGGATTTGTATAAGAGCGGAGATACCACTTGGAATGCTTATACCAGTGGAGGGGACGGTAGTGTTATAGGCACCTGCGAGAATGACAGAAGCTGGGATTGTCTCAAAGAAGAGCTGGGTTCATGGGGAGTCAAGTCATTCATCAGATGTCAACTCGAATGGTGATCTGTTTCCCGTGTCAAGTGAACTAGTATAGGTATTATAGTAGAGGTTGAATATGAAGTAGATCAGAAGCGCAGGCACAGTGAAATGTGTTACATTACCAATGTACGGACTCTTCTGCCTCGATAAGTGAAAAAGGGAATGTTGAGCCACTACATCACAATGTCCTTTCAAGAAAGCAATTCACCCTTATGCTTCTGGGGTGGGACCCTCCGCAATGGTACGGTGTCATACTTCGAGTAAAGTACCAATTGATACACCCGATCAAGCGAAAACCCAACACTCATGCAGTCTTCTCCTATTGCGGTGAACTTTCATGGTGACGTCAAAAATCAAGCGCCGTGTGTTACTGTCGAGATTGTAACATATCTTGCCAAGCATTTTCCGCCACATCGGAGCCTCATAATGGGGCTCACGGGCTCCTTTGCTTCAGTAGCCAAAGGCTTGAACATGTCCACGACAAAGATAGTAAATCCACACTAGGCAAGATCCAACTTAGTTTTGGGAGACCTCGCAAAGATCATAAAGATTAAGTGGAAAGGAAGAGCAGTAGCGCAGATTCGCAAGATCTTATTCAGGATTTACTGACGGCTACAACGGATAGATTTGGTATGAAGGAAGTACAGCCTCAAAAACTGCTTGGGAGCGATGCTGCCCATCTCCTCGCCTTGGAGGCCGAGAACGGGAAAAACGAGTGTAGTCTTCACCTTGTGCCAGTAGTCTCAGAGGTTTGATGCTAATAGTCTCAAGGAAACCGCAAAGGGTTCGGACTCTTTTTTGGGGTTAGACAAGGCTGAGGTTGAGGAGAATGAAAGGACCAGCTTTACTCAGAATGAGTTTGATGTATCCTGAATCGATCTGTTGAAGATCAGCGATTGGGGGGTCACATCATTGATGAGCTATCTGGTGCACAAATGGCAGAATATCAAAAATATCGAAACATCGAGCTGGGCATGGAGGGATGGCGTCTACATTTTCAATAAATACAGATCTTGATGCGACTCGATGCAAACCAGTGTTTGGGATCAATATAATTCATTACATCTTAGTATTTTATCACTGTATAAAGTCTGAGACAGTCCATTCTTTCGGATTAATTACCATCGTTTATACCTTCTTCGCTGCAAACTCGTTGTGTTGAGAAGTAGGTTTATCCTTCTCCTCCTTGATAATTCTGCTCATGCCTCTATGACCCCTTTCCGCCTTTTCAGACATATCAGGGTGTGCAGGGCCACTTTTACCCAAAATATGTTCAGCCTCTCTAGAACCAGCAGGGGGAATCTCTTCAGGTCTCAACGAGTACCAAACGGGAGATTTATTTTCTCTGTGTCCCAAAGCAAAGACTATATCTATCTCTTCTAAAGAGTATTTCTTGGTTTCGGGGAAGAACAACCACACGCATGGGCAAATGATAATGCCATTCACTACTGCAAAGAGACAGTATGTACCCCAACCGATATTAGCGAACATTGGCGCTGTAGCCATGACCACCTGTTTATCACACTTATATTAGCGGAAGTTCCAGCGCAGGTGATCGTGTATGTAACATACCATAAAGTTGAATATCCAATTTGAAGCGGTCGATAAAGCATTAGCGGGAGCTCGGATTCTTAGTGGTGTTACTTCAGCAGGATACAACCATGTAATACCGAGCCATCCAATCGAGAACCAGGTATTGAACAGAAACAGACAGAGTACTGAAATCACTTGAGCTGCTTTGTTTTGCTGTTTTGCAATATCGTATAAACCTGCAAGGACTGCCATGGTTATAGCTTGAGCCACAGCCATCCAGAACATCAAGGGTCTTCGGCCAATTCGCTCGATAACAAACAGGGCACCGATCCTATGTTGGCGTGGTTTATGTCAGCTAGCAAGTTCGGGAGTTGGGAGGGTAAACTCACGAAGTCAGGAAATAACAGGTACCATTCACGCCTGAGATGATACGAGACATCTCGGGACCGAGTCCGAGATCAGTCAAAACTGATGTCAAGTAGTATGTAATCAGACTGTTTGACTAAGTCAGGAACATAGCCCTCAATTTTAAACCACAAGCCAGGAGACGAGCTCACTTTATACCACAAATTTGTTGGAAACACTGAGCCACAACACCTAGTAATGTTCTTCTCAGATTCTGAGTTGGGCCATTATATAATAACTCCTTGAACCCGAATCCACCTTGAGACTCGGCTGCAATAGCATCGCAGATACCGTTAAACGTTGCAATGACCTTTTTGTCGTCTACCGAGGTATTCTCCAAAGCTGCTAATACAGCAAGTGATTCGGCATACTTCCCCTTGGCGGCTAACCATCTTGGCGATTCGGGTAATTTGAATGCGTACTGATAATGAGTGACACTTTTAGCGCAGAAGTTATAGGATCGCAAGAAGCTTCAACTTACCATACAGACTATCATGATCAATGCCAATAAGATTTGGAATGCGATGGGAAATCTCCAAGAGATTGAACCGGTGGTGAAGTAGAAGCCAAGATCAATCCAATACGACATCATGATTCCGAAAGTGATCAGAGATCCTTCGATGAGCACCAATTGACCTCTTCGGTGAGGTTTAGCACATTCAGATTGATAGGCTGGTACCGTGGAGGTGAGTAAACCATTTCCCACACCCGTGACCACACGCGCGACTAGCATCATAGCGTAATCTACAGCTGCAGTTTGAAGTATCGCGCCGATGATCATGATTATACCGCCCCTTGAGTCCAATATCAGTAAAGCGAGCGCATGTGGCCAAATTCAAGATAAAAACAAACTCACAAGGAAATGGTATGTCGTCTACCGAGTCGATCTCCTACCCATAGATTAGATAGTGCCCCAGCCATACAACCAAGCTCGTCTTTTGTAATATTGAATCAGCCTGTGAGCCTTCTATCGTACACACCGAAAATCACTCACAGATAGCAACCATAAAAGACTGCAGAGCAGCTCGATGACTATCGGCGAACGCATTTGCTGTTTGAGGGAATTGCTCCTCGAACGAAGGAAGGGTCAAAAGGGAACTCAGAACTCCCTCTTCAAAAAGCATCATCAATCAGTCCTGGGATCAGCCAAAGAGATAGGACAGATGCTTACGATCGTAACCAAACAAAGTAAAACCGGTTCCAGCGACGAAAGTGACCTATTCGATCGTTGTGAATATCAGTCAGTCGGATTCTTTCTGGCTATCCTTCTCGCTTGACCGCTACATTACATGATTTTGCGACTAGATACAGTACTCACCATATAGGTTAACCATTTTCCAGATACCCTGGATGGTTTCAGCTGAGCCGCATAATGTGTATCTACTTCCGCTACCAACGTAGCATTGTCTGATTCCATGCTACCGAATCTTCGACCTTTCGAGGGAACGGGTGTTTCGTCTGTCTGAGAAGTGTTGAACCCAGAATCAGCAGGACGGTCACTCGTCCATTTCTGATTTGGCGCTCCAGCCTCGACTGCTGATTGACCGGAAGACATTCTATATTTTCGAAATTGTGTCAAGCTAATTCAGGAGAAGTTTCCGTGACAGTGTTGATACAATACAAAGATTTATTATATACAACTTGGTGGGGGATCTTCAAATAGATGAACAGTCAGTAAGAACAAGATTCATCAGGTAATCAGTGTTCAGCAATATATATCGTCAGAGGAAAGAGGGGGGGGGAGGGGCCATCCCAAATTTCGTGTTATTGCTTTACCCGAATTGATGATAGAAGACCAGATCGGAGCATCTATCCGAGTACGTACCATCTCCTTCTCCTCATGTAGCCCCTCTCGTTTGCACGATGCTTCAGCCCCGGTTCTAAATGAGGCGACTAAATGATGTAGGAATCAAGCTAGGTGATATCATAGTTGGCTAGTTTGTGACTCAAATGCCGAATACATCGGGTGAGGCCCCTCCTATGATGGGCAATCTCCCAGACATTAATCTGAAAAAAATGTTACGTGCGAGAGACCCGCCCGCATGGTGCCCTAACCAGCATCTTCATTTAGACTCTCATTAGTCGAATGGGGCCCAAGACGCTAGTTGGAAGATTTACGCCAATGACGTTGCGGGTCCGTTGGAAATGATTAGGTAAAGCACATGTCGTTTAACCGTGTTTTTTTGGATATGTGAAGCGCAATGTCCCGGCGGCACCTTAACACCTGGATACCTGATCTCGTGCACTCGTTGGTTGCTTTTCCCACTGTCTGTCCAAAATCCCAGATTGCGTCCTGCTATTCGAGTACAATACAGACGGTTGCAGCACAGCACAGTGCCCATTCTACGAGAATTCTAAGAGGCACAGGCCACAAGCTGATCAGACTAAGACTATATATCCTTACATAAATCTCGGCGGTACAACGCAGAAAAGTAGGAAGGAAAAAAGCCGCGATCGCTTAGTAGGTAAAGCGAGGGTCTCATACGACGTTGGAAAGAGAACGTTCTGAGCCTCGATATCAAAGGTGTAATCCCTAGCCCAGAGTTCGAGCCTCTGTCATGGCAATTTCCGACATCCTGACTTCAGTCTCTTGCACGTCAAATTCAAGCTTCCACTGAAAAGTGGAAGGAAGAATTCATTTCCGATCCGAAAATTTGGAAGGAGATGGAGGATAAACGACCAGGAGACGTTTTTGTACCGAGAAGCGTTTTTTTTTTTTTTTTTTTCTCATTTGACGTAATTTTTGATACTGCACACTTGCAGATGCAGAACAGTTGGGTTGGCGTACTTGTGTTATCACCGAGCAGGGATTTTAAGTGAAAACTAGGGACAAAGATCTAGCAGGACAGAGATATTCGCTTCGACCAGGAGTTGTCCACCCATTCGGGTGGGCGGGGATTGTTCTTCGATCCAATGACTCGGATTTGCGGTCTTCAAAATGCACACGGCATATGCATCCTACATATAAGACATATCAGATTACTGTGCACTAATGTATCTCAAAGCTACACGATACATAAACAACATGACTACGAGACAGTACGATACGATAAATCAGACAACCTCAATCTGCAATACAATTCGTTCGCATCTCTTCCTATGCGACATCTTACAGAACACCACTTGCGGAGTACCGATAGCGATTGCGCACGGGTATCGAGGCTTGGCCTACAGTCGAACATCCTTAGGCATCTTTCGCATCCTATCCACCGCAATATCAATCTCATGTGTCAGCTGACTTACGATCCGATACGCAGGACACAAGACACTTACGCCTGTCTCACACCCAAATCACCCAAAACTTCTTCAGCTCCACCTAAGATAGCATCGAATTTCTGAGTTCTTTGGAACTGTTCGATGAATTTACCCATCCCAGTCTTGGTCAATCCTCTACCACCAAAGATGTTCACGGCATCATCAGCGATCTCACCGGCGAATCGAGTAGATTGCATTTTCAAGAAAGCGATTTGACTATGTATCGAAAATTATCTTGGATGTAAGCTTCGTTGATCGATGTAGACGTAAGATATATCTTCTTCCAACTTACCCAGCAAGATTCCTAGATTGTTCCTTGTACGTCATATTGTTCATTTGATAGGTGACACTCTCGAGCCATGCTTGGATAGCTTCGATCTTAGCGATCATGGCTGCGAATCTAACATCAAACATAGTCAGCATATAATAATGAAACGTCGTGTATGAAATATATATTGTCACTCACTTGGCTCGGATGACAGCCTGGGCGAGCAAAGGTCTCCCGAAGACTTGTCTTTGAGCGGCCCACTTAAGACATTCTTCAACGACCATTCTTGAGCTTCGAGCACTCGCGCAGCACATTACCCATCTTTCGTGCTGTGTGCGAAACATCAGCTCCAGCTGTGAGCTCTGATGCTCAGGAGTCGACTCTCCAGCTGAGAATACTCACATTGAAATTCGACAAGATCACCAACAAACCTCCATCTTCAGGGCCAAGCATGTTCTCAGCAGGGATCCTGACATTATCGAAAGTGATATAAGCAGTACCGGCAGCAGTAGAATAGGAAGTCTTGATTTGCTTGGTTTCCACACCTTCGCCTCGAGGTACGAGAAACGCAGTGAGACCTCCCTCGGTCTATATCGGTATATCAGCTAGCTAGTACGGTGGTGATCCTAGTAATTCAGCTGTGTCTCACCTTAGCACCAACAGTCTACAAATTGGTTGAATCAGCTTCAGCTCAAGGGTTTCGTTCGCTAGGACTTACAAAGTAATCAGAGTGCATACCACCCGATATCCACTTCTTGGTACCATTGATAGTCCAGTATTTACCATCTTCGCTCTTAACAGCTGTAGTCTTTAGATTGGCTACATCCGATCCAGCAAATGCTTCGGAGATGGCCAGCGAGATGACCTATTGCCTCAGATACATGGCGTCAGCTGGAGATCTATGATGGTATACCAAGTAACTGAATGGTGTATGTACCTTTTGTCCGCTGAATACTTCTTCGATGACTTTGGATCGTAATGGTTCTTGACCGAAGTTGAGAACCGGCGGAAGGCCAATGACCATACCGGCGTTGAGACCGTCACCGTACCCTCTTGCGCCCATTCGTGCAATCTCCTGGTTGAGGACGAGCTCGCTGTAGTATGACATCGATCAGCTCATTGTCATAGGGAGAGATGTCTCAATTAAGCTTGAAGAAGCACTTATGATAGAAAATTGACTCACTGGAAATAATCGAATTCTTCTCCTTTGACTACGCCTCCAAACAGTTCTCTTCCATGAAGATGTTTACCAGGACCCAGTCGCATAGCATTGAGGTTCGTTTTGCTATAAAAACCCAGAGCAATAACATTAGTTGGTTCTTCGTGTTGTCGCATTGAGCATGTCAACTCACGCCATAGCTTCTAAAACTTCTTTACTTGCCCTCTTACCAGACTCTTCACAAGCTTGAGCATCGGGGTAAATCACCTCATCAACAAATTTACGCATGGCTGTTGGTTATCACGTCAGCTCCAGCTAATGCAAGGAGATCATCTCCCAGCTCAATCAGAGAGGATTAACCTTTTTGTAAAGCCCGATGTGAATCTTTGTAATAAGGTGATTTGAATTCGGGTGTCAACCAAGTAGGTTCACCATATGGTACCTATCCGATCGAACAAATCTAAATTAGCTTCCTCTTAGTGCAGAAAGAGTAAGGATATGACACACTCTAGAGATATCACCAGGTTGCATATGTTTGATCAAAGGTTTTTCACCTTCGATCTGACCGATTTTCAACCTTTGATATTGTGGTTTCAACAAGATTTCAGATCGATGACTAACCACCATCCCACATTGTCAGCTTGCGATCAGTCATCAGAGCGTAAATTTCGTAGGACAAGCTTACAGTCCGTAGAACACCGTAGTAGCATCTTGTCCAGCTATTCCACCAACATCTATCAGCTCACAGCGTACGATGGAAAGGCTTGCCGGTTAACCGAATAGGAAAAGTTGGACATACCGACTTCCTCATCTAACAATACTCCGATACCACCTGGATGCAAGTTACCAAACTTTGATAGATCGTATACGATCGAATCCACGATGATCCACAGATCTCCAGCTTTATTGTGCTAAAACCATCATCGTCATCATTATCAGCTTGATCTCGCTCTAGTGCCGGATGAAGCGGCAAAGCGACGAGATGTGACTGACCTTGGACACTTCATCCCGGGTGAGAGGTTTGAGAGCCTGTTCTTGAGTTGTCATACTGTTAGTGTTCTCTCGTTAGGAGTTAGGAATCCTGAGCTATGCTTGATGCCTGTAAGATGAAGGTAGTTGAACGAGTGAGTAGTGGATGATATGAGCGGACATGAAATTATGAATAGAGAGCGTGTTGATTCGTCAACCTCTATTTGCTACCGGTTATCCATGCATGTGCATTAGCCGGGTGCATAAAGAGGCTTTTGTGAATCAATGGAACGGAAAAAAGCTTAAATACAGCTGTGAATTCAGATCTCACATGCACAGAGTAGATGTCCATGTGACAGAGTAAGACAAGCAGTCTGACATGTTATATATCTAGGAGCTCTAAGTACCTTGAATACTTCCGTCGCCTTGTGGCCGCGCATTGTTACAAGTCAAGGACTAGGGATGCAATCACCAACTGTACCACAAGATTTGCCGTGCGTAAAATCATGGTCCAATTAGTATTAGTGCGAGTTTTTTGCATGGTTCCGACGTATTGACTACTACACTCTTCAATTACCTTATAAATATATAAAATACTTCATTCCTTTCCTAATGCTTTGATCATATATGCGATTCCCCCATTTTATACTATGCTATACCAATTTATCCTCTTGGTTTTGGACCTGCATCAGCTCTTACCTGAAATTGCAAGCAAGCAAAAGGTATATCAGCGCGATCTGCAATCCCAGTAAATCGTGTCTATCTTACCTACGCACATCATCTTCACTTTCGGTAGTCTTGCTGAATGATGATGATTCCTCGTGGTGTCTCTTGTGGGTTTCTGAGTGTGTCAAAAGGGGTATCATCGGTGATTTATATAGCAGAAGAGAGAATATGAGGGAATCGGTCAGCTTGGTTCTCCGTATCGTACCAGAATTCTAAGATAGTCACAAGGTACTCACGGGAAACAGTAGCGTCTTGGAGATCTTTACCTGGTTTTCCAGTTGGTCCAGCTTGGTCGGCCTAAGATACAAACAAAGCCCTGTCAGCTTAAGGGATTGTTCTCATGAGACATTGCAAAGACTCACCTTGACAGCAGCTTCGGAGTTTGACTGTTCGTGCACCATATCTGTCAGCTCGTTCGGTTTTCTTCAGAACAGATAATACAATCTTCAAAGATCGAAGGACAATGCATGAATGTCAGATGACGCAGAACCGTCACTCACAGCGAGATGTTCGTTCCATCCAGGAGCATGGTTCTTATGAGGAGAAGATGAATCTTGTTGACCTTTGAGATTTCGTTGTTTCTCCTCTTCGATGATCTACAAGGTATCAAGTGTAAGCGAGATGATGAGCCAAATAAATTTGTACCAAATAGAGGGTATATCTTCTTTTGGCATCTATACACATGACCAAAATAATATGACATGCTCCATACTTCACGTTCACGCTGAGAAGCCCAAGGAATGTTGCCCATATGTAGAGAACGATACTTTTTACAGGATACAACACCAGGAGAATGGGAAGAATGTACCCACCTTGGGATCATTTCCGTGTACGCTCGCAGCGTATCCTCTGCTCCACACCCTAGCCGAAGCAGCGGGGCCAGTAGCAGGTCTGAGTAATCGGGAAGCTTGAAGTCTGAGGATGGACATTGTGGTGTGCGTGGGTGTTGTGGTTTCTTGTACTTGTGATCAATGTAGATGTATGTGAGAACCTGAGTATCTGTATCGGAAAGTAGGAAAGACAAACCGAGTAGGATGGTAAGTGGTGATCCAATACGACACGATTGATTCGTCTAGCACATCACATCCCAAGTATGACGTATTGGCACAACTGCACTTGGATAATTTCCTGAAATGGTGATTCCACCTGATGCTCCGAAAGATCCGAAACTCCCTTGGATAGATCACGTGACGCGGACCCCCGAAGCTGCACTCCACCTCACACGAGGTGGTCTCGGAGTGAAACCGGCGAGCAATGATTTGTTATTGTTTTATGCAGGTTGTAGCTATAGTGGTATTTTCACTCTTCTCTTGACCATCGGCAGTTGTACTCCTAATCTGACCATTAAGAACGAGAACGACAGTCATCATTACGATCGAATCGGATCGATCTAGTCTATCATAGTACATCGTCCCATCACACTCACAGCTCAACGGACCCAAGTTGAACGACACGAGGATAATCAGAAATCGAAAGGATCATAACTTGAAGATAACCCGGATCGGAGCGACGTCTCTGAGAGACAAAGGAATATTCTATGTGAGTTGGATCTGTCACTCTGTCGTCTCGCTGTCGACTAGAACGGGTTGAAAGGGATTGGATCTGTTCGTGGGACAAATCAAACGGACATAGCGCATCAGATGTTTGCTTTGCATCCCTCTTTTTCACCTCATGTCCCTTTTTCAGAAACATACAATACAGCCAACATTCAACCGATCATATCGGGTTTTGGTTTTTCTGCCTTTCGCTCTTCCATTTTGCTGTGACTCCTTTCCGGTGCTGCTCCACTGCATCCGTTTGATCAGACCAATAACGACGATCATCTTCATGACCATCATCTCACGCCACTTCTTTTCATCGTCATCACCATTAGGCTGACAACGCTTTACCACCACAGCCATATCAAGGATATTTATTATATATTCTTTACCTATCCATTCCGATTTATCAATCAGTGCATTCATATATACAACCTCAAGGCAAGATGTCTCGACCAATCCCAACGACCAATAAACCCCGTCAACTATCCCTTGGCTCTGCTCAAATCGATTCCAATTCTGCTCTATTGACTCCGGGCGGTACACCGCCTCATACAGCTAATGGACACGATCATGCTCATGTTCATACCCATTTCGAAAACAGATTACAACAGTTGTTGTCTTCGTTCGAAAGTGGAACGCACAGTTTCGATAGGGAGGAGAGGGAGTCGCCCGAAGAGAGACGAATGAGTTTCGGAAGCGGTAGCGATGGTGAGTTATAGAATATCCGCATACCATGTCATCTTTTGTAAGGAACAATATGCTTAATTTTTTTTCTTCTTTGTTTTGCTACTTCTACTTCTTAGTATTTCCAACTCCACCATCCTCTCGTAGACCATCATTCCTATCCGGTCTATCCCTCTCACGACCATTTGCTTTCACTTCAACAGCTTCTTCTAGTCCGATCGCCTCTACTCCATTATCAGGTTCGCATAACGGGAAAGAACATTTCTCAAACCTTCAAATGACATCGGCTGCTAGTACTAGACCGAATCTAGAGAGGGAAAATCAAATTCAATCTACTCCCAATATCCCTCATCATCATTTCGAGAAAGAAGAAGGTCATTTACCTTTCACGGTCAACAAACAGTTGAATAGAAGTAAAACTACTTCTCATATTGGCAGTAACGGTATTACACAGAAACAAAATGGTTTCAAACCTAATCCTAGATCGGATATGGGACATGGTTCAGCCAATGGCGGAGGAGGGAAAGAGGAGAAAAGACATTTTGATCCATCTAGAGAACCCAAATTATTGGGATTACTTTGATCATATATTGATCTGAACGGGATATTTCATTCTCCATTTCCATTGCTCATCTCAATTCTTTCTTTCTTTGATGGTAAATCACTTGTACATAGTTATAGAAATACAATTTTGTATATATCATTAAACTCACAGAGTTAGTTGTTTCATCCTCATTTGGCATATTGACAATCATAGATTATTATTCCTTTTTATCCGTCTTTCTACATGTATTATTAGATTATTGATAATATTTTGTTTTTAGTTGATAGAAGTGTAAATACGATTTATAGCATGTATTTATAAGTTATTTGTTCCGAATGACCAATGATCTCATCAGGTGAATGCACGAACGAGCGTTGAATACATTGTCATTGTACTATATTTTTCTGCACCCAGAGGAGAACATACTTTGTCATTATTGTTCAAGGTATCAAGTACATCCTATACATCCACATGGAACGACCAAATTATACAAAATCAACTCGACGTCAAAATCAAAATCAAAAGCATAAACCCGATATAATATAGTACAATAAAAGAACGGTGAGATTCAAAAGGTGAATGTGACCAATCTTTCGAAAACATCAGACCAAAATCGGAATGGTGATTCAAGTAAAAGAAATATGACTATCGAAGAAGAATCGAAAATGACCATCAACGAAATCAATAAGAAAGGAGTTACAGGTAACGTGTCATCTTGTCCTGACCCATCCTACTACATACATTATTTATACAAAATCTCCATCCCGTTGTTTCTCACTGATATATCCCTCTTAACATCTCCCCCACTCTCCCAAATTCTTTCTCACCCTCTTTATACCCTACCTGTCCATCTCTAGGTAAACCTCCATCTTTATTGATCTCAGCCATAAGTTGTTCCTGAGTCATATTATGAATGACATGTAGATGTCCATCTTGACCTATCGTCTGTATATTTCCAAATTTATTCTCAATTTCAGGACTTAACGTTTGTCCCATCCCTCCTATCCCACCTCCTAATCCACTAGTACTCAAACCAGCTTGAGCGGCAGACCGATTGCCCGAACCTAGTCCCGAACCTGATTGTTGCTGTTGTTGTCGTTTTTGGGATTCAATCGATTCGACCAAGGCATCCGATAAGAAAGGCATAATTCCTCCGGGACCCATACCAGGTTTAGAGATGGTACTGTAGATAGCTTCCATCTCTTTATTCAATCTACTTTCTGATCCTCCCAGTGGCTGCTGCTGCTGTTGGAGTACCATGTGAGCTTGGGCTTCAGCGAGTAATTCATTTTCACTCGTATTCATCCACACTGGATATTGACCATCGGCACTTAGAACTCCCCTACTAGCGATTTTATCCATCATCTCTTGAGTTACTGGCGTTATTCCAGGTAAACTGATATCAAAGGCAGCTCCGCTTCCAGGTCCAGATCCACCACTGTTGTTGTTAGAATCTAGAGAGGCTGACCTTCCATCCGCTTTGTGGAAAGTGTTCTTACCAGAGGGAGGAGGTGCCATATCGCATAACCCCGTTTCGGATAATGTAGATTGCTGATCGCTCTTGGCTGTAGTCGCAGAAGGTCGAGCAGGTACACAAGGAGTGAAATCTTTGAATTGATCGACAGGATCAGTATCCATAGCTTCCGTGCCGCTTGCATTCCTATGTAAGGATGGTTGCGTTTGACCTCTCAAGCCAAGAGTTTCCAAGGGATGTTTCGGTGAATCGTGATCGGAAAGATGTTGGCTGACACTTGAGCTGGAACTAGCATGAGGTCTAGAAGCGTGACTACCACTTGCCACACTTTCTGGAGTCGATCCGAAAGGGGATGCACCGGTCGAAGTAGACTGTTTGGGCAGTCGCCAGAACCCTCTCTTGATGTTCAGAGCGTTGGATACGCATAATCCGAAATTAGCGGTTGGTGTAAGTTCAGGTCTATCGCACATTATCAGTATAAAGTGAGCGGACAAGGCAGCTGTCAAAGGGAGGACTTACGCTCCGCTTCGAGGATGGTCGGGATAGTGAGCTTGTAGCTTCTCAAATGTTGGGTTGGTCGCTCGATCGAGGAAGTATTCAATGAGTTGCGAATGGTGGTGACCAATCTTGAATTTCAAGCCGAATTGACTCAACGCCATACTATGATCACAGCGATGTTAGCGAACAGCAAATACGAACTGGTAGATCACTTTTGTGCTCACCGGATCATCTCGCAGTCTGTTCGATGAGATTGAGCTGCAGCCATATCACCGATGTTAAGAGCATGTCGAAGGAAAAGCAGCGATGTTCTCGCAGATGTAACAAGACACCTGGAAATTTGGGCCATCAGCTTGGAAACTGACAACCTTTAGGGGCGACTAAGACCACTCACACTGAAGCGGAAGAGTGCATCACCGAAGTGAAGTTCGTACCACCTTCGCCGAAGACACTTGCAAGCTGCTGTACGATGGACACGATAGCCTGTGTAGCTCCCAACATTCTTCGAGCCGCTTGATCGCTTGGATCATTCAGATCCGCGAAGGGTTCATGAAGACAAATGATAGCAGCGTGTGGTAGCATTTGAGCGGCCTTATGACATCGTAAGCACGGCTTGTATTATCTTCTCTTCACACAATGTACACCGGAACTCACTATGAGATCGATATCAAGTTTCCTCTTCGATGTCAATTTACCCACATTCCTCATAGCAGGCGGGAAGCTCATTCTGCGACCATAAAGTTAGCGAGTATGCATCCGTCCATGAGGTAAGATGACTTACTGAAAACAAGCAATGGCATTCGCAATCTCTCTAAATTCCGGTTTGTACAACCCGTCGAAATCGTCATTATCTCTCATATGTCGGTTCTTCCACCTTCGAGCGAATTTGTTCGTTCTATTCATGAGTACAGTGGCTGTCAAAGGATATGTTAGCTTCGCCTATCCCTCATCGCAGACGGACTCTCGGCTGATTTACCTTTGATGACCATGACGAAAGAGTCTGGTACGGGATGTTTTACCCAGAAATCTGGAGATTCCAAATCTTGAGGATTAGGCTCCATCTGTTCGTGGCCTATCTCAAAGTCCTTAAAAGACACCGGTAGTGGCACAGTCTATAAGACAAGAGTCAGCCTTGGCAATTGGAAGAAGTTCTCTGGGGCACTTACAAGTTCATCAAGCGACATTGATGTTCCCCAACCACTAGCAGAACTAGCAATCTACAATTTGCTTGTCAGTCACCCCTTCGATTATGTAGGACTAGACTGTGATACTTACAGTGTCGTGGTAGAAAGCCATCCACACTGCTGCTCTTCTCTCTTCCCTTTCAAGAGCATCCGCAGGAGGCGGGAGCATGACTGATTTCAGTGACAGTTCTGCTGATCGGACGTTCAATCCTAATGGCAGAAGCATTCGGGCAACAAGACCGCCATATGCCCAGCATTCCAACATTCTGCGAAGTAGTTGTCAGCTAAGAGGGATGATAGAAGTCGTGGGAATCAAGCTCACCTAGTGTCATCAATGAATACCCGACATAGGATAATCTACATGGCAAGATATCACCTGTCAGCTTTGGTCAACACGAGAAAAAAGAAAGACTCACCATCGCTCTAACCACATCGAATAACCTGTTACCGGTATTCAGACCTTCTTGAACCGCTTCTTTAGCAAAACTAGCTTGTCTCAGACCAAATGTCAAGTTGGCTTTTGATCCTTTTCCTTCCAGTACATCATTACCGTACATCCCTGCGCCGGCATTACTATCAAAGAAATCCCTTCCTTTACCCCTAGTTGATTTTTCGTATATCTCAGGGGAGCACCAAGCTGCCGCTGCGGCACACACAGCGTGGATCAGAGCAGGATGAGGGAAGTTGGAGTGGGTGGGCGGTAAAGCCATTCTCGATAAGAATCGGGCTCGATGTAACACTCTCGGTAAATTCGGTACGAGATCGAAGAAGGCTTCGATCCTATAAATGCGTCGCGTCAGTGGAACGAGTCATGTCGATCTTTTGTGAATGTAAACTTACAGGTCGTTGACGACATTCGGTTCTGGAAGATTTATGGGCCAGCCAGGCCAGAAAAGATCCATCAACAATTGCTGCTGCATCGCAGCGTCCAAACCAGCTTGTAAACCATCGAGATTGATCTCCGTCTCCATATTCGTATCTAGGCTGAAACTCTGCTGATCCTGATTTTGATTCTGGTTATTTATCATGCTAGCCGCATAAACAGTTTCGATCGTTTCGACAGCTCTCCATGGTCCATCCACTTTTGTGCTCGGTTCGATGTTACCTGTGATGGGATCAGGTGGAGGGGGCCAATTTGACATGAGGTTGGTAGAGGGTCCAGGTGAAAAATTGAATATCCCTCCGGGTGAAAGTATATTCTGACTTTGAGGAGATGAGTGGCCTCCACCAGGTGTGAGAAGACTCGATCTCCTAGACTCTTGAGATTGAGCATCAGGTGATGGATCTCCTCGGATAACAGAAGCGTCCGATTGATGTCCACTTTGATCAAACATGAACATTGGTCTAAACCCGCTAGGAGCATCTACTGAACCTTGATCCATTTGACCCAACCAAAATGGTGTGCTACCACTGGCCGTCTGACCCGAAGATTTGCCAGTGTTATTACTAGTCGACGCGTTGGGTACTTGATTTGACGCGGCTGAGGACAGCATCTCCAGAAACGCCGTTGGGGATGGTGCAGATTGCGCTGATAAGGTTTCTTGCAATGATGGATTCTGGTTCAATGTTGAAGATGCAGCTTGCTTCTGTTTCTGAGATGTCGGATTGAGATTCTGCTTCAATTGAGCTTGAAGTTCCTCTACAAACGATTATCAGTGACCCACTTCTCAAACGTAGATCTAAATGATGTACGAACGACTCACCAATCTGCTTCGTCAACCTATCTCTTTCCTCTTCGAACTCCTCGTCCTTCTTCTTACGTTTACCTTCTCCAGCTGCTTTCCTCTTCTTCTTGCCTCCTCCATCGTCATCCTCTGGTCCCTGATTCTGATTTCGAGCAGGCGACTGGCTCGACGTACCCTTCTCACCTTTATGTCCTTCCTCATGATGACTTCCTGTCCCTTCATCGTAGTCACAACATAGTACTGGATTACTCTTTGGCGAGGTCCTCAGAAGATGTCGATATGATCTAACGCAAGTCGCACAATGTGGTCGAGCCTGTAGTCATAAAATATGAGCAAAATCCCCTTTTTCATATTCCAATCGTGATAACGTACAGCATCGCATTTCTATCATAAACGTGTCTTATCAGTACGGTTCCATACGTGTTAAACAGGGTTGACTCACCAACTTCCTCTTCCTACATTGCAAACAGGCTTGATTCCTCCTCAGTACACCTGCAACGTCTGGATGGTGTGTATGAGATGAGGATGATGAAGGGACAGGTGCGGTATCGATATGTATAATCTTATCTGGCGGAGGCGGCATCGACAAGTCCGTAGGATGATTGGGTTCTTGAGGATAGTGAAGAGGCATTGTAGACAACCTCTGAAGCTGTGATTATGTCGATATGATAAGATGATAATAACAATGATATACGGTAAAAGATGGGATGATGATTGAAGAAGTCGAACGGACTGAAAGGATGATTGGGTTGGGGTTGAGGCGATGTTGAGTCAACCGTTGAATACTCGGGTCGAAGGTTTGCGGTACTTTACTTTCGTGCCCAGGGAGGATCTCTGAGCTGAGAGGATATTACGATATATTCGGGATGATCGGACGGAGATGAGTAGAGTAGTGAACGGCTTGGTAGTACAGAGGAAGGGAGTGAGATAAGGAAAACAAAATGAAAGGATATAGCCAGTAGTGAAAAATGTTGTGACGCTGTGTTGTCGCTTTCAATCTCGGCACAAAATCAGACTAGACTCATCCATGTACGGATCTAATCATCCATTGTCAACCGTTAACCATCAAGCTAAGGGAGTACATAATTCCTTGGTGCCATATGCTACAAGAGTACTCATGCATGGGGTGCCTGGCAGATTGATGATTTGAGCTATTTTTCACCATGGACCCATTTCCTTCTTCGGCCATCCACGTTTTTTGGCCGTCCTCCACCGTTGGATGCCCGAGGCCGTCTATGTGATCGAAAATTAAGTCTATACAAAAAGTATAAATAGCTTAAGTCTTTGTTTGACATATCGGAGCTCAAATAGAAGAGTGCTCCGCTTCTTTGAAGTGGCACAAAACGTTAGCAGAGAGAGAGAGGTATGCACCTATTGCTTGTTCTTGTTGTGTCAATTGTACTTTGCTTATCAGCTCGGGCTACATGACTATCATGCAGTCCCGTTGTACTTTACACGACCCTATGCCACATCAGATGGAGGCGCCTCCAGTCTTGAGCTGCTTAAATCGAAAGGGACTGGTAACTCTATATGCCAATCTCTCTCCAGAGTGGTCCCTTCCCACTGTCCTCCATTGTCAATTCATCTGTACACTTCCCATCTGATCTCTTCTTCCCATAGCATATGATCGGTTTGTTACAATAGCTTCGATGCCACCTCCTTCAGGTAGTGCTGTGAGATGTTTCGGAGGTCGCCACTCGCGCCTAAAAACGCATTTCGGCCGGAGATCGAAGGAATCGAGGACTTCTTTGAGATGGAGATAATTGTCAGATTTCTTGGCTTGGAAGGCTTTTTCACTTGACTCACTTTGGCCTTATCAGATAAATCTCAGGTTGTATATCCATTCTAGCATCGAAGACGGAGGTGTTCAACGGCGCAATCTGCATCACAGAACCCAGAGCACAAATGACGATATAGGATTTGTATACAGTATTCAAAATGGCATTGACAGATTATTTCTCTGTATGTTCATCTCGTCTTGTTTCCGAAATATCTATGACCTTAACAACTGATTCGATACTCAATGAACATAGCCCGTAGCATTCTTCATATTGCTCCGTGAATCGCTCGAAGCCGGTATAATCAGTGAGATAGCCCGTCTTCATCTCACCACTTCAAAACCTTGACTGACATTTGATATGTTGGTCGTGGTCTAGTCGCCGTCTTATTAGGATTCATCTCTCAAATCATTCCCTCCATAGTGGAACCACTTTCACTTCCATTATCATCCTCCCGTCGTCCCTCCCATTCTGGCGTTCAGATACATACACGTCAATCTGAAGATTCAGCACGATCTTCTCAGGAATTACTCCCCAGACGAGATGGAACGACTATCAATGGAGGTGGATATGGAACTTCCCCAGAGAATCAATCGCTCTTAACTGTGCCTGATGCTGATGTGGTAGACCAAGACGATATGGAAGAAGTTGAAGAGATATCAGAAGAGAAAGATAAAGTTGTTAAAAAGATGAGATTCCAAATCTGGTCGGGAGCGATATTGGGTGGGACGGTAGCTATGGCCATTGGAGCAATTTTCTTATATGTTGTGAGCATTCTTTCCACCATTGGTCAAATAGCGAGCGTTATCATCCATCGTGTAGTAGTTGATGCAAGATGATCATTCCAGTTCTACACATATACTCACGATTTATGGCAAGATGCAGAAAATCTATGGGAAGGTGGATTCTGCGCTCTAGCTTCGATCTTGTGAGTGTCCTCGACTGTCTCAACTCAGTGACACCTGGATCGTTGTATATCCTAATGTATGTAATTGGGACTCCAGAATCCTAGTGATGTCTCTGGCATTCCTTCGATTACCTCACGCTCAAGTGAAATGGCGACTCAAGCTCTTGTCAGCATATCACTCACACTCTGAGACCGACCCTGAACATACACACAAACATGGCCATAGGCATAAACGGGCGAACAAAGCTACAGCAATTTTATTTGGTTTACCATTCGTAACGGTGCTTCGTGAAGGACTAGAAGGAATCGTGTTCCTCGGTGGGATAGGCCTGAGCGAGAAGGGAAGTGCGGTTGTTGGAGGTGGAGTTGGGGGGTTGATCGTGGGAGGTTTGATAGGTGAGTACAAAAAGTCATCGTCACTGATTCCTGTCCACCTAGTGGTCCATGATCATCTCAAAAAGATAGATTTCCTGACTTTATTGTACTCTTTAGCCTACCTGTTATTCTCATCCACCACCCCTCTCTCATTAACCAAATTCGTTCAGTTCTCCTCCCTTCTCCTGTTCATGATCGGAGCAGGTTTAGCTTCCAGAGCAGCCTATTCATTCGAAAGACAATACTTCATCTCGTACGTCGGTACAGCAGCTGCAGAAGCTGGTAATGGACCGGGATCGTATAGGGTCAAGGGGAACATATGGCACTTGACTTGGTGGGATCCCGAACCTGGTTCAGGCGATAATTTTGCGCAGTTGGCTCAGGCTGTTGTGGGGTGGAATAATACGGGGACGGTCTGGACTGTGTGAGTCGTCTTTTCTATTCTGTCTTATATCATGCTTGTATGCTGACCCACCCTTTGGTACATACAGCACTACATACATGTTTTACTGGCTTCTCATCACTTTCACCCTAGTCAAAGCGAAATACAAAGAGGGACGCACATCGCTTTGTGGCCAACTATCAAAGAGAGGATGGGAGAGGGAATTCTCAAGAAGGGAGAGAGGCGAGATTGAAGATGAAGTTTTAATGGATGATAGGAGTGATATTGGAGAATAGGCATTGAGCCCAGCTGTGTCTGCTTTGTACGGAATGCGGAATTGCCTGTGGTAAGAGTCTATCTGCTCATGATTTAGCATGAATACTCGTGATCGACCGTGAAGTCCCAGCACGAGGCAATGGGCCGTGGAGGATTTCGTTATCTACAGTTACGAGCGATCTCTTCTACTCAATCCTTAACACGGATGATTTCCGTAATCTTACTTCATCTAGCTATTTTAATCTTTCATTCCCGAATGACCGCTTACCCCAAGAAAAAAAAAGCCAAAGGAGATAGAATCACTCGCATCGCATGGTCTTCTGTTTTACGTCTACGTCCATCCGTGCCTGCTGACTTGATGACCTGCGAAGTCAGTCGTTACGTTAGGGGGAGAGATAGGCATGGGATCTCATCGAGATCAGTTGATCATCGTAGGCAGTCGTGCGTGCGCGATAGTCGGGGTTATCATGCAAAGCTGTTTCGTTCTGTTCCGTGCATCGGTCACGTCATATATACATTTCTATGTCTCTTCTCGTTGGCACATTTACGGGGAGTCCTCGCCCATGTTTCTGACAAGAACTAGTGTGCTCTAGTATTCGTACTGATCGAGATCGGTGATGACCGGTACTGCAGACTGTATGATGATTTGATCGGGTTATTGCATTATCCGATCTGACCACTGATCAGATGCTATTCAGATGGGTGGTAGTAGGTAATCTTAATCCAGGTGGAATGGGATGGGATTATGTGATCCGTGAATGGATCAGTGTAGTAAGCAGAAAGAACAGAACGACGGGATGAATGAACAGATGGACAATACATATCACTCAGTCACTCATCAGTCCATAAACATCTCTTGAATTCGACTAACGATTATAACGAACAAAATGACAGGGCTAGCTCTCAACCCATTAGATTACATCCCCTCATCCTCTTCATCCTCCTACACAACAAGAAAATGCGCATGGGTAGTATTCCTCCTCACTACCCCATCTTACCTACCAGGTATCCTCGTCTTAGCTTATACTCTTAGGAAGTACAACTCCAATTACCCTCTGATCGTCGCTATAAACCCCTCCATCGCAGCCGAAACGATCAAGGTTTTGCAAGAATATGAATTGGAAGTCAGGATGGTACAGCCTTTAGTGCCCCGGGGTCAGATCACGTTGATTGCAGAGAGGTTCGTGGACACTTGGACGAAAGCTGCTGTATTTGGATTTGACGATTACGATGTGAGTTTCGAGTTGGACATCTCTAATGAACGATCGGTCGGTTCGATGATTTGCTCTCACAGGCAGGACAATAGATACAAAAAGGTTTCTCGAGGGGAATCTGCCAATGAGCTGACGAGATCTTTCGTGTACCATGTAGAGAGTGTGTTTGATCGATGGAGATATGATGCTCAAACGAAATATGGATGAGATATTTGATATACCCCTCAAGGAAGATCAGATAGCAGCTACGTTTGCTTGTATTTGTAATTTGGATAGATCATCTTGGGCACCTGCTGAATGGTGAGTTTCCCTCATCCCGCCTTTTAATACCTGATGTCACAGCTACAATCATGATCTCCCTGTTCCATCTCATATATGTTGTGCTCGACATTACTGACAAAGTATGTTACATCTTCTTTAGGACAAGAGACAACTGCGGTTTTACCCCCTCTCACGGATCCGATTCAATAACTCACCCAGGTCCAGCTCAACCTACAGGGACTCATTCTCTGCTTAATTCGGGTCTTGTCGTCCTCACCCCCTCACAGAACGTCTTACAGAGGATATACGCATTAGTCGAATCGGGTGATAAAAATGATCAAGAGAGAATTAGAGAATGGTCTTTTCCGGATCAGGATCTATTCGATGATTTATTTAGAGGTGAATGGATTAGTATCCCTTGGATATACAATGCTATCAAAACGATGAGATACTGGCATGGTAATTTCTACACAGATCATGATGTTAGGAATTTACATTATATCTGCAAGAAACCATGGAAATACCGTCCGAAATACAATACACCGGAGGAATATGAGAGGACGGGAAATGTATATAAAGTAGAAGCTGGAGAATATGCCCAGGTGAAAGATAATGATGTAGGGTTGAATGAGAGGGAGGCGGATGCGGTCACTCATGGGTGGTGGTGGGAGGAATATGAGTGTATGTTAGGGCAGATGAGGAAAAATGGTTATGGATGGTGTGAGTTCGTAGATAATCTGACGGATCGGGGTCAAAGTTGATAAAGTGTAAGTGGGTGATTTTCAGACAATACTGTATGCGTGTCACTCGAGAACAAAATTGTACTGATCATCTCACTTTTGCATTTACACATATACGAAAGACTAAGACTTTTGGGTCATTTTCAGTCTGATCCAGCAAGAAAAGTTTTGCATTTATTCAGAAGAGGGATAGATACAGTATCATTTGGGCTGTTTGGAAGTTATCATACCGTCACAATAACTTACATCATTCTATTTTATCGTAAAAATTTCCAAGTAATATCATGGTTGACATTGTACATTGATAAATTGACATAGCAGTATCCTGCTATATCGTTACTGATTCATGACAGAACGAATGTTTATGAACTTGATGAAAACTGTCATGTTTGGTTTTGACGTCTTGCTCAACGAAGCGGGATCTTTATCGTGTCTGTTCGACCATCCGTGATCCGACATCGGTCGAGTTTTTCTCATCTCGTCGATTTGTATTGTAGCGCTGTTTCGTTAAGGTCAAGGTAGGATTGTAGAATCGGCAGTAATAGCCTGTCCGTGAAAACACTCGATGTTCCCTACTTTTCTTTTCATGTGCATTTGATTGGTTTTCTTTCTTCTTCACTGATTTTCGAGGACCTTCCCTCTAGATTCCATGAATTGCCTCAAAGCTAATTCCATCGCACCGGCTTTTTTCTCCATTTTATGCTGTTGTTTTCCCTTCTTCTGTTGTTCTCTATCTTGACGTTCGTTGCCATCATCTCCTTCCTCCGCATGATGATTGACAAGCTCCACTGGATCATCCAGATGATTATCGTTCGTTGAGCTCGGTGGGATTTTGGACCATTCTTGAATATTAAATAGACATTCGGATGGAGTGAACCATGCTCGTTTCCGTTCATGTGATTCTGGCCTACAACATGTTTCATTGTGGTCAGACTTCTCCATATTAGGTAGTGTATGATATGCTGGACTCACCACTGTTCGATGCA
Organism: Kwoniella botswanensis; assembly: GCF_036426115.1. Classification (NCBI taxonomy): domain Eukaryota; kingdom Fungi; phylum Basidiomycota; class Tremellomycetes; order Tremellales; family Cryptococcaceae; genus Kwoniella; species Kwoniella botswanensis. Next base: position 1,479,229 of record NC_088601.1, on the reverse strand, counting down.
TTCCACCACATCCTCGTTGACCTCCAGCACATGAACATGCCATACCGAGCCCCTTTTCTTCTTCGACGGTAACGCGAGCATCATGAGTCTCTGGAGATCTTCAGGAGCGGCAAGAGACGGTGGTGTACCTGCTACAATATTCATGATCATATCAACTAAACCGTCTCGTATCCTAATGAATCTTTTTGTCATTCGTCGGATTTTAAATTCACCTTCTTCCCACGATTCCCTTACTGCAGCTTGACCAGACGATTCTCCTTCTTCTATACCTCCTTTTGGAACTATAATGTAAGGGTCAGAGCCAAAGACGAGATACCGTACGATAAGCATCTAGCTTACATATCCATAAATCCGGATGAGCCCTGCTGGTGACCATCAACAATCTACCCGTCAATGGCGAACAGACCAGCGATACGGCCACATGCCTCGGTTCCGTCTTGTCTTTCGTCATGATGATGTTGAGCAGATGCTATCTAGGATCATACTCTGGTAATGTGGTGAGATGTCGAATTCAACACTGCAGTGATTGATGAACGTGCCAAAATAACTTATTTGGTTCAATTCTGATCCATTGCCATGTTATTGCCGGTTGAGCTGTGATCGTCATTGAGCCGGGGTTCACTCAGCAATTTCCCAATCAGGTAATTCTGTCAACTACGCTTGAGATGAAACCATGATTAACCGGAATATCTCATCTCAAAGAACAAGAACAAGATCAACTCTAATTATTCAATAGCGATACCAAACGAATGACTTGCATGGCTGGAAGCATTTCTCTATCCCGTAGCTCTGAGTACTTTTAGTACCACATCTGTGTCAGCTACTGGAATCGGTCTTCAAACAACTCTCAACATCCGGAATACTCTCTCGCGACTATCACCTGCAGAGACAAGAAGAGAAAGGAAGTCTCGACAATTCATCTCGTATTGCTTTCGCCGCCAGTAGATCTATAAGGCTCCTTCTCAACCGCACTGAGGACGCGACTGATACAATTCGAACCATCAAGGGGAAAGAAAAGTCAGAAGATCAATAACCATCACGCCCATATACAATAGCACCATACGTCCGAGAGAGAAACAGTTCTGTTTGTTCGAGCTATGGTAATCTCACTTGAGATAGAGGGTTGATCTGTATTGGACACGCGAAATATCTATTAGACTGGCCGGCCTCCCTCAGGCTTGGTCACACGTCACCAGCTTGCGAATAGTTACTTTCGAGTGAGTGCTTCGATTCGATTAGCTCCGCTTACGGTCATGCTCAAAGTTTAACATAACTTTACCTGTCAGGTTTAGACACCATGATAGATCATGTCCTTGGACGTCCTTCCCCGGCCCTGCGTCGAACGCAGATATTCCTCGTACTGTTCTTCTGGATATGGCGACTGTACAAAGGGGATGGTGCTCCCCGTTCGAGCCTAACGAGGTCTGCAATAAGTCCCTCACCAAGTCAGAGAGCACAGCTTCGTGGGACGCATAATCAGAGAGCTTGGATAGCTAGAGTATGGGTGAAGATCGTAGGGAGGAGGATGGTCCGGTGGACAGGCAATATGAACGAAAAACTAAGTGAGTCTGGAGGGTATACACATAAAGCGCAAACGGGTTGTATCTTGCTAACTTCATAATGTCTGGGTAGAACATTTCACACCTTACCAATTGATATTGGGTACTTTGACCTTAGTGTATGCTTTAAGACATCTTGATGATTTACTAGGACTTGGAGGTGAGATTATTGTGATTCTGAACACATATAGTCATAGCTGATCTTCAATATTCCGCTAGCACCTGAACCTCTAGCACGCTTGGTAAGGCACTTCCTCCCCCTAAAATGAAGGTTGACTGCTGATACCGTCCAACAGTACACACGGTCTTACTATCGTGCGACATACGTGAATACCGCTTTCGATGCCGGATTCGCATCAGCCATGTCAATACGGCCAAAATGGCTCAAGGATATATTTAGCATGTTGTTCACGGGGTATTACCTTGTTTGGGCTACTGAAGGCGATGAAGTGGTAGGTTCCCTTGGTCTGAACTATTTATCTGTACTGGCTGACCTGATTTGGTGGTCATAGCTTCGAAGATTTAGAGCCGTCTGCTCGGTCGAGATGCTTAGAGTCACTTGGGAAAAGACCAAGAACCCTTATGTGAGCCTTCTTGCTAATAGGGAATAGCACCAAACTAATTCGACTTCATGTTAGGTACGACTATTGACGACTTTCCACCGACCCCGTCTCCCCATTATCCGTCATCTCACTATCCCTCGACCACCCACTTCTTCTCGTTCAAACCTACCCTCAGTGAAAGCGATGTTGTTCTTCAACGGTACAGATGCCGAATTAGCCGCCGCGCAGGAGTTGGTCGTCGATTACCCTGGAGGAGGTTTTGTAGCGATGGGACCTGATTGTCATGAAGAGAGATTAAGGACTTGGGCGAAAAGGACCGGTAAACCTGTACTAGGTGTGGATTATGGGAAAGCACCTGAATGTGGGTTGTGAGGTCAATGGCTTGCGTTAATCCAGCTGATGATCGATACTTTAGATCCATACCCATGGGCTATCGAAGAGGGGTTCGATGCGTATCGGACTCTCATGGAGACTCAAGGTCGATGTATTGGAATTGAAAGTGGTAAATTGGGTATCGTTTTGACTGGTGATTCAGCGTGAGTCAGCCCGATTAACGTGGAGCAGCGGATCATAAGGTTGACATGAATGTCATACATCATCACAGCGGTGGGAACATCTGTGCTACGATCATGCTACGTATTTTGGAGCACCCGACTGGTATTCCCAAACCAGTATCAATGATCCTCGCCTACCCAGCCTTAGACTTCAACTTCACTTCTTGGATGTCGCCTACCAACTTACGTGTACTCCGCACTGAACAATCCGAGACTCAAATTCCTGGACTAGTTCATGGTAAAGATCATATGAGGCATAAGTCACCATTAAGCGTTGTGAACGATATAGATAGTGGAAGGCGTAGATCAGGTAGACAACGGCGGAAGAGCTGGGCGCAAACCATATCAGGGAAATTACCCAATCTTATGAGCCCAGCGGATGAAAAGAATCCTAACGGAGGAACCAAAAGTACCCCGGCTACACCTTCTACGAGAATCAAAGATCTACCTAGAAGCATGTCGGCCAAAGTGGTCGGATGGCTTGCCGGTGACAATGGTGATAGCGGCAACGCATCGGAGGAAGAAGAGGAGGAGGATGGGGATGATCATCAAGATACGGTTAAACCGGATTATCGACCTGAAGCTGAGCGGTCTCTAGCGGATAGAGTGAAGACCCCAGCAGATGAGAAGAAATTCATTTTCAGTCCTGTAGAATCACCTAAACCAGTTGAGACTCCAGATCCAGCTCAGGAAGATAAAGATAATGTGGATCAAATCGTTGCGAAAAAGAGAAAGAAGCTGCCTATCGGTACCAGACTGACCATGACTAGTCGGGTAGGATATTTCCAGGATCGAATCATATCTCCAAGTATGGTAAGTCACATGTTTATTGTGCAATTGAACGTGCAATACAAATCGTCTGACATCATTCTGTTTAGATGCGAGCCATGGCAATTCTTTATGTTGGACCACGACGAAATCCAGATTTCGAGACGGATTACTACATCTCTCCTATCTTATCGCCACCTCATCTTCTCGCTCATTTCCCTCCGGTCTACCTGATCTGTGGAGAGCGTGATCCCTTTGTCGACGACACGATCATCTTCGCCGGTAAGATCAGAGAAGCGAAGAAAGCTAGACGATCTCAGGCAGAGTACACTGCTCGTGGCAGGTCTGCTAAATACGGCGAATACCTGCAAATGTCGACTGGGAAATCCAAAACCCCGATTGATGATCTACCTGATCCCATACTGAGGGAATCAGACGATGATTGGGTACAACTTCGGATCATCGAAGGATGGGGACATGGTTTCATGCAGATGTCTTCGCTAATGAGGGAGGTGGATCCTGTCCTGATTGAAATGGCAGATTGGATTGACGAGTCTTTCATCAGACATGCAGAGAAACAGAGGGATATGGAAGAGGTGGCTGCTGCTCATCAAGCTGCCAAGCAGTCCCTTCAAGCTGAGGAAAGAGCTATAATGGTTCCGGAAGACCATCTAATGCCACCTAATTCCATGCATGTGAAACCATCGAGGAACTACAAGAAATCACCTTCCTCTACTCCATTGGGAAATGCAGATCTAGGTTCATCGTATCTAGGAAGAAGACGAAGTGATGCACAAGAAGAAGGGGAGAGTGAGAATGATGTTCCTGAAGATAATATGGTCACGTTCACACCTAAGTCTAAAGATAAACCAATCAAAAGAAGATTACCGCCACCGTCAAAGTTCCATCCTGTACCTCGACGACCATCCAAAGAGAGATTGGATTTACACCGATCGAATTCGATGCCGAAATTCGACATGGACGAAACTGGTTCATCGGGAGAAGCTATGTCAGTGAAAACTCCACCTTTACAATTGAGGAATCTACCGTATGATGGTGGACAGGATGAAGGTAAAAAAGGTTCCGGTGCTTTCGCTTTCTTCGGTGGTGGCGATAGAGGCAGTACACGATCAAATTCCAATAGGATCCCCAATCCACCACCTCATAATCTATTCGGTCTACCACTCAGATCTGGATCCTTGGATCGAGAAAGAAGACTTTCGGGTGGATCGATGGTTCCTGCACCAGCTACCACGGGATCTGGGACACCTCCAACCTCTTCGTCCGTGGCTCAGCAGGACAAACCTAAAAATTCATTAGTGGCAGCTGCTGTTGCTGGAGCGCGAGCTGCCTCACCCGCTTTGGCCGCAGCAGGGTTCGTACCTCAGAAAGTGGGTGATGTGAGTGAGGCGGAACTGATGAGGAGGAGAAGGATGGAAGCTGTTTATGGGATTGGGGGTGTCACGCAGGAACAGGGACATGATGGGTCGGAGGGTGAGGAAGAGGAGGAGATGGGCTGAGCGGGCAGGAGAACGTAGTGGCAATGGAGGATCTCTATAAAGGCATGTGGTGGTGCATTGAATGTGATCTAGGTGTAGGAGTGGGTACCGTACGCGAGATGTACAGTACATTTCAAAGGTTGTATTGTAACGCAGACCCATATTTTGACTTGGTTCATTTTGTACTCTTTTTCGATTCTGTCGGATCATCGTTGCATGGATCTGTTCGTAAATCATGCATTATGTTCTGATATCATCTTTTCTCACCATTCCAATCATATATTTATATACCATAAAGTAGCCCCCTCGTTTCCGACTAACAAGTTGAACATGCTTTTTCCTCACGAATCCGATGAAGTTATACAAGCATGAATATTAGATTAAAAAGCAAATAGTCCATAAAACTCATTCCAAAAAGATTATCAAAATAAATTTCAAGGCAGAAACCCACAAACCTGTCATTCCCTTCTCTCTACCAAGATCGTATAGCGAACAGCTCATAGAGCCCTTGCTACTCCACCACCTCCTTCGTCATCACCTCGATCTTCATCTTCCCACCTCACGCTCTTAACGCTTTTCACTGACGTCCTACTCGCCCTATCACCTTTACTGTAAATACTATTCCCACTATTTTGGGAGTACATATACGTGTGATCTGGTCCTGACCCTGGTCCTGCAGATCTAGGAGGTAATAGTATCGAAGTTGGATTGGCTGCCTGATTTTGTTGGGATTGTTGTGTATTATCCCATAGAGGTTTTTCATACCATGCTTTAGTAATTCTATCTCCCTCTTCAGCCGATTTGGGAGCTAGTATACTTGGAATAGGAGATGTATAACTTCTTTGTGGTTGTGGAGGCAAAGGTAATGATGATATTTCGATCTCCGGAGGAGAAGAAGGGGGCAAACTGGAATGCTTTAACATTGATCCACCATAACTCATCCTCTTAGGTGAAGGAACTGTATATGGTATATCACCTGGTCCAAATGCGGAATTAGGTGCGTATATGGGAATGGGTGAATTGGAATTTGAGTTTGGATAGATCATCGTCGGTGGTAATGGTGAACAAGATGATGTAGATTTTAGTATTCCCATTGGTCCCGTACCAGTACCAGTACCGGTCAAAGAAGATTGGCCATTACTGATTCTCCTCTGACCTTGACCTTGAATTTCAGAATTACTATTACTGTTGCCATTGCTACCACTGCCACGTTGTGAATTTGCGTTTGAACCCGTATCGACGTATGCTGAATATTCCCAAATACCCGAAGACTGTTGAGTAGATCTTGTTATTCTCCTGAGATCTTTCATATGTTTATCCGTATCGATACCATTTTCAGGTAAGGGGGGTAGCACGCCAAACGAGCCTCTCGAACCATTCGATCCAGCTGATAAAGGACTGAGTAAAGCTCTTGGAAAAGGTCCTATCCCTATTGGCGGAGGGGAAGGTACATTCCCTCCATTTCCGGAATTATGACTTGTAGACGATCTAGGTGGAACCATGAAGTTTGATGTAGTAGAATCACTAAAATTCGATTTCATCGTTCCACTTCTATGTAGATTGTCGGATCCATAACCATGCGACATTGAGGTTCGCGAATAAATCGAATTTCCATCTTCTGAAGGCTCCATAGCTCCATGGATCATCATTCCATTTGCACTCAGTATAGAAGTTCGTGGAGGCGCATAGGATGATCCCCAGGTCAAGTGTCGTAATTGTACATGTGTAGGTTTGTTGTATTCCATCTCCATGTCCATACCTGAGCCAAATGCAGTTCCAATCCCATGATTCTGAGGAGAGTTTCCAGGAACAATAGTTGGATAAGGACTATCGGAATTCATCGAACCGTGTTTGGAGGATGATCCAGTTGCAGATGGTGGAGGAGGTTGCATGAAATTGACTTTGACTGGATGAGGATGATCAGATTCAGAATGTCTTTCATCCCATGCTTGTCCAACCATGACCGGGATGGGCTTTTCATTTGGATGTTTCTCTGCCCAAGCTGGTGTACCTCTTACTTGAGATTGTCTGATGTACTTCAAGTTACTAGACAAGATTGAAGATCTCTTGAAAGATTGTCTTATCGAACGAAATTTCGAAAAGATAGGTAATAACTTGGACGATTCGAATATACCGTTATTTGTTCCAGTTGCAATCTCGGGATCAATAGGTTGAGGCGATGAGATATTTCTTGATTTTACAGTGAACGACCGCCGCGGTTTGAACCCTGGTATAGTCCTCAGTCTCTCCGATATACCTTCTGTGGAAGGTAATGGGATACCTTTGAATGAGTAAGCAAGTTTGCCCCATATACTATCATCTTCATTTCGTCGAGCTTCTTGATTGGGATCTCCAGATACTAATTTGAGAGGTTTCATTAGTGGAGATGAGTCCCGACGGAGGTTTTTCAATGGACGAGCAAGAAGCGCACCGAGACCTTCGGATCGAGATGCGAATGACGGAGCGGAGAATCGACTGACTGGCTGAATGGACGGTCGAGCGGATGGTTCGGTCGAAGGTGCTGGTGCCGACCGACGTTTCTGAATTGAGTTCATTAGTATATCAGTCGCCCTGTGGGTATCATAGTGCAATTGGCCACTCACCTCATTCTCGCTCCCATCATTATGATTCAATATCTTCTCGCCATAGAACCAACTAGCCCTTAAAGAAACAGTCCTCTCGGCTCTCTGTCTCTTCTTCCAGAACCTTACAAAGAACAAGATCGCGGCTATGAGAGCTATCAAAGCGAATATTCCCCCTATAGCAGCACCAGCCGCTGTACCCTTGTTGGAACCTGAAGTCGCTCCCTCGGCTTCTTCACCGCCAGTGGAGGATGTGGACGGATTATGGTTCAAGGTGGGGTTGGAATTTTGAGATGCCAATGTATTGGTCATGGATTTTGAGGAAGAAGGAAAGGTTTGAATCCCCGCGACTCCCGGTATGTCAGCGTTGGTAGATGATGTATCTTCTGCTTCTGCTTCAGCTGATGTAGTGGCCTCGTCATCTGGAATAATGGGTGTGTCTGACGACAAAGGGGGTTCTGTGTCTGCGGAGTCAATTTCTGTAGGTTGTGCAGTAGGAATCGCATCGGAAGTGATCGGTGCCAATAGATCGGTAATAGATGATTGACCTGATTCAATTGTCAGTGAAGGTCCAGTAAATACAGCCGATAACAATGGATCGAGCGAAGTTGATGACGAAGATAGAGCGGGGACGGTTTCGAGATCTTGCACGGATGAGGATGATGAGGAGAATGTAGGTGTGGGTGATTCTGAGACTGGGATTGAAGAACTTGGCAAAATTGACGTACTTGTTTCTTCCAATGATGTCGTCAAGATACTACTACTTGTCTGCGTTGGGGCCGAAGTAATGACTGCTGCAGCTGATGTGATGGTCGACAAAGTCGGAGGATCTGTGGTGATATTTAACTGCTCAGTAGATGAAGCTATCATATAAGGCTTTCAGATCAGTAAGATCCTTCACGATCAGAATCATGTGTCAGTGGACAGACTCACCAGTAGTAGTCGTACCATCACATCCACCCATGACAGTTTCTACCGGTACCTCTATCAGACTAGTCGATTCCGTTGTGCTGAAGATCAAAGACCACGACGTGGTAGGTGTAGCAGTTATCGTAGAGGTAGAAGTGATAGTCTGACAATTTTCCTGTCTTTTCTTGATCACCTTTACATGTTCTGTTCTTCCTCTCATTCCCCTCTGATGAGAACTCAAGAGTAGCGATTGGCTCTCGTCGGAGGATAACGTCTGACCATCAAGTACTGCCAAAGTCGTCTCTTCTTGTAGTTGACCTACTGGCGAGGTTGGCGAGTCTACAGCGGTGGTAGTCAAAGTTCCGCCATCGCCGGTAGTCATTGATGTCATACCGAAACTTATCACATCGTTACCACTGCTACTACTATCGCTAGCGGTGGTACTGATGCTGATACTCATCGAATCGGTGCTGGTGGGCGATATAGTGAAGGTAGTAGTGTCGGTAGATTGCGAAGGTACTGGAGGGGTGGAACAATAAGTGACTACCCATGTTGATATACTGCCTGAAGGGGTGACTAGGACTGCGGAAGAGGATGTGATGGTACTAGGTATGAGAGAGCTACGAGGGTGATGGGAATGTACAGACTCAGTCCAGGTCCAGCAACAATCGGATGCGACAGACTCACGTAGAGGTTGAGAATATGGTAGAGATCGGAGTCGGGGTACAATCCATTTTGATGATGGGTCAGTAGCCTTAAATGTGGTGCTGAGAATAAAGAAGACCTCTGGTCTAGGTTATTCTCCTCTAGAGAAAATTATAAACCCGTCAAATTGTTTAGCCTTTTCGTTTATCTCGATGTGGATCTGATTCTTCTTCCTGGATAGGTTGTGAGTCCACAGATGCGAGTGAGCTTCAGCCGTTTTGACGATGTGGGTTAATGAGTTGTGATTAGTGTATGGAAGGGGAAGTCGACATCAGTCTAATAGGCAACAACGACAATGATGGGATGAAGGACGATAAGATGAGAGCCTGAATCAGGATGTATGGCGATTCGACCAAAGTATCGAAAATGTTAGTATCAAGGTGAGTAGGTGGGTAAGGATCTTCAGCTCACACACTCACACACTCAAAGCTTTCTTTGTTCTCCTCATTGCAGCGATAGCAATCACAAATCTGGTTGTACCCCTTTCAATCTAATTGTTATCCCTTTCCCTCCGATCAGAGAAAGAGAAATAGAAATAGCAAGTAGTATTCTCACATCCTATCCGAGGGGAAGTCATCATGTACGTGAAATGGTCGGACAAAGGGATATGACTGTGTGCTTGAGACAAAAAGGTCGACAAAGGGGTTTCTGTGACTTTGAGAGAGGATAGGGAGGGGAGGATCCTTTTGATTTCGACCGTCATTGTATGATATTCCCATAGTGTACTCTGAAATCCTGCATTGTCGTATAGCTCATATAAATTTTGAAGCAAGTTGGTAACTATGTACGAGCATCGATTTGTGCTACTGTGGTTGTTGTGCTGATCGTTGTTCGTCGTCTTGTCGTGATCAGGTCACAGACCACGTGACTTGCCGCCAACACAGCGATAGGAGAAACAGAGCATTGACTTTGATGATGTATTTTGTGAATCACTCATACTTCGTTCGGTGACCTGTTGAGAACAGGAGACACGGCAGCACCGAGGCAGTGATGGTCCTTCGTCGTCCTGAAATTCGAACCAATGTACAGAATATGAGGTGCTAAAACCAGATTGGACTGTAACTTACTGGTTCCTCCTGATCCATGACAATATACAATCTCCTCATCCCGTAAGTTCAACTTTCTACCCGGCAGCCGTTCTGGGTATCTCAAACTGACTATGATAATCACAGCAGAACCATATAGATAAGGTAAAATGCCCCATGCACTAATCAAGCTCATTCCCTTCTTCTCCATAATCACCCCCCCTCATAATCTTTTTGTCGACCACCCTGAACAGTTCTAACATCCATTGGCTTATCCGCCACTATCCGCCAAAACGTCATCACCCCGACCTTATATAATTGCACATCGCCCTGGACAGTGGACATACACGCTATCATATTATTTACATCGGTCGGATTGGCGGGTCTGTCGGAAATTGGGTTGGTACTGGCGAGAAACTATAGAAGGATGAGGTAGATGAAATTATGTTTATACATCGCATAATACTACTGTATAATAATAAGATATGAGACAAGATAAAATGCAGATATTTTCAAAAGATCGATCATAAATACGAGTACTTATTTAGACGTGAGTATGCAATCTCTATATATGTCTATGTTACAATTGTTCTTTGGTTCTTCTTTTCATTTATATTTGCTAGTTCCATTCTACCCCTCTCGAATGTATCGATATCCTCAGTGCCCAGAGGTTCTCACCTTTATATTTCTAGTCATATAGTGGTCATGTAAGATATCTCGTGGTTGGGTGTTTTGAAATTGTTATCTTTACTGTCCTTCCTTCTCCACAGGTTTCCACTCGGATAAATTACTTGCTAGCTGTTTTGTAGGCGACCATACCCCCCAAAGCGAGTGAATAGCCTAGGTCATACCAACAGACCATATCAGCCCGTCATCTTCGATACAACACGGTAACCAGATACTCACCGAATATTTGAATGGACGTAATTGGACTTCCAAAGAAAATCACACTACTGCTAATCAATAGGATATCCTAATCACGTATAACCACATCAGTCTCCCAAATATTGATCATGTAATACAAGGAAAGGGTATGACATACCTTGAATACCCCCGCCAAAGTCAAGACCAACCCTCCAGCCGCACCGATCAAGAACACCGCAGCGACATTCAATCCGAACGCCACGGCCGCATTGGATATCATGATCAATGGACCTATTCGCATATATTCTTGGAAAGGCGCCAATCCCTCTGTGAAGGGGAGAAAGCAGGCGTTGATCATCGCGCATACCTAGTACGGTCAAGAGATTCAATTTAGCCCTTGTCTCTTGGTCGGACGGGTTGACATACAGGAGCGTAATAATGTAATGAACATAATGGATCCATCTTCAAGCCCTGCAAGAGTATCTGAATCATAACCAGTCGGCTGAAATAGGGTTATTGAGTTAGTGGAATGTTGTGCCTCCTATTCTATCCGACTCACGATGATTCGAACTATGTGAACAGCATATCAGCACACATCTTCCACGACTATTCGAAGCATAGAAATAGTTGCACTCACAGCTACAGCGCTGACCTGACACAAGAACCCAAACATCTCAAAATGCAATTCTCCATATGCGGCTGGAGTATAGAAATTTCAGTCAGCTACAATTGCCTGAATTCGGATCAATCCTTAGATAACTGACCTAAAGCGCATCCTGTCGAGATGAGCAGCACGATCATGACCAAACGAGAAGTGAGGACTTGCAACTTGAAAATCGCTGAGATGAGTAAGATGGCTACAGGTGTGAATGCCTTTAGATAGAGACGAATCAGCTCATTGTGTCCTCGATAGGCTCAAACATCTCCTATTCCCGTACATCCCTCTCTGACCCGATGTGTTTTTACAGTCGGACAAAACATACCTTGAGCATCTGGATGAACGATACACTCAGCCTGGTATCCAAAGATCAGCCACCACTCGCAACTTCGAAAAGCAGCTAATGACTCACGTGAGATAAGCCGTATTACTCAATATTAACGATCCCGAGAAAAGCACTCCTATAGGTAAGATTGATTTGAGGTATAATTCTCGCTATTTGATACAAGGAATGAATCAGCTTCTCTGAATTATATGGTTGTGTGTTTACCACAACTTACGGTCATTTCTATTTTATCTAATCCATCCATCAAATTGGTAGTCGCTCGGAGTATACGGGTACCCAATGCCTATCGTACTGGCTCATGAGCTTGAATCCTACGATGTACAAGGAGATCACTCACAGCGCATCCAAGGTGATATGATGTGCTAATTGCATTAAATGTCAGTAGAGGTATTATTTGAAGACGATTGATGTCTTCCTTGAGTCTTGAAGCTGCTTGAAAGACATAGGAATGACATGCTCACATAAAGATAGGCTGGTTGATCCCAATACAAAGGTAAGTCAGAAAAACTGTTATTATGCACGAGTATGATTGATCGATACTCACATATGGATAATTGAGATTACTGTAGAGGTATTCTAATAAATCACAGGAGATCCATCAGTATTATGGAAGCGATTAGATCGGTAAGTGAGAGGTGGGCCTACTGTTATAAAGGATGACAGCGGAAGACAAAGCGATCCATATCGGTACTACAACGAGTTGAGAGGGATAAGTTGCTTGTTCATTGGCAGTCGGACGAAGCTCAACTCGGCTCACTGATGAATGCGGGACTCATGGTCTTCTTACTGGTCTTTTGTTCAGGTAAGTTCGGTGTAATCTCTACTTGCTGTTTGACATTCTCATACTTTATTCAAATCAACCATAACCATATCATCAGCTTGACCACCTCATCGCCAATGTAAGAGTAGTACTTGTAGGAGGATTGGTCGAGATAAACCCACCAAACCGTGATGTTTCTCCACATCATTACCATTCCCACTAGCACCACCAAAGTAATCTTCTCGGCCTTTATCGCTCCTCGATCCACCTGATCCCGTACGTCTCATAGGTTCTGAACCATGAGGTGAGTACACACCTGGGCTGGAGACTGGTGATCCCCTCGGTGATTCCCCGGCGTTGTGCGAAGGTAATAATGGACTTGCTTTTTTACCTGACATTTCGGTTGACTGATGTGTCAGCTCTTTGTCAGGCTGGTGATGGTGATGGTAATAGAGGAGGGTGTGAGAAGGGTGATCTATAATGGCAGTAGTGATTTGTTATTTGATGGATTGGTGGATTCCTTGATTTCATGTGCATGTACTAACGCGTGTTTGCTGCAAGTATGCAGGTTGAACCGAATAAATGTAAAATGGGTGAATTAAGAAATTACGTTTGACGGAACAGGGAAATATGACTATTATCTGTTCCCTTGAACTCTATATTCTGTATGGGAGGCGGAGTACGCCGCTGCACCTCCTTGTCAGTCTCAGCAAAAGCCTGGAGTGCCGATGGTGTATGGTGTATGGTGTGGTGATGCTATGTAACCCTATATACCCTGCGCTTTTGGCTTTTGTTCCTTTTCAACATATTTCAATCCCATCTTTAACTTTCTTTCTCTCATACCCACAAATCATCATCATCACCACTGCTATTCAACTCAGTCACCTTTGTAGGAGCTCAAAAGAAACACGCCAAATCGCATTCACGGCTACTTCCATATCATCCCCTCCAATTAAACAGCAAAAGGCCATTCTGGACGACAACAAGAAGTACCCGAGGAACCACACACCACATTCCATCACTTTCGCAAGGAGTGGATGGATCAAATGGTCACTCCACAGCTCTTGCACTCAACATCTTTCGGTACACGTTAATTTCTCACCGGTCAATGGATTTGGATGATTGAAAAATGATATCTACTGCTTTGGTGACCTCACACCTGTTGGCATTACTATTACCGCTCATACTACTATCTCCCATCAACACACACGCCGCACCTGAACCAGCGGCATTGGTCGCCCTACCGCAATACACCACCACCACCTCCAACAACAAAAAGTATACACCACCCCAGCCAGAACTGGATCATGATGTTTTGCCGTTCGTAATCATATCGACGATTGATGGGGGTCTGCATGCTGTAGAGAGGAATACAGGGAAGATCAAGTGGTCCATCAAAGACGGTGTAGAACCCCTGGTAGGAGGTGGGATAAGAGGTAAAGGGAATGATGAGGAGTATATTGTCGAACCTCTCAGTGGGAGCTTGTATGTCTTCGAAGATGAGAATGGCGAAGGTATGACTAGTTCAGCAGAGACAAAGGAAGGTCAGACTCCGAAAATTAGGAAACTACCCCTTTCAGTGGAGCAACTGTGAGTTTTGTGTATCTCATCTACTACGTTGGAAAGATGAGTTGATGTGATATTGATGGTTGCTTATCGCTCAGTATCGAGCTATCACCATTCACTTTTCCCCATTCGCCCAGTCGGATCTTTACAGGTTCAAAGCATACTTCGCTTCTGACATTGGACTTGCGTACGGGTCAGCAACTAGACTGCTTCAATTCCTTCGGCACGAATCAGTCACATTGTATATGTGAGAATGAAGAGCTGTTGGATGACTTGGAAGGTAAAAGCAGATCAAATAGGGATTTGTTATTCGTCGGAAGAACGGATTACAAGTTGACTATTCATTCACCTCCAATTGCTTCTTCTTATGGCGGGCTTTCACCTTCAACCTCAACTTCGACGATCTATCAAACTGCTGCGGAAGCGAAGAGGAATGCAGGAGCTCAGGAAATCACCTACTCGACGTATACTCCAAATAGTTATGATAGACCTTTGGCGGATTATTGGGTGAAAAACGGTTTGGCAGAGCAAGGTTGGGGTGATGAAGGAGGTGAGAAGAGGACACGAGTAGAATTGGCTTATGATGGTGATGCGGTCGGAGTGGAGAATGGGAACGGTGTGAAATGGGTCACAAGATTGAATAGTATCGGGTGAGTGACAGCGTATATCTATAGCTCACTGAATGTGCTGATGCTTGTACTACCTCCAGAATCGCCGTGTATGACGTCTTACTACCACTCGATTCACCATCGGCCAACCCTATACTCGTGCCTCAACCACCACCTCATTTGCCCACATTGTTCCCACCGACTTCTAGACCATATCAGCATTTCATCGATATCGCCAAGAAACCTCAATCGACATATATCGGTTCAATTCCTCTCCAACTCGCTTTACCTCCCTCCTCGGAGAACGTTTCTGAGCCCTTATCCGATGACAAGCGCAAGCCATTATTATACGCACTTTCATCATCCGCCTACCCACTCATCAACTTTGCTCCTCCACCTCGTCCTGGTAGTCTCACCAATGGCTCATTCCTTCTCACAGAGGATTTACCAGAGAAAGACCAACTCTTGCCGTACCTCATCGATCCTCCTACAGAGGATAAAGCGTTAGTACTAGCCCAACAGTCTACATTGCCCATGTCGAATATCCGAGAAAGAGAGATACCCCGTCGAGGATGGTTTTGGTGGATATTGAGTACAATAGGAACGTTACTTATCATCTGCGGTATCGCTTTGACTCAATTCGCGAGATCGCCTAGAGTCAAACAGAGCTCTTCACCTGCCGACGAGAAAACTCCCTTACTCATCACACCTTCTTCGGAAGAGTCGACATCTGAGGCTAGAACAGGATCGGCGAAAGTAGAAGAAAAATCTCTCCCTGGGGATATAGCTACACCGCCGACTCTAGCTCCTCCAGTTGAGAGTGAGGAGGTAGCTACACCCAAGAAAAAATCAACAAGGAGGAGAGTAAGAGGGAAGAAGAAAAGAAGAGATTCATCTGCCGCTATACTCGAAGAAGGTGGTGAGGATGATGAAGAAGATAAAGAAGGTTCAGGGTCGGGTGTATCACCTAAAAAGGATGATGAGAAGCCCTTACCTGACTTACCTAGGGAAATGTCTTCTACGGATTTATTAGATCAGGAGGATAAAGAGAGATTATCGATATCTGATACTATAATAGGTGAGTTATCTGGTCAATCGCGTTCGAGCGTGATTCAAGTAACAATCTTTCTTTTTTTGATCATAGGTTTTGGATCGCACGGTACGGTCGTGTTGAAGGGTACATGGGGAGGAAGGCCTGTAGCTGTTAAACGATTGTTAAGCGATTTTACTAGATTGGCAAGTCAGGAAGTCAAATTGTTACAAGCGAGTGATGATCATCCAAATGTGATACGATGTGAGCATTATCTTTCTCGATATCGACGATCAAGCTGACTTGTCTATTTAGACTATTGTCAAGAGAAACGAGACAATTTCCTGTATATAGCATTGGATCTATGTCAAGCTTCTCTAGCGGATCTGATTGAGACTCCAGATAAGCATCTCGATTTGGCTTCTTCGTTAGATAGGAAGAAGGCCCTGACGCAAATAACGGCGGGACTAAAACATTTACATGGGATGAAAATCATACATAGGGATATAAAACCCCAGTGAGAGTCTTGTCATTAAAAGCTGGCCATAGGCAGAGCTGACATTGTCGGTTGTGATTGCAGGAACGTCCTAGTCTCTAGGGGTAAAGATGGAGCTTTGAGGATGTTAGTTTCCGATTTCGGCTTGGCCCGTCGACTAGATCAAGGCCAATCGTCTTTCGCTCCCACAGCTAATAATCTTGCTGGATCCCTTGGATGGAGAGCACCAGAATGTATTAGGGGACAAGTGAAACTCAACGAGGGAGTAACATTCGATCCAAACTCTACGTTCTCTTCATCGTCATCATCTACACATTCAATGTTAGATGAAATGGAAGAACCTAGAGATAAGGATAAAGATAAGAATAACAGATTGACAAAAGCCGTTGATCTGTTCGCCCTTGGATGTTTGTACTTCTGGGTGTTGATGTCTGGACAACATCCCTATGGGGAGACATACAATCGGGAGAGTAACATTGTAAAAGGGGATATGGTGAATATAGGTGATTTGGATGTATTGGGAGAAGAAGGTGAAGAAGCGAAAGAGTTGATAAGTAGATTGTTAAGTATGGAACCTGGTTCAAGGTGGGTCATTAACTTCCCTTCGGGTATAAACCCAAAATGCTGAATGACGGAGTCGCTTTGTAGACCGGATACTTCGGAATGTCTCATTCATCCATTTTTCTGGACGCCAGGCAAACGATTGAGCTTCCTATGTGATGCGTCGGACAGATTCGAAATTATGGAGAATGATCCACCTGAAGCTACCTTGGTACTATTAGAGACCAACGCCAGTGAAGTGGTGGGGAAAGATTGGTATTCGAAATTGGATAAGACATTTACGAGCACTTTGGGGAAATATAGGAAATATAAAGGTGCTAGTGTTAGGGATCTGTTAAGAGCTTTAAGAAATAAGGTGAGTAGATTTTTTACTTTTTGGGTTGTACCTCGATGAAAGAAGAGAGAAAGGCGGGAAGTATGTGTTAATGATACCTTTCGAATCTCACAGAAACACCATTATCAAGATCTTGAACCTTCCGTCAAACGTCATATGGGTTCATTACCCAATGGATTCTTACATTATTTCACCTCACGATACCCTAAATTGTTCTTACATGTTCATGGTGTGGTGAAGGAAAGTATGTTAAGGCATGAGTCGATGTTTGAAGGTTATTTCCAAGAGGGAAATCAATAATCAGTAAAATTGAGTACTGTGTATAGGATATAGAAGAATTTAGTTGATATGGACATTCATTATTAGCTGGAAGGGAAATAGGGAAGACTCATGTGCACACAATTATAATACTTTAAAAAACGATCATCATCGTATCATATAAGTTATATCTACCTCGAATTTTGTTGTACTGCTTTGGTTTGTTGTTACGTTACTTGAATTTTCAAGATAGAATAATATTTTGGATCTATCACTGTGTGATCTATCAATCAGTCATATGATGAATATCTACCTATGCACAATTACATTGATATGTCATGCGAATGTAAGTTTACTATGTGTTGCATAAAGTAAGCTCCGAATGCACGCAAACGTTCGAGTACCGCAAGGAATGTACGAATAAGTCATCTGAAGACGTGGAAGAGTACAGAACTATCCAATCCAATCCACTCCATGCCAATCCAATAATATTTGATTGCCATCATTAGAATCTCATCACAATCTCAATCTTCGTCCTCATCTTCCTCTTCCTCTAGTCCATCAAGATAAACAGGTTGATTCAACTATCCCATCCATATATATCAGTCATTGAACCTTGGTCAAATACGAAGATTGTCGTGTCAACTTACAATCTCAACCAGACCCAACCATTCACCCAAACCTCTTATAAACTCATCACCTCCTTCGCCACCTCCTCCAGATCTCCACCACGATTTCCTCACCTGGATAGTCCCATCAGAGTCTTTCTCTTTTCCACCTGTATCAAGTATCTTCACATCTGGGTTGTTCGTCCCGTTCGTCCCATTCTCATTGTCAGTGCTTGTGATTTGCTCATCTCCATTTTGAGTTGGAGTTTGATTTTGACTCTCATCCAATTCGTCTGACCTGAATCCGATCAGGGGATCATCAGGAGTGTACAACATGAACCCATCAAATGTCGATATAGGTCTGAGGATCCTCATCGGTCCATCATACTCTCCTTCTTGGTGACCTCCATCATGATCGATTTTCTCGGTTGATGAGTTGTCGATATTGGAGTTATCGATTGTTTTTTGAGCTGGTTTTTCAGTTTCAGTTTTGATCTCAGTATTGAAAGTTGGTGGATCATCTTCAGTGGAAGGTGAAGGAATTAGATTCTCTTCTTCTTCTTGTTCTTTTTCGTCGATTTTCAGATCCTCATTGGATTCCACAGAAGTCGTAGTACTTATATCTTCTTTCAATTCATTCGAAATTATCGATTGCGATTGAGATTGAGATCGCGAGTCTTGCTCATCTTCATCCTCCTTGACCTCTTCAATCTTTGGTATGATCTGCTCTTCAACCCATTCCATACTTTCCGTCACCTGCGGTAAACCCCTCTTACCGTGAGGATCCGGACTAGGTGATGATCGTCTTCCATTCAGACGTTTCTTCGGAGTAGGTAAAGGGTATTTCAAAGGTGTAGCTTCTTGAATCACTATATCCGGTACGACCACTTCCCCCCGGGGTTGACCTTTCTGAGGTGTAGTGTAAGATAATTTAGATCGTTTATTTGGTGTTCTAATCAACCTCTCTTCTTTGATAGTACTCTCTTGGCCATTTTCATCATCATCTTCCTCATCATCAGAATCTAATCTATACCTTTTCTTATTCTGCCTTGCAGTATTATTATTACCTCTGATCTTAGGTTTCGAAAGAGCTACCTGACCCGTACCCGCACTTGGACCTCTCCTACGTTGGGGATTCTGTCTTGTCGTACGTCTCAAACTAAGATCCGAATCCATTCCTTCTTCCTCCGTGACCATATCCACATCCTCTTCCTTTGCTTTAGCCACATTGCTGCTGTCACTGTGACTTGCACTTGAGCTTGCAACATCTAACAATCCACCTTTATCAGGTCTCTTTCCCGTTCCCAAGATCACACCCTTCCATCCCTTGGGTATATCTATATATTGACCCACGACCGTCCTACCTCGAAAGGAAGCTATCGTACTTGTAGATGTCGAGCCACGAGAGGAGGAAGGTATAGGACGAGGTTTGAAGTAATTTGAGAGAGGAGCGCTGTTAGTTGCATGAGGCGATGAGTTGCCACCTAGTGAGAATGGGAGTAGAGCCAGGGAGGGAGACGAGGCAAGTGGAGTAGAGGACGAAGAGGAGAGGATGAATGTGGTTGATGAGGACATGTTTGGATCGAGTATCAATTGATGATCGAGGTGCAGTCGATTTCGATGTCAAATCCTCGATGAATCACAGTGATCAGAGACGAAAACCAAGACGAAGATTGGATACTCGTATGTTAGATCATCAAACGATTCGAACGACTCATGTCGAAAGACGCGTGACAAACATTCATCTCATTTACATCCGACGCGTCGGACCAATAACCATAGTATACGAGTAAGTTAATCCTGCATTCATTCATGAGATAACACATTTTCATATATTGAACGTATGATATACTACTTTTTCACTATATAATCCTTTGGGAAAACTGGGATCTGAGGACTGGAAACAGACCGCATAAATTTAAAGAGAGAAATCCAACGACCAACAACCAAAAAGAAAATCGGAGCAAGGAGAAAGTAAACAAGACCTAAGGTAAAAAATTGGATGTATATTTTACATTTTGGAGTAATCTGATATCCAGACTGTAATGATGATGGGTTTCCTTTGTTTTGAGTTGCCTGAAGACGACGTGGGACTGAGATGTGAATATGTATCGCGGGATTGCGAAGGTGCAAGAGGTGAAATATATTCGGCTTCACTATGTACGCCCTTGAGGATCGTCCTTGATTTCGCATGGCCAGGCCTGGTCCATCGCGCGAAAGTGAATCATGAGCCCAGCCAAGGGTAGGCTCAATATTCCTCCATGATCGGTCCCGGGTTTAGTCGTGTCATGAGATACTAACCATTATCGATGGCGATGTAGCCGTGCTGATCGAGAAAGGCAAAACGTCCACTCGTTTGTTATGTGAATCATGAATGATACGTGTAGGGGCGTTAATTGTATATGAGTGATTGGCAGTATTATATGAGTTTGCCGAGAGATAGTTTGCCGAAAGATATATCGTAGATGGTATGAGAGGCATTGCGGAAGGTATAAGTATTGGTACGGGCGTGTGGAGCGGAACAAAGGATTCTGAATGGTAGATCAATCGATTTAGTAGCTCTGAGCCATCGGATTGTTAGGTGGACTTTGATGATTTTGCAGACTACATAGCAGATATCATCAGAATCATGTTGGGTATCAATACATGCAACAAACGACTCACCTTTTCCGCTTGGACTTTGTCATCTCCTTCTTGAGAGCTGCCCCGTCCAGTGGCTTGAGCAATTCGAACGAACATAATAGATCTTCCGAGACTGACATGACCGCTCCGAAATTGTCGAATTCACCGCAGTAACTATCAACCAAGTCAATACATAGTGACCAATCACTTGTCAAAAGGAAGAAGAGCTCACTTTGGTGCAGAAAATACCGTGACTAACGTCCTGTCATTATAGAACTCATACCCATCTTCCACTACCATATGTGCTCGGCAGATCAGGTCCATGTCCTATCGACATATCAGCTAGTCTCCTACAGCGATTATTCTGCTGCACTCACATGAGTCGCCAAGAAAGCATTGATGACACTCTTTCCATAACAGAACGATACACCTCTTTCGTTATCCTCCCAATCCAGTGCCGTATCAGATGGATCGGACCAAACCAGATCATTCAAAAGTCCATAATCAGGCACATCTATTGATGATATCAGTATGAAATTCGATTCGTTCATTCGTTTGTACGTTGGTTCCATGACTCACCCGTCGGTCTCTGTATCCTCCTAATATCATCCATACTCTTCAAACTGGGACTTAGACCTCCGTGGACACAGAAGATCTTACTTGCTACTATCGAAGCGATGGGTAGTGCGTTGAATACGTCAATGAAAGTCTTCCATGTCTTGATATTAGTCCTTCTTTTACATTCATCGTAGAATCCGTATACTACCATTGCAAGTCAGCTGAACGTGATCGTGATCCACTGATATCTGTACTATGCGAGCTCACCCCTGGTCACATTCGCACACTCGTGATTCCCACGAAGCAGGAAGAAGTTTTCCGGGTACTTGATCTTATAACATAGCAATAAGAGGATCGTTTCGAGCGATTGTTTCCCTCTGTCCACGTAATCACCTAGGAAGAGGTAATTGGCCGAAGGTGGGAATCCACACATTTCGAACATCCGAATCAAATCGGCGTACTAGATGAATCAAAACACTTAGCAAAGGGTGAGAGGGCGTATGGCTCACTTACCTGACCATGTACATCACCGACGATCTTGACTGGCGGACTGAGTTCGATCAAAGTCGGTTGCGATAAGAACACTTCTCTCGCTGCTGCACATACACTAGCAATCTCGGCGTTCTTCAACGGAGGTGATTTAGTCACCTTTCCACTGTACCCAGCCTCCAACAGACGATGAATCATATTATCAACGTCCAGTACCTGTACACCTCCCTGTGAGCTGGACGCTCCTATACTCGATCTACTGATTGTCGCTGATAGTGCCGCACCGGGTGATAAGGACGATGCGGAATCTCTCTGCATGTGGCCCGGACCGGTCGGCGAGCTGAGTGGTGGAGAGCTAGGTTGACCGGGCGATACGGATAATGCAGATGGTGGAGGAGGTGAATGGCCCAACAATGATGATCGAGTTTTGGGTGCTGCTAAGATATTTTGTGTGGTGGGAATATTGGATGGTGATGTGGTTGTAGTGTTGGAAGGGGTAGATCCATCAAATGAATTTTGAGTATTCAATCCTGGTCTGTTATTAGTGTTATTTGAAGATGCTAAACTTGATATTGATCCATTCTTCTCTTTACCACTTGCACTCGACCCTGTACCCCGCCTTGCACTTATTCTAGATGGTGTACTGAACTGCCCCACGGAGGAGTTGTTGGTATTACCAATATCCATGGAAGGTGACGAGGTTGTCTCACCATCGGATATGGTTGTGGTGGCTAACGAATCCGCCAGATCAGATGCTGATAGTTGCTTTGACGATGTACGTCCTAACTTCTTGGAGGATGATTGTCCTTGGCCCATTGTGTCCGATGACTAGAGAATCGGCGGTGATGGTGGTGGATGTAGTGTAGTGTAATGTTAATTGGAGCTGTTTGACGTCCGAGCGTCGGGTGTCGTCGCGCGGGCGAGATAGATGGGTTGGTACAATATCGAGGAGTGTTGACAAGTAGCTTACGGTGGTCGTATCATGAAGAGAAGGGGTGGTGTATGTGAGCTGACTACGATGTATGGATGGATGCGGTGTGAAGTGGTTTGATATGATATGAATGATAGGGAGTGGTGGTGTCAAGTGGTGTGTGAGATTGACAACTCCAAAGAGTCAGCCAGTCACTGGGTCATGGCCGGGTAACACTACTCGCTGACTGACTCAGGGTAAAACGACAAAACAATCTAGGCTCACAGGCTACAGCCTAATCACCATTAGAGTTCATTACAACCCACTCCTAATCAGCGATTGCTTGCAGCTACAAAACGGTGTCGGACTTCGTAATCGTGCGCACAGATCATCGCATCGATGTCCAGACGCAGTCACCCCATATTCATATTCATCTATGCACCATCAACTTGCATCATTCATAGCACCGCATCCTCACATCTTCGTCACTCGCAGATCAGGTCTATTGCTTCTAGAACACTTGGATGACCAAGAACAATCAATTCTCTTGTTACCCAATACCGCATCATCTCAGGGTAGACGCGTAAACCTTGACATCTGTTAGGACCGGTGGATGAACCAGCTATTACGTTGACAGGATTACAATCGGGCGGACTATCTACCTACCACATCATACTCAACGTACTTCTAAACCACCATCTACCACATCATACTTCAGAGCAGTATCTGCCCACAGCATACATCACAACCAGTACAGAACACTTATCCAATAATGTCCCAAGCTATAGGATACTCCACCACCCCTCCAGCAGGATCATCCCGATTTTCCTCCACTTCCTTATACTCTACCAGCCAGAACCCCTCGAGTAGCACGATCAACAATAATCCTAATCCCAATAGGAGAGAATCAGCTCGTTCGAGCATAGTACCCATCCAACAGCAGCTATTCGGAGGCTCGACCACCCAGCAGCAGGGTAATGTAAATATACTAGATAGGTCAATCAACAAGACGAAAAATGCGGAAATTGCCTTATCGACTTGGGCATTTCTGTTCGCAGAGGTTATTTCGTATAGTCAGAGTAGGAGTGATAGTATTGCTGATCTAGAGAAGAGGTAAGTACGCAATCTGCCTACTTCTGGATACTAATAATGACGTTGATATTGACGGTGCATAATAGATTGTCGACATTGGGATATGATGTAGGACAAAGAATATTATCGTTGGTCTTACTTCGTAGTACCCAGACATCGAATTTGAAAGTGAGTGTTATCCCACAAGATACATGTCAACAGACTATCGAAAAGCTTTGAAGCTCATTCAACTCGATGATACTTGCAGGATCCAAAGAGGGAACATCGATTGATACCAATCTTACAATTCGTACATACTCAGATATACAAGTACGTATTTGGTAAACCTGCAGATGGCCTGGAAAGGAGTTCAGAAGCTGAGGATGAGTGTAAGTTTCCACTCACCTAATTCTTCTACCTTTTACATCCACACAGGGGTTGCAAGGCTTTTGTATAGAACAGTGTATATGGTGTGCTGATTTTATATATCTTTACCAGTTATGTTGATATTGAACGAATCGCCTCTGAGTCAATTCATATCAGTGCCAAAGGACATGTCGGACCTATCTTGTGAATCGTTCACTGCGGGTCTGGTGGAAGGCGTGTTGGATGGATTGGAAGTGGTAAGTGCCCTACCCCACCAAAGCCGTAGAAGCCGAATTGAAATCGATACATGATGCTGACGTTGAACATAGCCTGCTAGAGTTACAGCTCATTGGGTAGGGGATCAATACCCCGATCATCCTCAACGTACAGTCATTTTGATCAAGCTAGATCAGAAAGTGATGGATAGAGAGGAATCATTGGGTACATGACCAAAGTCCGTTGTATAGCATATGCACAAAAACAATAGAATGGAAATAATTGTCATTATCCCTGCCACTCTGCGCACAACATGATGCTAACGATTAGAGGAGCGATTAGCAGAATAATCACCTCATGCAGATAACCCAAGAGAAACTGCATAATATTGTATACTAGGGCTGTACTCGTTCATAATGTATCAAAACAAACAATAAAAGGAAATACAATTTTAGAAAGGGTTATTTTGAAATCAGACTTGTCAAGGAAATGTAGATATCATTGTCCCATATTATCTAGACTAATCAGGTGACTCTCATTTCTGGATTCTACTCGTGTGCTTCGTGAGGCGACGTCTATGAATGGCGTTCGTGCGGAGTATAGGATGACTGAGGGATATGAAGCGGCTAGAACTACAGCAACTCGACATTGTCAGTCCGTCTTCCTCGGTTCGAGATACTCGAGACTCACTCTAATCTGATATGAGCCATTCGCTCTGGATAGATACCTAACCCATTTCACACTTTGATAGCCACTCTTCTCGAACACTTTAAGGAATCGAACGAGTAAACCTGAAGCAGTGAACATGACGACTGTGCAAGAACAGAAGGAGATGATCAGTCGCATAGACCGAATATCATTGGAAGAGCTATCTACCTGAGAAATCAACTTGAATAGGCGGTCTAGACCAAGCTTGTCGATGCGTCGTAGCTGCCAAATCAGCTTCGGCGTTTAACGTGCATTCTTGAGCTCCCTGTAGACGTGGTATTCTACACAATGTACAATTCAGCCATCAGCAAGATACCTTTGATAATCTGAGTAGCAGTACTATACAAGTCACTCACTTCCATACAATAACATTTTCACCCGGGACATACTTCGCTTTACCCACACCCACTTTGGTTTGTACTCCGGTGGTATTTAACGGTGTAGGTATACGTAGTAAGACGTTATTGGCATTTAATTTAGGATCAAAATTCGCTCGTAGATGAATCGTGTATTCCACTCGTGATTTAGAAGGTTCCGTTACGTGAGTCTGGAGTCTGAATGGTAAGTTGATGTTGGACGTTGATCGGTACCTGTCAGACAAAATGTATCAGCACAGCTTCTCATATTTCAAGAACTCGAACTTTTAGGAAGCTGTGGTATATTTATCGATCGAAAGGGTTTGCACCCACCTCATAAGTTCGAACTCTCCATCGGGAGGTATGAAACTTATACTCCTGTCCGAATCGAATTTGCCCAATCTGACACATTGATGGAATTGACAATCGTCTAATTCTACGGTGTCGTCAGATTTAGCCGCTTCGTTCCCACTAAGACACATTTAGCGGTATCAGCTCAAGGTCCACTTGCATCGTAAGACATCGTAGACTAAGAAGAGACATACCGTTTCTGCAATACCAGTTTATCGTTCAAACCAAATTTACACTCTGGCGTACCACTGAGATAAGCTCTCATGAGGATCTGTCCATCTACATCTGCCCGCAAGACGGCTCCTGTGATGACGCAAGAAACGTCAGTTGAGCTATTGTAACACTTTTCATTCCACAGATCTAGTCCAGAGCGTGCCTCAGACGTACCTTCCTTACTCATCAGCAGATTGACAGTCTCGATAACATCTACAAACGCCTCGTTCTTCCTGTACTTGACATCTGATCTGCGCCATGAGGTAGCTCCGGTAGCTTGAATCGTTATCTTGGACGAGTCTTCCCTCTACAGAGGTTCATTATATCAGCTGGAGGGTATCAACGTCAAGTGAGCTGGGATGTTACATACCACTGCCATCTCCGATTTTATACTCTCTGTCGTTATGTACATCTTCAACGTGTCTATCTCTGAGTTCTGCGGGAAACCAAAGTCGATGATTTCTATATGACATCCATCGCACGATCAGCCCATATGATCCGATGGCGGAATGTGGGTCATTACCTGAGATCAGGTGGAGATCAGGTGCTCACCATCTAGTAGTTCATAGATAAGTACGAAGTTGTTTTTCACACTCTCTTCATCTAATTTACTGAAATAACTCCTTGAGATGGTTATGAATCGATAGAGGAACTCGAACACCAGCGCAGCAGAGGCATTACATCTAAGAGGAGATTATTGTCAGCTGCCATTGCTTCATAATTGAGTCGGAATTTGACCAACTCACTTGGTTACTCCTACTACGTAGACATTATTTATCCTCACATGGAAGAAGGACGTTGAACCTAGTGTGATGATTGGTGAACGGACATCGGGGTTGGAGATGACCTGGATTCGGAATACATCTGATATTGATCGCCTATACCCAGTCGTGCAAGTCAGTACAACCTCATGGGATTATCTGTGACAATACAGCTATGCTCACTTCACATCTTGACGAAATAACCTGGATATCAATACTTCCCCTTTCTGGTTGAATATGAAGAACGCCTGGGGCAAGGAATACAGTCAGCTAGGGTGAGCAGGATCAACAGCAGGTAGCTCACCGATATCATTTTGATGATGTATACAGTTGCTGTAGATGTGGATAAGCTGACGATAACAATCAAAACCACAATAACAACAATGAGAGGTTGCAAGTGAGTGAGTGACATCTTACGCTTGGACCGCGTCACATCCCACCTCCCAACCGGTAAGTGAGTTTATCTATCCATGTTGCCCACTTAAGCGCCTTTCATCCCTCTCTTTCCTTTGATATCCGACTTTTTTTGAATGATTCACAGTTTATGAGTCAAGATATATCTATCCATCCTCACTTCCTTTATCGCTCTCACTCGTCTCTCATAGATCTACCAGACGAGTCGACTCGAGTATCAAAGTATATGCTGAGGCATCTCTTACTTAAATACTCGACTCGCTCTTTCCGAAACACCAGTAATCTTGAATATCAACCTATCAGTCATTCAAGAAAAATCAATAGTCCAAGCGTAAAAACGATCTCAACCTATTCACCACAGTCTCAATCGCAACGTAACAATAGTATAAACATGTCATCAGAAGAGCAGAAAGTAGCTCCTCCACCTGACCTCTTACCTGCAGAACAGGCCAACCCGGCTGAAGGAGCCGCCGCTGCCGTCGCTCCTGGAAGTCCAGCCGAAGGTGGAAAAGAGCAGTCGAAGAACGCAGGTAAGCAGCTGTCTCGCCCTTATCGTCCTTCAATAGAGCTGACGTACAGTGAATTACTTGTAGCCAAGAAAGAAGCTAAACGACTTGAGAAGCTTGCCTTGAAAGCTGCTAAAGGACCTGCTGTAGCTCAAGGCGCAAAGAAGGACAAATCAGAGAAGAAGGAGAAGAAAGTTGAAGCTCCTGCAGAGGAATGGGTCAACACTACACCGAAAGGAGAGAAGAAAGGTTAGTCATCATCTAACCTGCCACCCATCTAGCACGATCATGTGAACTGACGACCGTTTGTTGCTGTAGACGTGTCTGGCAATCTTCCAGCAGGGTATGATCCAATTCAAGTTGAAGCTGCTCATTACGATTGGTGGAATGCCAAAGGATTCTTCAAACCTCGTTATGGACCTGATGGTAAACCTGTCGAAAAGGGTACATTCTGTATCACCTTCCCTCCTCCAAACGTCACTGGTAATCTGCATATCGGTCATGCTTTGACAGTCTCAATTCAGGATGCTATGATAAGATGGTATGTCATCTGTCAACCTTAGAGGAGACGAAGATGCTGATATCAAAACAATTTTACAGGAAACGAATGCAGGGATACACTGTACTTTACCTTCCCGGATACGATCACGCCGGTATCGCTACTCAGGCAGTTGTAGAACAAAGGTTGATGAAGACCGAGGGACATTCGAGGCATCATTATGGGAGAGAGAAATTCTTGGAGAAAGTATGGGATTGGAAAGATCAGTGAGTGGATACGCTCCTTTTCTGACTTCGTGATTTACTGTGATGTGGGCTAATGAGAATATGTAGATATCAAACCAAGATAACGAATCAGATGGAGAGACTTGGTGGTTCGTTCGATTGGGATAGAGTAGCATTCACGATGGACGAGGTGAGCATAGGCGCGAGCAGAGAATCCTTTGGAACAGATTCGCAAGTATTAATGCTCTGAGTGGGATGTAGTCTCTGAGTAAAGCCGTCCGAGAAACCTTCTGCATCTTGCACGAGAAAGGGTTAATTTACCGTGCCAACCGATTGGTCAATTGGTGCTGCTACCTGAACACTAGTTTATCGAATCTCGAAGTAAGCTATACATCATTCAGTCTTCTCTCAGACGCCGTTGAGGAAATGGCTGATTTGATGTGGTGTTAGGTCGATCAAATGGCTCTGACCGGTAGAACACTGCTGAACGTCAAAGGTTACGATGCCAAGGAGAAATTCGAGTTTGGTGTAATCACTTCTTTCGCTTACCCGATCGAGAATTCTGGTAAGCCCTTTTCATTGGCTATGACACCGGATTTTAAGCTTATATAGCTATGTAGACGAAAGGATCATTGTCGCTACCACTCGACCTGAAACCATGCTTGGTGATACTGCCATTGCTGTTCACCCTGATGATCCTCGATACAAGGTGAGCCTATCGGTTTCTGCTGTGACCCATCGTCACTGATCATCATCATCACAGCATCTCCACGGCAAATTCGCTGTCCATCCCTTCAACAATCGACGTATACCCATCATCACCGATGCCATCACTGTAGACATGGAGTTCGGTACTGGTGCTGTCAAGATCACTCCTGCTCATGATCCTAACGATTTCGAATGTGGTCAGCGTAATAACCTTGAATTTATCAGTCTAATGAATGACGATGGTACATATAACGAGAATGCCGCTCCTTACCAAGTGAGTCATTGCGATTCTCCGTTTGCGATCAGCAACTTAGCAATGTTGGTAGGGCATGAAACGATTCCACATCAGGAACGAGATCATCAAGGCTTTGAAGGAGAAGGGCCTTTATGTCGAGCAAAAGGACAATGAAATGCAAATCCCTATTTGCTCGTGAGTTCCGTTCAGTCATCAAAATGGGGTACTCCGATAACAACTGTGCTATAGTCGATCCGGTGATGTCGTCGAGCAAATCCTTAAACCTCAATGGTGGGTCAGCTGTCAGCCTATGGCCGAGGACGCTCTCAAAGTAAGTCGTAGTGACAGACTTGGATGGGTCGGGACTGACTTTCGTATCAGCGAACACGTGCCGGTGAACTCGAGATCAAACCTAAAACTTCTGCTAGTGATTGGGTCCGATGGATGGAGAATATGCAAGACTGGTGTATCTCCCGACAGCTTTGGTGGGGTCACCGATGTCCTGCTTACCTCATCAAATACCATGGTGAAGCTCCTGATGTAAGTGAATCATTCAATATGCAAAGAGAGATATGTTCACTGAACTGCTATATGTGTAGACCGGTGATGATAAGAATTGGATCGTTGCTCGAAGCTTTGAGGAAGCCGATGCTAGAGCCAAAGAGCAAGCGAACGGGCGCAAATACACTCTTGAGCAAGATGAAGATGTTCTCGATACTTGGTTCTCATCGGCTCTCTGGCCATTCTCCACTATGGGTTGGCCAGACAAGGTCAGCTCAACATGAAATTCTCTATATGTCGTTAGCTGATGAATGTGCAACAGACGGCCGATGTAGAGAACTTCTACCCTAATAGTATTCTCGAAACTGGATGGGATATCATCTTCTTCTGGGTCGCCAGAATGGTCTTCTTCGGAAATGCCCTTACTGGTAAAATGCCTTTCAAGGAAGTCTACTGCCATCCAATGATCCGAGACGCCTATGGACGAAAGATGTCCAAATCACTCGGAAATGTCATTGATCCTCTTGATGTTATCACTGGTCAAAACTTGCAAAAACTCCACAACGATCTACGAATGGGTAACTTGCCTGAAAAAGAGATCGTTAAGGCTGAAGATGGTCAAAAGAAGTTGTTCCCCAAAGGTATCCCTCAATGTGGTACGGATGCTTTGAGATTCACACTTTGTAACTATACTTCAGGTGGTCAGTCGGGATTCTCTCATCGATGATAGCAAGAAAATGATAGCTGATAATTGTGATTTGTGAATTTAGGTCGAGATATCAATATGGATATTGGACGAGTTGAAGGATACAGAAAGTTCTGTAACAAACTTTGGAACGCTACCAAGTTCTGTTTGTTCAGAATGGATTTGGTAGATTTGAATGGTGTAAGACAACAGAGTACATTCGTTCCCAATGCTTCGCCATTGGTAAGTTCGCTATCGCCTCATGGAAAGTCATCATGACCAAGCTGATAATGACATTTGTGTTTAGCCAACGGGTCAAGAAGGTTTGGTCGAGAAATGGTTGTTCCACAAACTCAACCTCGCGTCTGCAGCTGTATCTAAAGCATTGGAAGCTAGAGAATTCTCAGATGCTACCAATGCGGCTTACCAGTATTTCTTAAATGACCTGTGTGACGTCTTCATCGTAAGTCAGCTATAGAATTCGCGAGAAACTGAAAGCTGAATTGTTCGTCCCTTCGCCGTCGTTAGGAAGCGACTAAACCTCTATTCGAAGCTAATACCGATGCTGCCTCAAAACTTTCCGCTCAAAATACCTTATACACATGTCTCGAAGGTGGTTTGAAACTGTTGCATCCTTTCATGCCTTACGTTACTGAAGATCTGTGGCAGAGATTACCAAGGAGAGAGGGCGATAAGTGTGAGACAATCATGTTGGCTCCTTTCCCTGAATATGTGAGTTATGAGTGAACCACTCTGCTGCTTTGACAGCCGTATGTGCTGATGTGCATTTGGTAGATCTCTCAACAAGAGTTCCCTGAAGCCGCAGCGGAATTTGACGTAGTTGTAGAATGTATCAAGGCTGCGCGATCTATCGTTGGGTTGTACAACTTGCCTACGAACGGTAAGACCATCGAGGATAAAATTACTGGTGAGTCTTTCCTGCCTGGTCAAACATCTTTATCCTCTTCGGAGAAAACTCAAACCCAGAAGCTGAATTTTGTGATTTGTTACTTTTTCAACGCTAGTTATCGTCCAAGTCAAGACCACTCAACAAAGACAACTTCTCGAATCTCAAGAATCCATCATCATAGGTCTAACCAAGGGGTGCGGTACAGTCAAGTTCATTACCGATGATTCTGAAGTACCTAAAGGATGTGGAACTGAGTTTGTCACTGCGGACATCAACGTTCATATACCCGTTGCTGTAAGTGCGCATTGGCTATAAACTAATCGACAGTCTGTTGATGTTCCTGGTAATCTATATAGGGCAAAGTAAACGCTTCGGCAGAAGTTGATAAGCTCCAAAAGAAATCCGCTATCGTCGAATCAAACAAGAACAAGTTGATTAAGTTGATCGAACAACCCAATTATGAGACTACGATTAAAGAGGAAGTTCGAAATTCCAATTCAGAGAAATTACAGAATTTGGAAGTTGAGATTGAAACTCTTAGATTGGCTATTGAGAGATTTCAAGCTATTTTGTAGATGATAAAACAAATAGATTGGATTGGGTTGGATGCATATAGTATATATATATATATATAAGTTTGCATTATGTCATTTGGTCGACTTGCAAATTGAGCGAAGGTAGTTATGATAATGCAGTATAGTATAGTACATTCTGCATAGATGGCATATTTGAGTATTATCTACAACTTGATTTTGACTTTTCCTGCTTTCCACTTCACTTGATTTGATTTGATTCGATTTAATTCGATTCGATTGATTTTGACTAATCGATTATATACAAATGATGAATTGATTTACGGATATTCCATTCTTTTGGTACTACTCCCTTCTCCCTTTGAGCTGTTCAAACATATTCTCGATATCCGCTTTGCTAACTGATTGACCTGATGAGACGTGTTGCTGTAACATCGTATTGAGGTGATCCCTAAAATCGTCAGAGGTTAGCAGAGTAATATCGGGATGTGAAATGATCTGATCACCCACTTCAACCTTTGATATTCGTGTAACGCTTCTATAGCTTGGACCCTGGGTAGGGAAGTCATCACTCTTGATGTAACCTGTTCGATCGTTTCTTCTATTTCGATATCATCATGTATCAGCTGATCACATCTCACATCTATCGCCAACAGAGCAGTTGACCAACCTTGTTCATCATCTTTTGGAGGTTCATATATCTCTTCATCTACCAATGGGAACGGTAAACTAGCAATTGTCTCTTCCTATCGACGAGCAAACGAGTGAATCAGCTGCACATTCGTGCCCATCATGACAGCTGGACGAGAGCAAAAAAGCTCACATCAAGTTGATCTTTCAGTTGATCTCGTACCCCGTTAGCTAAAAATATATCTCCCTTACCTTTCCATTGCCAACCTGATGATGATGAGGATATTGAGGAGGTACCTTGCGATGTCGATTTGTTACTCGCTGTAACGGGAGTTGCTAGGCCATTTTCCAATCTAATCTTCTTCGTAGACTCTTCTCCCACTTCATCGGAATCTTCAGCTTTCCGCTTCCCCTTCTCCTCGACATCCTCCACATGTTCGCTTTTACTCGTAGTCACCTCTTCTCCACCTCCGGTCTTGCCATTCACATCATTACCTGTATCTAATATTTGCCCAATCACCGTCCATCCACTTTGACTACCGTCCGAAGTAGGCTCAATGATCATCCACCCATCCTTTCCTGCTTGATTCCGTAGATATTCGTTACCCTTCACACAATCTGCGCAGATCAGACCGTCGTAACTATCTGATCGGATCAGTACAGTCGACTCTTCATCATCTTCTTCATCTACTACATTTTCGGAATTTTGTGGGTTGCTTGAGGGACGGTTCGTTGTAGCTGTAGGTACAGCTGGATCTGTATCGTCAGGTTTGACCTGTGTTGGCTGTGTATTAGAAGAGATGGTGAGACGGAGGTTGAGACATGATTCATGGAACCAATCCTACGTATCACCCCAAAATTTCATCAGCGACATATTCTCACCAGGCTCTTCGCCATGTTCAATCATCTTCGAGTAGGATGGAATTGAGGGGGAATAGATAGACTCACTTCACAAGCGATACAACAGATCATAGCTTCCGTTTCCGTCTCAGCGTCATACTCTTTCCCACACCTACAGAACTTCCCCTTGAAATTCTGAGTATACTTATTCTTTTCATTAGGTTCCTGGGGCTGTTGATCAGGTGGATACAGACCGCATCTCCTTCGTTTGGCTGGTGGAACAGGTTCAGGTTGGGTCGAGGAAGTTGGACAATCACATCGGAATGAACGACGAGTCCAGAGTTCGACTAGTCGATGCTCTACATCATAATATCTATCTCCATCAGCTATTAGTCTACGATGAACATGTTCACAATGACCTTACCCGAATGGCAGGATATTGAACATCCATAACATACTCCCTTTTCACCGCAATCTATGTCAATTTCCACGCCAGTCAGTCCGATCCAAGTTCGAATAGATGAGGAAACCTCAGCTCACCAAGACAAGACCATACGCTCTGTCTTAGATATCCTTTATCATATGTACATTCATCAAAACAGTAGGGTAAGGCTTCTCTGGCCTCTTCGGCCATACGATCAGAGGTATCTATGAGAGATTGAAGAGTAATTTCGGAAGAAGGTGGTTGGGAAGCTAGATAGGATGTGGGTAGGAGGGTGAAACGCGTCGAAGATGATGGTGATTCCATTCTGAGCTAGACTGAATTTTCGAACAATGGTCCTGCTCTGTACCAGGCCATGTAATGTGAGGAGGATGTCACGTTTATATGCCATACGTTGTACAAACATATCCTAATCTGCTCTAATATCCTTGTGAGTAACCAACTTAACTTATGGATGGACGCGTCAAAGTGGAGGGTGGTCCGATCAGTCAAGTTCAAGTGTACGAGCGCCACAGTCCAGTAGTCCCATTCCGATCTTATCATGGGTGGCGACATCGTCCAGAAGGTCTGCTAAACCACAGGGGTTCTGCTATTGAGAAGTATGGTCATGTATCATGCATCAAGAAATCAAAGTCCTTATATACAGTATATGCAGGGGTAAATTCATTTATACAGAAAAGATTCAAAACGTTTCCAATTGTTTTCAAGTTTTTCAAAGGGGGTATATTTCTTATTATTACGGTAAATGTTCACTCAACCAGTTGAGTCGTCCTTATATCTCTAAGTCAACGGAACGTTGGCACCTTTTTGAACCCCTATACGATCCTATCAGCCATGAATCGCTATATCACGAGGAGGATATGAAAGAGCTTACCGTAGGCTTTCAGAATTACGAGGAAGGAGATCCTGAAGGGACGGAACCTGATGGAGCTGAGCCTTCACCACCGGAGGTGGAGTTACCACCCTGTCCACCTTCACCGCCTCCTCCAACAGAAGAAGACTCGTTCTCAAGAGCACCTTCAGCGGTCAGGTAAGCAGCGGCGGAAGTAGCGACGGTCTCGTTGGTGTTAACACCGACGGTGACCCAAGCGTAAACACCATCTTCGATAGAATCACCAAGTAATACGTATTCGACGAAAGGATCAGAGGCACCTTCGATAGCTTCTTCGGCCAAGATCGAATCTTCATCATTCTCAGTCACCGTTTGGGTATTGGAGGCGTATGGTTCGACAGTAGCAACTTCAGAGAGGAGATCTTGATCAAAGAATAATTGACCGATGTGAATGGCTGACGAGTTACCTGAACCGTTGGCACCGGTACCGATCGTACCGTTTGAATAGAGTGTGGCGTTGGCATGTCCAACGACGTGGATGTGAGTGGCTCGACCAGTGTAATGTCCAGGAACGATGGTTTGGAAAGTGGCTACACCAAGATCATCGGTTTCTTGTAATCCTCGAAGGAAAGTTTTGTTGAGATTGGCTTCATCAGATGTATCTCCATTTCCACTTGCTACTACACCAGAGTATACTCCTGTAGCATTACAGTGCCAGATTTCCCAATAAAGTTGAGGAACAGGTTCGCAATTGGCTACGTCGACGACTTGAGTACTGAGGTAGAGTGGTACACCAGATTGATCCTCGGTGATGTTCTCTCGAACGTATTCACCAGATACCCAATAAGGACCGATGGTGACTTCGGGTTGTAGGAGACAGGCGTCACTACCGACAGTACCGTTACCGAAGAGCTCAGCCGAGGTGATGTTGG
Organism: Kwoniella botswanensis; assembly: GCF_036426115.1. Classification (NCBI taxonomy): domain Eukaryota; kingdom Fungi; phylum Basidiomycota; class Tremellomycetes; order Tremellales; family Cryptococcaceae; genus Kwoniella; species Kwoniella botswanensis. Next base: position 1,443,464 of record NC_088601.1, on the reverse strand, counting down.
CAGTGATGGTAGTGAGGTTGGAAGCGTGAGAGGTGTTTACGAGAGTTTCTCCATAGTCGGTGAGCGAAGTTTCTCCTGACATTTGTCGTTTGGCAATAGATGATTTCTTGGCTTTGAGAGCCGATCGGAGAGCATCGATCTCTTGAGCTCTCCGAGAGGCTACTTGAGAGTGGAGTTCACGCTTTCGGGCGCTGTTGGAACATGAGGAGTAACTTCGTCCAGAGTGTTCGAGGAAGGTTCGTTTAGCGAGGGCAGCATGATCGTCATGGTGGTGTTCTTCACCTGGGTGTGCGGTGGCACCGAGAGCAAGTGAAAGGAGGATGGAGGTAACGGCGAATCGCATCTTTCTATGATAGTGGTTGAATATTTTAGTAAAGTAAAGTCCGGTTGAGTTGATTTGGATGGGGAGAAGATGATTATCCCATATTTCTCTGCTCAGGTCAGCCTCCTTATATCCATCTATTCAAGTTGACCGCAGCCACATCCGACCAATGAGACAAAGGGGTAATCAAACGAAATACAGCAATACAGCACATAGCGTCATTTACTACACGAAGCTGTCCTCGACCGCAGTGAGAAGGTGTTAATGTACCTTGGAAAGCAGTCAAGTCTGGAATTGGCTGGTCTCAACCAATCACTCTGAACGTATTGCACAGTACCTCGTTAGATCCTTTGACCTTGGCATTGACCTTGTAGTAAGCATTACCCGAATCCTCATTGGACACAACCATCATGTCCTTTGTGCCAATTAGGGGCCATGGAAAAATAGTCGAAATCACTGTATTCCGCGGTCAGCTGCAATCCGATTCACCACTGCGCCCCGCAGTTCAGAATTTCTTGGCATTTCTATTTTCGTGAGTTTTACGCCACTTACAGCACGATTCCTCCTTTATGCACAATCAGATGTATGCACCCGTGTGTCAGCTGAGGATTGTGGTCTGCTGTACACAATGGATCTGCGGAAGGGTGATGTTCAATATGTAAGTGAAACTAGAAGACTGGTTGATGTTGAGGGGGTTCCGACAATTGCGGGATCGGAGGTTACCATTGACCATGAGTCAATAAGGTGTCACGTCTCCCCACTTCATGTAAACCTGCATGAGCATCATGTTATGGCAAGCTAATGACATGATATCATCTTAGAGAGAACTTACTCGTGAAGACCCCCAGCCAGGCATAGAGCAGACCAAAGCGAGAAGAGATAAATCACTGGCGACGGAAACTCGTGGCTATCTAATCACGCCGCGCTCCAGTCCCAGCCCGTTGGGCTATCAGCTCACCAAGCTTGCTTGATTGACAATGCTTGTAACGCTTCAGATCCGTAGTATATGTACATGACAAGTGGACGGCCGAAGAGTGTGCTTCATGTATAACGCTAGGGGGGAATGCGAAGTATCTGGTGTTGAACGTTGTTGTACTGTACCCACCCCACTCTTACATAGGATTCTACGAGTACTTTTTCAGTCCCCCCACTTGAGTCGTCCTCCGACTATTTGATTCCGTCTTACTTCTCTATTTGCCATCCTGCTCGTCTCCTCAATCCTGACATAGACGACCATTGTTCTTCTCATATCCTGCATGTGGATGTTCTTAACATCACAAAACAAAAAAAAAAAAAAAAAAAAAAACACTGTAACACTCTCTACGCCATGCCTAGATCTCCTCGACGTTCCCGCTCACCGGAAGGTAGAAGAAGCAGTCATAGAGGAGGACATAGAAGTCCCTCGCCATCATCGTCATCAAGGTATGAGCGTTCTTATGGTGGTAGCTCATCACGAAGGTCTGACGATAGGAAAGTTTCTTCTTCTTCACGTTATGACCAAGACGACGATCGTTATCATTCCTCAAGAGATAGGGATAGAGATAGATATAGGGATAGAAGTAGAGAAAGGGATAGAGATAGGGATAGATATCGTGGTGAGGATGATTCTGGTCGAAGGAGAAAAGATGAGAGGGATGACAGAAGACATCCTGACAGACGAGAACGAGACCGTTCAAGAGATAGAGATCGGGACAGAGAAAGGGATGAACGTAGACGAGAAGGTACGCGATCTAGAATACGTACGCGGTCACCATCACCTCCTCAAAGATCTTCCGTTCCAGCGCCAGCTCCAGCTTCAGCGGTACGAACGCCTTTGACGGATAATGCCACACCAACTGGATCTCCTGCACCGGAAACTGAGGAAGACAAGAAAAGGAAAGCAAAAGAGAGATTAGAAGCGTGGAAGAAACAGAGAGCCTTGAAAGAAGGTAAAACGGCAACGCCTGAACCGTCATCGAGCGCTGTACCTTCCACTAAACCTTCTAGTCCTGCTCCTCCTAAACGTGAGTCATGCCTTTCTCTCCTCTTCATTTCTACATCCTGACAAATCTGGCTCAACATCCCTTATCTCATAGCTACGAGTGGCCTACCAAACAAACCCACTGCATTCTCCTTATCCCGAATCGGCTTGCCTCTCAAAGCTGGACCTACACCCACGCCGCTGAAGAGATCATTAGCGGCTAGTCTAGATGACGATGATGATAATTCGGGAGATAGGAAATTGCAGAAACTAGGAGATTTACCTGAGATCAATCCCGATGTACAGAGTGGAGATGCAGCTCAAGTCGATTCGATAGGTGACGATTTAGCTGTAGAGAACATTAAAACGGAGCTGAACGGTGATGAGGCCGCGGAGGATGCAATGGATGTAGATGAAAAGCCTACACTGAAGGAGAATGGGAATGAGAAGGAAGACAAAATACAAGTTGATGAGGAAGAGGAGGAAGATCCGTTAGATGCGTTCATGAGAACGAATGTGGAACAAGTCGTTCAGGTGAACCAAGCGGATGCCAAGCGGATGGGATTGAGGCAATCGGGCGATGATAGTGAGAATGAAGAGGAGGATAAAGTCAAGGTAGAAGATAAGTTGGCAGAAGCTGAGGCTTTGTTGCAGTGAGTATCCAGAATCTTCCTACCATTTATAGGCATTTAGTACATAGCTGATACAATATTGACAGACAAGCTGCCGCTAAATCACGTAAAAAGGATTTACCACCGCCCGATCATTCTAAAATCGATTACGAACCTTTCCGAAAAGCCTTTTACAACCCTCCTCCGGAAGTGCTAGAGATGGATGAAGAGGATGCAGAATTGTTACGATTGGAGATGGACGGTATCAAGATCAGAGGTCAGGACGCACCTCGACCAGTAAAGAATTGGGGTGCATATGGTCTACCTACTCAATGGTGAGCTTATTATATCGTTCGGCATTCAGCACGTGAGCTGACGCTTATTGGTTAGTCTCGATGTCATCCGTCATCATGGATGGACCAGTCCAACGTCTATTCAAGCTCAAGCTATACCTGCGATTATGTCTGGACGTGATGTCATTGGTATTGCCAAGACTGGTTCAGGTAAAACAATCGCTTTCCTTCTTCCTATGTTTAGACATGTCCGAGATCAACGTCCCGTGTCAGGGAATGAAGGTCCCATAGCGGTAGTCATGTCGCCTACTAGAGAATTGGCTACTCAGATATATAAAGAATGCCAGTCGTTCCTGAAAGTTCTCAATATAAGGGTAAGTCATTGATAGCTATTCGAGGCAGATACCCAACTAATACTTTGTATATCCCAGGTAACTTGCTGCGTTGGTGGATCTTCGATCTCTGAAGATATTGCAGCTATGAAGAAAGGAACTGAAGTTGTCGTTTGTACTCCTGGACGAATGATCGACCTACTCACTGCGAATAACGGAAGAGTTACAAACCTACGACGAACAACATATATAGTCATGGATGAGGCTGACCGAATGTTCGATATGGGTTTTGAACCTCAAGTAATGAAGATCATCAACAACGTACGACCTGATGCTCAAAAAGTATTATTCTCAGCTACTTTCCCTAAAACAATGGAATCCCTTGCGAGAAAGATCTTGATTAGACCCTTGGAGATTACCGTTGGTGGACGATCAGTGGTGGCTCCTGAGATCGATCAACGAGTGGAAGTCAGAGAACCCGATTCCAAGTTCAATAGGTTATTGGAGATTTTGGGTGAAATGGGTGAAGAGCATAAAGATGATGAAGATGATTTCAGGACGTTGATCTTTGTGGACAGACAGGAGTCTGCAGATGATCTTTTTAGGGATTTACTCCAAAGAGGATATGTGTGTGCTTCGCTTCATGGTGGAAAGGAACAAGTGGATCGGGACGAGGCGATCAAGAACTTCAAAAGTGGTGATGTACCGATCATCGTGGCTACGTCTGTAGCTGCTCGAGGATTGGATGTGAAGGAATTGAAGCTGGTTATAGTGAGTATCATATCATCAGCTGGTATTTCTATTTCAAGTTTCCAAATGGATGGACGCGAAGCTAATTATTTTCCCGTTATTGACGCAGAACTACGACTGTCCCAATCACATGGAAGATTACGTGCACCGAGCTGGAAGAACAGGTCGTGCAGGTAATAAAGGTACCTGTATCACTTTCATAACTCCGGCTCAAGAGAAATTCTCGGTGGATATCGTCAGAGCATTGGAAGCCAGTAATGCTTTCATACCAGAAGACCTCAAGGCAATGTCTGAGAGTGAGTCTGTCTTCCACGTTACATTCACGACTGCTTTGCCCGAATTATTAGCTAACGTGTCTGTTGTAGACTTCCTTGGAAAGATCAAATCCGGCAAAGCCCGGGCTGCAGGAAGTGGATATTCCGGTAAAGGTCTCGAACGAATCGAGAAGAAACGTATTGAAAAAGATCAAGCTGAGAAACATACCTATGGAGATACTTCCGAAGCACTATCATTATCCTCCCGAGAAGGTGCAGTCATACCCTACAAACCCAAAACGACCGAATTCAAGCAACCTGAGAATCCCAATGCCCATAAGGGAGATGCCGATTACACTTTCACCGAGATTAAGGTGGAGATCGTTCATGGACCTGCACCAGATAGGGTCATACAAAACAACCCACCACCTAAACCCACGATGGCTGCTCTTCCCGCGCAGACCATCGCTGCATTGGAGAAAGCCAAGAAAGAAGGACGTACGGTTGATGCTGCCAATCTGGCCAAGGTGGTTGCTCGTCTGACTCAATCTATCGAATTGACCAAGGCGGAGAAACTTGGTCTGGCCCAACCTGCTAACAGTAATGGAGTTCGAACTAAGGATCCGGACGCTACGGATTACCATGCTATTTTCCCTATTAATGATTACCCCCAGAAAGCTCGATGGAAAGCGACAAACAAAGAACAGATGACTTTGTTACAAGAGATAAGTGGAGCGAGTATCACGATGAAGGGATTGTACTATCCACCGGGAAGCGAACCTGGACCAGGGGATGAACCCAAGTTGAGCTTGTTGATCGAAAGTAATGATGAACATAGAGTCAGGGCGGCGGTTGATGAGATTAGAAGGAATTTGGTTGAGGCGTCTGTGGCGGCTTTGAATGTGAGTGCTTATCCTATGTGAAGGTATAAATATGTTGGCTGATGTAGGCTGTTTGCTTTTGTAGACTGCTGATAGAGCGCCGGGTGGAAGTGGACGGTATGCTGTGTAGTTGAGAAGTGAGATTTTGTACAGATGATTTGTCGTTGGATGGAAGTCATGTCGCCCTCGGCGATCTGAAGTATTTACATGTATACATGTGGCCATAATTGGCGAGGATCAGTCATGCATATGCACAATCAAGTGTCTATGAACCCGCTCAATATGGGCTGCATGCATTAACAAAAGTCACATTGTTAGTTTCTACGAGTACGAGTATGTCTTTCGCAAGTGGAGGTTCAGCTCGCAACTTTACCTCGGATCCGAATAAATGAATAATAGATGACGATTGAAGTGAACCTCTATCTTGCTTTCTCTTGCTGTCCAATACCATCATTTCATTATCAAACGTATAAAGGCTGTCTGCCCTCCTGTTTTGCAAGAACACAATCGAGGTCTTCATACTTGTTCGATGCCACCGAACACACCTCCATGGGTCGTCAAAGACCTATCCTCAATCTTGGGTCTAGGTTAGTTATCTGCTCGGCGTCTTCTGGTATGGTGATTTAGCTGACGAGAGACCCTTTCTCAAAGATGACGAGACTATCAAACAGATGATCATACCTGATCTGGAATCTTACACTCATGAAGCTAGACTGAGAGTACATCTTCTGGTGAGTAAGGCTTTCTTTCCTTCTCTCCTGTTCACCGACTTTTCACCAGACTTGCTTTTGCACAGCTGATTGTATAATTCGTTGTATGGATCTGTAGGACTTTCTCGGTCCTTCGTCTCAATCACAATCATTCATCAACCGTTATATATCGTTTCGATTCCCTTCTTTACCTTCCACCCAAAGTCAACCTCAATCTCAATCATTGACACCCAACCCATCGTCCCTCAAACCCCAACCTTCCAAATCGAAATCGAAGGCACAGACACCATTGAACCTCTCACGACCTACTTCCACCCCGGGCTCATCTAGGACTAAACCCCTCGCAAACAATATACCCGAAGCGCTAGAAGCTGCCTTCGGATCTGGTGGGAAGGTATACCAGAAAAGGGACTTAGACGAAAGTGGATTTGGTGGATGGGGTAAATCAACGGGTGGTACTCCCAAATCAGGAGGTGGAGGTGGGTCTGGCACACAGACTCCCTCTGGTTCACAAAATCAGAATCAAAGGGTGAGACAAGCTGGAGCGATCAATATACAAATTCAAGAACCCAAAGCACAACAATCTCAAGCTCGTTTAGATGCACCTTCTTCCAGTGCGAGTGGAAGTGCAGCGGGGAGCAGGACAAATAGTTCGAAAGGGAAGAGCAGGGCTGGGGAAGAGAAAATATGGGATAAACCGAAATCCAAGACTGTCAAGAGATTAGAAGGGATAGTAGATAAACTGAGAATAATAAAAGAGAGTAATGGTGAAGGGAAGATTAAGGATGATAAAGCTATTAATTGTTTCTGTCAAGGTTGGTTGGTTTCGACGTACTACTCACTCAGTAGCACTACCGATAGATGTATATGATAAACTAACGTTTTGGACATTGTTATCTGATACCAGCTCGAGTTCATCCTTTATCACCCTACACACCAATTTGTCAATCATGTGGTCTAACCCTATGTAATGTCCAACAACCCTATCTCCCCTGTCCATCATGTTCTTCCCCTCTCTCTACCCCCGCTCAAACATCCCGGTTGATCCTCCGCCTGGAAACTGAGATTGAACATCAACTATCTAAAGAAGAGATTGAAAGGCAACAAATGGAAAAAGAGAGATTGGAGAGATTGGCAGTCCAAGCTGGAGGAGGTTCATTCCCAAGTTTACCTGGTCAAACACCCCCACAAAGTATCGTAACGACCAATAATCAGGGGAGGAAGGTGATTAGTATAGGAAGTAAAGTTAAAGGAAAAAGTAAAATCACGACTACTACTTATATAACCAAACCTCCCACACCTAGTACACCCAAAGAAGCGGGAGAGGGAGATAAGATACTGGATGATATCGTCCCGAGATTAAAGTATAATCCAATCGATAAGAATAGGTTAGAAAAGGAATCGAATAAGTTATTGAACTACAGGAAAGAACATGATAGACCGTATGGAGATCCGAAATTACTTGGACAGGAGAAAGATGGAGTGGTATTGGTTTATAGAGAATTGGCGGTGCCTGTTATTAGGAATGAGGAGACGGCGGGAAGGAGGAAGAAAGGGAAGGCGAAGAGGCTGGGTGAAGGTGGGAGGGAAGTTCCGGGAGCATAAGTACAGAACAGACCTCATATTACGACTATATGATCTCGTGAATGGGGATGAAGGGAGACGACATGCGTAGAATAAGATGAGATGAGATTCAGGACGAGGGATGGCGAGTGGATAATTGCGTTATATATATAGATCATACATTTGTGATGAACTTACCATTATGCTCCTGTAGATACCTGCTGCTCCTAGGCACGATCATTCACAACATCATGATATGGACTGAGTATCAGTAAAGAAACGTATGTGTCGTATTTACTTGATTGTGATTGCATGGGTGTAGCAACGCGTTTGCTGTCTCTCTATAGAAGATGTGTCTATTTTTACAGTGTATAATATAGTATGGGATCTAATCTATTTGCGAAATCTATATAACAACGATCGTCCAACTCGTAGGTATACTATATGAAAATATCCCTCAATCAAGATATATTATAATTGCTTGAGTTTGCACCAAGATCAAATCATCTACTCTCCGATTCCTCTATTCACTCTACCACCTAAATCTCCTTTTTCACCTCCGCTGTATAATCTACAAGCTTTGGAGGCACACTAGGTATCCTACCCACTTCCAACATCTTCTTACACCTATCAATCTCATAACATCTCTCCCTAGTACCCTTCTTCAATTTAGGTATCTTATCCTCATTGTTCTTGACCACTTCATCAAACATCGCTTTGAGATCTCGGGAGAGGTATTTACCTAATTGTGAAAGGGCGTAGGGGAGCTTCATATCGTCTGGTATGCTGTCATAACCGATCAGGTCAGCATGACTCTCTAGGGTTCCCTTTCTTCGATGAGAGGAATTTCAATCTTCGTTTGGTCGAATGGAGGATGGTACATAATTTGATTGATTGCTGTGAAAAGATCACTCACTACCTCTCTATTGACGTCGACATAGCTCTCCTCACGGCATCTTCAAGATCCGTATAATTATGAGCGAAATACTTGTACACGTATGGTTCGCCTATAGCAATAGCTGGACCATGTTGTGACCAGCTAAAAAAAAAGTTTCAAAGACATCAGCGATCGTGAACAGGATACCCTTTATGCGAGCAGCCGTATAGTATTTGGTTTCGGTTCCGATGAGAGACGAAACTAACCTAGAATAGAGCCACCATCCGTCCATCCTGTAATCCTGCTGGAAATACGGTATGACGACAGGTGTAGCTTGACATCTGTGTTAAAACCAACAAACATAAGATGTATAACCTTCTCGATCTCATTGGACACTACTCACAAAGAAGTGTATATGCTCGGACTAATAGGTGGGGCACCCATTCCCACCAGAGCTTTTACACTCGCTACCAAAGTTTCGTAATCTTCCCTGGTCTGTTTACCCATCGTGACCAATCCATCAGGTAAGGGGTTTCCCTCTTCTTCCTCTACCGTTGAGAGAAGTTCGAAATCAGGTACTTGAGATAGGCTGGTCCAGAATTCGGGAGGAGAAACATAGTGGTAGTGGAAGTATGCTATATTGCCACAACGAGATGGTCAGTATGGAAAACTCATTCTCAGCTGATGTCGTCACAAGAGACAACAGCTTCAATCAGATAAGACCGGATAGTCGGTTGTATGCGTGACGAGAGATGGTATGGCCACTTACAAGACCTCTTTGCTAGAATCAAGGCAGCGTTCCTCCGTTCTTCATGAGGCTTAACGGGCATCTTCAAACAATATTCTTCGAGGGAGTATGGTAGATGAAAATGACCACCTGGTAGAGGCCAGGGCCTATTCAAATCAAATAATTGATGAACCGTTATCAGCTAGCTTCTTTATGATTTCTGATATTAGCTGCTCTGTCAAAACATGAAGCCCACGTAGCTATCCATTCTTGTCCTAGGGGATGATAGCTCCAGTCGCCATCTTCCGTCAATCCCCACCAGTATCGATTATTTGAAGTTTCACGAGGTCTAGATCCCCACTATAGTATTCCATCATCGATCATATCAGGCACCTAACCTATTTACATCATAGGAGAAATTTGATGAATGATGATACTCACATAATCGACGATTGCTAATGCCCATATGGGTATAACACCCCTCTCTTCATCGGGTACACCTATCGATAGATCCTCTGCATTTTCCGGAGGGGTGTAATGATCTTTCGCTATACATCGGGGATCGGTAACGCAAGATACGGTATCCTGATCACTGTTCCAGATAAGATGGCTAAGACACACCGAATGAAGGGGAAATTGTATCAGAGTTGGAAGTGTGGATCTAAACAGGGATTAATCTGAAACTCACTACACATCTGGCATCATCTCTGCTACTTCTATCCAGTTGAGGTAAGGTCCCACGGCGATGAAAGAGTACCCGAGCATTCGAAGTTGTTTTGTCTGCCACATTTTCAGTTCGTAGATTAGCATTTGCTAGAATGTTGGATATGTTTGTAAATGACTTTTGCCAAATTGGTGGTACAAGTGAGAGAAAGCAAGAGCTTTTAATCACTCACCACTGAACTTTGCCAAATCACTTCACCAGTCGTTGCCCCCGTTATCACTTCAGCGGTGTACCACCATCCAGACAATATCAATGGTTTCTCATGGCACGGTTTCCAATTTGGATCTATGACTGGTAAGAAGCATTCCGAGATATTTCGGAGAGTATCGATATTATGCTGTTTGGTGAAATACCAGTGGGGACTGATACAATTTTTAGACGATTTGATCAGCTCATCGAAAACAAGTATTGTGGAAGTGAATTGAGGAGTGTACATGTGGTAGGTTGGTGACACCAACTCACTGTTCAGATTTCTCTTCCCTCTCCAAAACTCTCATAGTCTGTCTGTACTGTCTAGCTTTGAAGCATCCAGGTGGATCTTGATCCTCCGAATCTAGGGGATTGAATCCCTTACATTCCTTCGGTTCAACTTTTTGCAAGTCAACCAACCAACCTTTTACCTGATTTGGCAAACCGTCTACTATACCTTGTGCTTTATCGCTCGACCATTCTTTGAACCTGTCCAAATTGTCCAATGAACCCTGTTGAACTTTCGGATGGAGTCCCAATATGAGGAATGATAGTGCGAATAGACTGAGGACCAGGAAACATAGATTACGACGTTGAGAGAAACTTCGAGAGATTGGTTGAGGCAGAGGGAGAGGGTTGGAGTACCGTCGAGGGGGCATCATACGTAGGTCGTTGGGATGAGACAGTGAAACGAGATGGGATAATGATGTTGATATTGATGAAGAGAAGTAGTGTGCCGAGTGATGGCTACTTCTATATATTTAGCTTGATTCGTTGAACTGAAGAGCCAAAATGGAATCTTCCCCTTGTTTGATGAATTGTACTTGTGGTAGATGATCAATGTTGTCGAATTGAGGGTAGACTTGAGAGTAAGAGATCAGTTAGTTGCCATTGTAGCTATATATATTTAGTCTAGCTCGAAAGAATACCCAAAGGGAGTCCCGCTTTCCTTTTATTCCATTGTGCGTGTAGCTTCCCTTTTGGTAAGACAGCTGGGCAGAAGGGAAATGGACAAAAAGGCAGATCAAAGGGATCTGAGAGTGAGTGGTAATCACAGTAAATAGCTTGGATAACATTGGTTGTTCGCTTCTCATCCGTATTAACATCGCACACACCACCCACCCCTCCTCGTCCCTTCCCGCATCAATATCGTCTGTCCTTGTCGTTGTTGATCGTGTATTTACCACTTTAAACCTTACCCTCGGTACCCTTTTGATTCCATGACACTGGCTTACCCGTAACACACCAAATGGTCGGTGCGTTCATTTGATGGATTGTTTGTGTGTGTCACAGGTTGATTGATCGTCAGTGATCCCTGTTCTTCGGGCTTAACATCCTGCCCTTGCCGAATGTCAAGACAAATTGGAGAGGATCAGCTCGGTCCTGAGGGGTCCAGAAGTACAGAATAGACCGCATTCTCTCTTGCCCCCAGACCAAGCTTTCTCGCTTTCGTCGATATCGTTTCAAGAACAACAGGCAGATTCATTCGATACCTGCACTAACAGACACGCTCGGACATTTTGGCACAATTGGGTCTGTCACGCGAGTTTACCTTCCCACGGTGGCTACGTTCATCGCGATGGAGGCCGCTTTGGGATCGTCACCGGGCGGCGCTCATCATAAAACCTGAGCTCGGCCATAGGGCATAACATCAGTAGAGTTAAAATACATGATGACCATGTTAACGTAAACATACCACCACTTGGTAGCCCAGTAAAAACGTCACTGATCATGTCCACTTGATTTGACTGTCCACCATCTCCAAACATCAGCAGTACCGTGGAACCATACAGCAGCAGATCATCCGGAGCTTACAAACAGCATCAACATTAGCGATCTTACGATCTCACCCCATTCCCATCTGCCATTGAACATATCAACATCGCCTTTAACCTTCTACTGTGACACACCCCCAAGAACAAAGAACAACACCAACATGTCAGGCTTCCTACGTAAAGCTTCTTTATCCAGGAAGAAAGGTCTTAATGGAGATGATTCCACTTCCACTTCTCCTCGCGGCCCATCATCGAGGACTGATCGACCACCCAAGTCGAGGAGTGTCAGTGAAGCCAGCGAGATGAAGGCGAATGTGAATGGTGATAAGTTGAAGAAGAAGCATAGGTATGTCTGTCCATTTTCCGTCATATGAACTGCGTTGACTTCACTGATGATCGGTGTATAGTACGAGAAAGAGACTCTCATCATTGTTCTCCTCATCAACCTCATTATCATCAATGGTCTCCGACAGGGGTGATCGAGATTCTTCACCCAGTACATCCATAAGACGATCATCCAATCTGAACGTATCGGCTCCAACATCGGGCACATCGACACCTACCAGTTCAGTATCCAATCAACTGAACGGCAAAGATCTTCAAAATGGAATAAGTAATCTTAGACTGGGTACGACCACCAATCAAATACCAATCTCACCGTCCGATTCGATCAGATCATCACCTACCGATAGTAATAGCAATTCCACATCTGCTGGGCCACCTATCCAACCTGTGCATGCATCGACCTCGACCTCGACCTCCACTCCACTTCAAACACAAAGCAAGCCATTTAGGAAACGTACGCCGAGCATGTACTCGCAATGGGACTTGGAACAAGTTGGCCTAGACTCGGATTCGGAAGATGAAGATGATGATGAGGCGTTCTTGACTCCTTCGGAAGGGTTGAGTGAAGTTGAAGAAGGTGATGAGGACGAGGAGGATCACAATGCTGAAGCTAAGAAGAAACATGAGGAAGATATTCTTCTTACAGCTTCTTCCAAGAATGATAGTACTCTTCCACCTCCTACTTCCAACTCGGCAACACAAGGTCAAGGTCAATCAATAGCAGATTCATCACAAGTTGCTAAAGGAACTGTAGTATCTCAGGAGAAAGATGTATACGGTACGGGTCCATCGACTATCAAACGATCTAAACCTTCCATCCAAGAAACAAAGGTACAAAGTCGTCAAGGTGGATTACACGCTACGAAAGCAGGTGCATTGGCGGTTGATCAAGATGGAGTTTTGGTCAAGGATCTGGAAATTTGTAGACAGGCTTTAAGTCTCTTCTTGACTTCTCATATGAAAGAGGCTGAAGTGTATTTGGAAGAGAGGGAACAGGAAGGTCAACATCTGTATATTCAGTCTGCCCAAGGGATTATCGAGGCTTTGAAGGTGAGTACTGATTCTGATGAACCTCAATACACTCACTCTTCTTAACGATGTTCTTCTGGTACACTCATTCAATCCATTTTTCACGGAATCCGACAATTTGCTGATGGTACTGCTCTGCTTTAAATAGGGAATGATGACATTCGACGCGAATGATCTTGCCTCCGCTCTCGAGATATGCAAAGCGACCTCCGTCACTGCCTCTGCCCTTCGACGTCCTACCGACTCGTTAGTCTCGAGGTTCGTCAAGGCCGGTGCGGGCGTAGCTAGAGTCAAATCGATGTCAGCATTGGAGAGACATGCAGAATTGGTGTACGCCGAAACAAGTTTGATGAAAGCTTTGTTAGCTATCGTTAGTGGAGGTGATTGGTTGGGATTGATTAGAGAAGCGTACGTGAACCTCACTTCTATAGCCTTAATAGCTATACAACTGTAGATGTCGTCATCGATAGCTGACATATTTTTTCGGATTATGTGATCTTCAGACTGAATATGCGAGCTGCCCATGGTATATATCACGTGTTACAGCAATACCTCGAAGACGCAGATAAGAATGGTTATGATGATAATATAGATACGGATTTCCGATCTGTACGCATAACTCTTAGGACTGGAAGTAAGAAGGAGAATGAAGCTGAATATTTATATGACTGCTATAGGGTGTTGTCCTAGGTGCAGGAACCAGCTCCCTGATGCTTTCTCTGCTGCCTAGTAAAGTGATGAAGGTGAGTTTCCACTGACGATTCAATCCCTCAATGGACAATTGATCTGATTCCCGGATCCTTGTATAGATCGCCTCGTTACTGGGCTATGGAGGAGACAAAGAGACCGCCTTAACGACCTTGTACTCCGCTGGAGGGTGGCATAGAGGAGTCGAAAAACCAGATTACGACGAGTCGAACGAAGGTCTCAGAAGACCCGTTTGTGATTTGATACTCTTGACGTTCCATTTGGTCATTTCTACTTTGATGTGAGTAAAAGCTTTTTGGACGACCAACGGCAAGGAATTTGCAAAGTTGATTTTGTATTATTTTGAAGGCCTGTAACGGGGATTGACGTTCCGATGGCTAAAAATATCTTGGCCTATAATCTGAGGAGATACCCTGATGGTAAGTCTGTTCTTTCCTGATAATGACAAAAGGAATGAATCGCCAAGCTGATGGAGGGTCCACGAATAGGTGTATTCTTCCTTTACTTCCAGGCTAGGTCATTTACCGCTCAATGTGAACCTGAAGCAGCCAATCGTACGTTCAGCTCATATACTAAACTAAAGTCCTCAATCGGGAGCAGTGTGAGCTGACTGCGTACTCCATTGTTTAGGCTCTTTACAGAAAGCTTTGGATTCGAATTTAGAGTATATCCAATTACAGCATATGTGTTTGGTAAGTGGAAGGATCCGCATAAGAACAAGCAATGCTGATCGTATCTGTTTCTGTGAGTAGTGGGACTACGCGTGCAATTTCATGATGTTATCGAATTGGAAAGGAGCTCTGGACTGTTTCAGTATACTGAAAGAGGAATCTAACTGGAGTAGAGCGGTATATACTTAGTGAGTTGGATCAGGTTCTCACTCTCTCATTATGAACACGACAAACATAGGTAGAAATTCTCCGACTGATATCGTAAATTTTACAGTGCCGCTGCTGCTTCCCTTGTTCAAATTGCCCAAGAAGAAGATGGAGATTCGACAGCGAAATTGAAGGAAGCTGAGAAGTTCATGACGCAAATACCTAAGTTGACAAAGAAGATTGCTGGTAAATCGTTGCCTATCGAGGTGAGTTTCCATCTATTTGGGTAAATTATCCCTCCTTTGCATGCATATCATCACCTACTCCAGGTGTCTATTCTAGGAGGAGGGGAGACTTACCAGCTTGTATCAGACTAATAACGGCATGCTGACTTCTTCATATTCTGAATTGCCAGAAACTCGTTTCTCGTAAAGCACGTAAATTCCATTCACAGAACAACAAATTGTTCCTGCCTGCGATGGAACTAGCATATGTCTTTGGATCGTTATCGAATACACCAAGAAGGAGTTTATTGGACTCTTGGTTACCTCGCATCAACAAAGCCCTGAAGGCTTTGGATGGGGTGGAGCCGGAGAACTATGGGAATGGACATGAGTACTGGGATGGTGAGTTGTCACTCCTCTTCCATTTGCCTCAGTACATCAATGCTAGTGCTGAAATACTGTTGGCTGTGTAGACTATTGTCTTGGTCACTTCCTTAGGGGAATGTGTCAATTCATCTCGCGATATCAGGTAAGCTTTGCCCCAACTTCAACTCAGAATTCTATTGGTTTTGATACGTCTATCGATACATAGCCACCAGACGCAGCACCTGAAGCTACTACGAAATCACCTTCCGATCCATCAGATGACGAGTTGGATAAAGGTGCTGAAAGGGATCTCCAAGCTGTGATAAGGCATGGACCGGATGTTCAGGTGGGTCTTATCTTCCCAGCAACGCAAAGATAACCTTGAAATCGGGGTTGGAGACGGGAAGGGAAAGCTAATATATATCGTATCGTGATACAGCTCGACCATTATATACTGTTCCACTGTCATTACGAACTTGGTAGATTGTACGCTAGGAGAGGTGATGATGAACAGGCAAAATACCATTTCGAAGTGGTCATGGCTGGTGAGTGGTCAACGTATATATCATGGGAAATTGCATGCTCATTGAAGGGGTCCACGTGTAAAGGTAAATTACCAGATCATAATCCATATATGGCCAAGGCGAATGGAAAGTATTCCTTGGAAGGTGCGCTGTTGTTGAAGACTCATGCTGCCTTGAGTGGTGTCAAGGATAAAGAGAAAGTGGGGAAATAAGGACTGTGCAACTTCAAATATCAACAGGAATCGGATAGAATATCGTCGGACTGAAAAAAAAGATGAACAAGATTTCCATTTTTTCGGTATCGGACAAACAGTCGTTGAGGTATTTAGAATATGAAAGAAGGATCTTATTTAGTATTCGATGAAGATCGTACTTACAGTATACCAGCAAGTCAAGAGGTCTGGGAAATGGGAAGGAAATTTGATACAAAAGACTGTATAATGATAATTACAACAGCATAGGACTATGATCTATCTGGTCAACTATTTGATAGGAGTGTTCTCATTCGGTTATAGAATGATTATGGTATATCGTACTGTAGTGTATACGACTCAACTGAACAAGATCGAATTGGTTGAATGCACTTTCAAGCTCGAGATGATCCTTGCATCTGTGGCAACGTAGCGTTGCGATAGAAACAGAAAATTGACCTATCCCTATCATACGCTGTACAGGTGGCTTCACAACCAGATGGTGTATTTGATTCGGTAGCAAGAGGATCATCCGACTTGATCGGCCCTTCGTCGCTTTGTTCCGAGCATCAAGGAGGTCAGGGCATCTCGAACGACCAAGTCACTGCAGATTTAGAGTACTCGTACATTGAGTCATAAAGCACAGACAGAAGGAATGAGAAAGAAGACGATCACAAAAGAACAGCTCAAAACGTCGACATGGTAAAAATACTGTTGAAACATTCAAGGAGTACTGGAAAAAAGGAAGTACTCGAGTCAAAAAGTGATAGTCACAGTATCTAAATTACAAGAAAATATTCTCCAGATATATAAATCACCTGATTCTTCCCATTCATCATCATCCTTAATTTTATCGTAATCGTATCTTATCATATCTTTCCGTCATCCAATAACTTTTCATTTTTACTTGATCAGTAAGTCTAATCTGAATAACTTAACATCCATATTTACCATGCCAAACTATCATTCCTTCTTTACTCCCCTCGCCACTCACCTGTTCCAACATCCATACGATACATAACTACCGTGCAGTACTCTACTCACTGATAGCATTCACAACAGGTTGACACCAACTTCTACTGATTCTGACAGTTTCACTACCTGACAACAATGTACGACTCCTCAAAGAAAGACGATTGCGTCGTAATTATCGGACCCGGTGGATCCAAAACAATCATCGGTGATTGTCCACACAGGACTATACCAAGAAACGAGAAGAAGGGCGAATGTGTGGTGATTATTGGTCCGGATGGGAAGAAGACAATTCTTGGGGATTGTCCAGAGGATGAGTATCATTAAGTGAATTCAATTCAGTCACACAAATGAACCTTGGGATCATCATCAGATGGTAAACTATACTTGGTCGAACTGAGGTTGTATGAGAGTTGAGTTGTCGTCGCTGAAAATGGAAGGTATACAGTAGGTGGCCAAAGGACAAATATGGTAAAATGGGAAATATCGTCATTTATACAGTATGTGCATGAAATGATAATTCGAGGTAGGCATCATCACAACACTTGATATTGGATCTGCTGCAAACATCGTCAAATATCATGATCATCGTCATTTCTTTCACAAACTTTTTTTATGTTACGCTTTGTTTTTGAGTCTTCGTAACCGAACAGCCACTTTAAAAGTCAAGAGTAGCTTCTCTGAGGGTATATATCACGGTACATTACACTACAGTACAGTGCACACCCTCTCTCTTCTGTGACAGCAGTGCTCTGTGACGCATCGCACTCGCCAGGGATGGCATATGTGAGATCAAAAGAAGATAGCTGTTCTTCCCTTGGTCATTTGTCATCTTACAAAGGATATCACATTGAACACGAAGCTACATAACCTCAATTTGACGAGGACAGTATGGTCTTCTGGCATTTTCTACACAAGGCTGAGCTTTACTCATCAATTTCTTAACAATACTTTGGCCTCTAATACACATCCACCTATCCATCACTTCGCCACAAATCTATTCTACATACACAGCACTCTTACTGGACTCATCACTTGATGTGCAAGAACCAATCAACCAATCACCGTGAGCTTTCCTGATCGTATGTGCATTTATTTCTATGATGTTGACTCTGATGGCAACACTGTAGCTCCCACGATCACAATGCAATACTTGCCCCATAGACCAGGTCATGAATTACCTCCTCCCAACCCACCTCCGTATGTCGATCCGGAAGAACCTGGTGTGCATTAGTTGAGGGAGATCTTGAACATGTATGGGAATGGCAAATATATTACATGCATGAAGAATCGTACTGGTGTATATACTCGTTTAATTACATTGTCGGACGCAAAGCAGAACAGCGAAAAATAGATGATCGATGATGTTGATGATATTGTCATTGCCAGATGGTCATGTTGCGTGTTGGGTTCGTTGAAATATCGTACGAAAATGTAATGAGATGAGATGGATGAGATGTGCTGTGTACAAACAGATTGAAATGAAAGATCAACGTTGAGATGAATGCGATTCTGTTTTGTTTCTTCTGGTGGGTATAAATGATGAATGAGTAAGTAATGGGAAATGGTGAACATATGAAAGCTGGGAATTGAATTGAAAAGAAAAAAGCGTGTATATCTAGACCACAGAGAGGGTAAATGGTATAATGAGAAAGAAGAAAACAAATGGTAATTGAAATTCTCTTGATGAAAGCAGTCAATGAAATTGTGATTTGGGGGGAAGCAAAAAAAGGAGACGGGGCGATAGGGAATATAGGTAACACATAAAAAAACCAAGGATCAAGGTATTTGAAGTAGTGGAGCGTTACTTCGTGAGTGCTCCCTAGATCCCATAGGTGGAACCGTGAGGCGAAGAGTAGTCGTAGTATTGATCATCATACCCATAAGAGTAGTTGGACCCGGCTAGGTGATGTGAGGTCAGCTAGTATGTTCATGTGGTAAGGAGAGAAACTTACTCGAAAAGCCAGCGAGCTGAGCGGCAGCAGACCTTGATCTAACAGCCAGATTGTCGGACTACCCAGATAGGAGAAGTAAGTGATCAGGACGACAGAGAGTATTATGGGTCCCCAGCATTGACTCACGTCGGGGAAAGGTTCCTGTGAGTGAGGAGTGATTAGTACAGTCTAACTGTCACACATCATCGGTGGAGGACTTACAGGTTTGCCCTTCATTCGACCACTTGAGCTGTAGCTTTCATCAATTCATAGCCTGAAAGGAGAAAAGCCAATAGCTCACTAGAAGATTTGGGGTCTCCAAGCTTCTATGACGCCCATAACAGCGGAATTCCTATTGCGCGAGTGCTTTGATCAGCCAAGTTGAAACCTTTGTAAAAGTAGCGACTCACTTGAACTTGTTGATCAAAGCCGCTTTTCCTCTGCAACTGCCGTTAGTGAATGTCATACCCCTAAGAACCTGACACTGACTGAATATCCGCATATGAGACCTAGATTAGGTAGAAAATCAGCTTTCCCTTCTTGTAAGTGTACAAGTGAATCACTTACTTGGAGGACTTTCTCACTGGAGAACATGTTCCATTTCTTGCCTACTTTGGCTTCGATGAATCGGTAAAGCGCCTGCACCGAGCAGAAATTGACAAAAGCGTATCCGACCTAACAAAGTTAGCATGGATCCACCTGCTAGTCAACTTACGTTGCAGCAATTCTTGAAATCAAATCGGAGATACACAAAGTCGTAGTCTCCAGGTACCACCTGAAGTTAAGATGAAGTATATCAGCCTCTTTGTCGTCGGTATATCAAGGTGAGCTAACCTCTTCAAGGATATTGACAAGCTCCTGTCTTGACAATTTATTGGGTACATCTTTGACCATGACCGTTGTTCGTGGGTCAAGCCCTTTCAAGTGGAACAGAAGTCAGCTATCCAGTATTCATTTCCTAACACCAAGATAACATACCTGATAAAATCCTTTCGGGGAACACTCTGTTATGAGCAGGAATAGCCTTTCTGTCATTGGCATTCCAATGACCACCGATACCTTGACCTTGTCTAGCTCGAGCTTCGATATCAGCGTTGTTGATCAGACCTTCGACAGTACCAGGCTCGTGCAGTCTTCTGCTGAGGGCAAGTAGGTGAGCAGGGGTATCGTACCCTGACTGAGAGTCCACAGCGGAAGTCCTGGTCCAGCTTTGAGGAGTGGAGTATGCACTAGTATAAGATTGTGACTTCAGTAGAGTTTCTCCCGGGGATGGAAGTCTGGGAATGCTCACTTGAACCAAACTTTTGATCTCATCTTCCGTTGTATCTCGAGGGATTTGTTGGATCTAGATAACACTCAGTCGGATTACAAGCAAGATCAAAAGACCTGAAGATACTTACCAGAAGATATCTCCCAATGTCGTCTGAATTCGCTTCGATTGGTCCAGAAACGAATTGCTCTTCTGTGTTCTTCTCTTTGGAGATATATTCCCCCTCTTTTCTGATGGGTGTGGCAGGGGTAGAAGGAGTAACCGGGAGTTTCGAGGATTGACCGGTGGACGGAGCGAATGGGGTATAGCTCAGGGAAGGAGTGGAAGTCGTTGTTCCGGCTCGGATAGATCGACGAGGGGTATCAAAGTGGGGGACTATAATGTATGTCAATATAGGTAAGCATATCAAATCGAAGAACGATTAATGGACCAAAAACTCACCTTCCTTCTTCTTCTTCGGGGTGGAGGGACTTTCCTTCTCAATTACATTCTGCAGAATAGGATGGTCAGCTTCAAGATGATCGACTCAGACAAATACTCACTTCAACATATCTAGTGGAAGATTCTTGATCGGTGAGCGAAAGATTACGCATTTTGGACATGAAGTTTTCGGCGTTTGATTTGGGTTCGAAGGTGGAAGAATGAGGGTTGAGCTGAATGAAGTATAATCATCAGTAGATATTGAGAATCAACGAAGTGGGAAGAGATGTTCCTGGTATGGATCCATGCTCGTTGATAGTTCAGATAGCGCTTACCAAGCTCTTTCCATCTTCTTCTTCCTTTTCCTTATCACCTTGACCCGCTTGGACCGTCTTGCGCATGGGCTTCTTACCAGCTTCGGGAGTTGGGGAAGTTGGTGTAGGCATTCTGTTGGATTGTAAGATAGCATCAGTGTCGGTGTCTTATTCGAGATTGACAAAACTCCAGGATGACACAGTGAGATCGAGGAAGGAGTTAATCATGCGATAGAGAGGGTGCGAGTTGAAAAGGGGTGACTAACCTCACGAAGATCGGAGAATGCTTCTTGTTCTTGCTTGGTGAGGGTGTTTGAGACCTCGCTGTATGAGCCTTCCTCGGTGTGGAAGGTAGTTCCTAAAGCTCTCGTCAGCTTGAAGTGATTGGAGGAAGACATATATTATATGAGAGTGAAGGTAATGAAAGGAAAGAAGAAGAAGATTGCAGTTGGTTGACTCACCTTGTTGAGATTGGATGTAGATGGACTAGATCCAGGTTGATGCTGAGTCGGACTTGCCGAGGGAGTGAATGGGATCGTCGTCATCGTGAGGATGAGAGTAAGGTAGAACTTTTTCTTTCAGATCAGGAAAGAAAAGGAAAGATGAAGAGAGGAAGATTAGTTGTTGATTGTGTCAGTTTTCGAGGAAGAGGAAAGATGTATAGGTCAGAGATATTTATCCAACAGAGAAGTCTGAGGATGGTAGATTCAACGACTACGACTAGATATTGTCCTTGTTGATGTAACAGATGTATGACTACAACGATGTAAGAGAGTAAAAGTGAGGAAGATAGATGTAAATGTAAAAGAGAGAAAGAGATATGATAGAAGGAAGATGAGGTATAAATAGTAATTTCGTTTGAGACGGTCGATGACAGTCTGTTAATTGACCCTGACCGGAATCTTCTCATTCTGTCGTGAATTGTAAGAGCTGTGAGTTGTGGAGTTGTGTGTGTTTGATGATGGGATATCAGGTTTACTGGAATTCTCGATTTCATATTGGGAAAATCAATAACACACGCGTGAAAATCGACGCACGGACCTATTTCTGTTGGATATCCATCGAATTCTGTAAAATTTGGGGCAGACGATTGGGTATGGTGTCAAGGAAGAATGAGCAAACATATGCTAGGAGTGAATCGTGAGTGTACCCATGATCGAAAGAGGTCAAACAGCTCTCCTGGGCAGGTGCCACGATCAAGAAACCACCGTATGAACAGATGAGAGTGTTGGAAGGATAGAGAATGGACGGTGATTCCTCGTTGTTGATATGAGTGATGTTGATGTGGACAGACACATGAATCAAAGTCAGTCGCCAGGTCTTACGACTGCTTGTTTGGTGGATTGGTCAATTGAGTAAGACACGTGCTCTGATGATTTTGGTAGAAGACATGTGCTGGGCCCTTTCTGAGGCAGTGAAATGAAGGCTGGTGGTGAGCTGATTTCTCTACCTTGGTTATTTGTTCCAGCTGAGGTATATCTGATTCCATGCTTTTTCTCACAGGATTCAGGATCAAAAGCAAACAGATAGACTCGCCTTGCATACCACTTCCCATCCCCCCGATTATATAAGAATGCTACGATCCGATGTTGGTATCTACTTTCTCTTCCCTTTCTTATTCTTGCCACCGCCGCCGCCGCCTCCTCCAGAAGTGTGCGAAGGTTGAGCGGTACTTCCTTGAGTGAATCCCGTTCCCATACTTTCTTTACCACCTTTCTTCTTAGCTTGAGCAGAGATGTAGGATGCACGTTGTTTGAGAGGGATCCATCGTTCGGGCTACCGTCACAAAGATAGATCAGCATTGCATGATTTGATTGAGTAAACTTCTACATAATACAGGAGAATAAACCCATTGCCAGAACGAAACTTACATCTTCGGTAAAAGGTTTCCCAACAACCGCACCTTTAGGCAGCTTATGTTTCCTCTTCTTCTCCCCGTCTTTACCCTTCTTCTCTTTATCCGCTGTAGCCTTCGCGTTGGAGGATGATGCTGTGTTAGGGGCGTTGGTAGAGATAGATTTCTTATCTGTTGATGGGACTTTTGACCATCCGGTTGGCAAAGAAGGTACGCTGTTCTCCAGATCGTCCGTAGTGGATAAGTGGGACTTATAGGTTGATGTTGAAAAAGTTTGATGGGATGTAGTGGCGTTCAGGTTGGTGAGGATATCTGAATGTTCGGAGGATGACTGAGATGAGAGGGATAAGGAATCAGCATGAATACACAACAATACAAAAAAGGAGTTGAGGATTATAATGAGGATGACTCACCGAGCTGACATCCACTAACAAATCATCATAGATCTCTTGAGCACGTTGATACTCTCCTAATCTGTATCTCTGTTAAAAGATATAACATCAGCTCATCTATCTAGCACCTAGTTAATTAAGGATTCGACGATTCACGATCTGAGCTTCTAAGTGATGTATTTTCCTGCCTTCTTTGCCTTCTATCAATTCCAACGCCTCCTTCTCCCTATGTAATCTATAGAGACAATAGGCTCTTTCGAAGTCGAATGAGTCCTTTGAGTCCTTAAGCGCGTTATCTAATAACGTTATAGCTGAAGAGTAATCGTCCGTTTGTAGATGGAGAAAGAGCAGGGTTTGATAGGCTGCTTGAGACTTTGGATCGAGTATGAGGACTAAAGAAAAGATGACCGATAACAAAAAGTCAGTGAATGCAAGACAATGTATTATATCGAAGATTGCCAGACTCACTCTTCTTACAAGTCTTGATGGCATTGGTGAAATACCCATCATCAACCTGATCGGTCAATGATCTGTACAAGTTTGGTAATCTTTCTTCTGCCGAGCGAGCTGGTCGAGGTGTGAATGTCCTACGACCTTTCGAAGGGGCGACCTTGGCTGATGACATGTCGTTGCAGCTTTGAAAGATGGACCAGGTGGATGTACTGTCACTGTTATATCGTCAACAATAATCTGATCCATACTTGAAACGCCCATCCATCAATCGTCCTTGCAACGAGATACCCTCAGGCACTCTCACACATGCCTACATCCCTATCCCAATCGTGTGAGCCTATTTGCGCAGTTACCTTCTGAGAACGGTGATATCCGTTCCTCTTCTATTTCTGCGGTGACGTTGACCCAGTTGACCTCGTGAGTCTGTCTACTCTCGGCCTTGTTCGCTTCACAGCTCCAGTCTCAGCTCATCCCCGTTGCCGGCTGATGAAACATTGTTAGTAGGTTAGCATCATTCCCGGTCCGAGGTACATCACGGCCGCTTCATCAACCAAGAAAAAATATCTGCATGTCTTTTTCTGCATCTTCCAGTCTATAAAAACTACATATATATACAGTTGATACTACTAGAAATAGTGCTACCGCTTATCAAGAAATACCGAGCAAAGGACAAGAAAAGAGAAGAGAAAGGAAGGCGTCTGGTCCTGCTGTAGTATAATTGCCATTTCAAGAATAGGTCACCTACGTAAAGCTCAATTTCACATATCACATATCATCTGTCGTCTGTCATATAGTCAATCCTTCCAGCCTTATCTTTCAATCACGACTTAGCCAGCAGGTTCATCAATTGCATCTGCAGAATACAAGATATCACACTTGAACAGACAACTATCCGCTCTCATCCGGTTTCCTATGTACCGAGACAACGCAAGAACCTGATATACAAGTCGCCTTCACACGATCAATCTAAAAGAAGAACAACGTCATAATCGCAAAGTAACCTTATATACAGCATAGCGCAATACATAGCACATTACTCACACATCCATCAATTGATCCATCTATCCATTTCATCATAGCAAAGCAAAGACCATCGATCATAGCAAGAGATAGGTATGTATGCATACTCTCATTTCACTCCATCACCCACTACAGTCAAACTGCTTCTTGACTACTGGTACAGCTTTAACTAATTCACAGTACTTGCTCACAGCAAGATCAACCTTCATCACTTCGTACAAGATGGGTAACGCATCCTCATCTCAATCCCAATCATCTCCCTCTGCCCCAGCTCCCTCTGCAACATCTACATCAACCGTTCCATCAAACCAAGACAGCTCATCCAATGGACCGATAATCTCCCCTCAACCTATATCTAGATCACGAGCCGGTGCAAGTACAACTCAATCAAGTAGTACAGCCTTTCATTCAGGTCTGACCCCACCAGTATCACCTCCTTCACCTCCTCCACCATCTACACCAGTCCTGTTACCCTACGCAGGACACTTATCTCCTCAGAATCCACATTGCTTGTCTCATCCACAGGCACACGACTACTCGAAAAGTACAGTGACGAGGTTGATTTTAGATGGGAAGCTCGCACCGTTTTATAGAGGATTGGAAGATTTCGAAGAAGATTGGTCAGAAAATCAAATATTCAAGAATTTGAATGAGACTAGAGAAAAAGATTATGAAGAAGGTGTAGAAAATAGTTTCACGAAGACTTTAAAAGATGAGAGAGATCCACCGAATTCATCGACGGTGGGAAGTGTAGCTAAGAAGATTGGTGCAGGGTTGAATAAGCAGAAAGCACAAAGAAAGGAAGAAGAAAAAGAGGAGAGAATAAGGAGAGAGAAGAAAGCTTATAGGTTCGCTGTGGAATGTCCAATTTGTTTCCTTGTGAGTAAACGTTTCAGGTTCACTCGGCTGATCAGCTATCTTCTTTATGGTTACTCAATCGCCTACCTGCATTTGCTAAGTGTAGTGTACTCCATTCGCAGAACTACCCACCGAATATCAATACCTCTCGATGCTGCCAACAACCAGTTTGTACGGAATGTTTTGTCCAGATCAAACGGTCCGAAGCTACCTTGACTCATCTTGAGTCCGATCCAGCATGTTGTCCATTCTGTATGGAAACTGATTTCGGAGTGATCTACGAACGACCATTAAGTCCTCTGGATAGCTCTTCGAGCGTCGCTCTGGCTACTTCACCCGGATCAGAATTTGGTGGGGATGCATCGAGTTTCAGTCAGGCGTTGAGTTTAGGTAGTGAGGCAGAATTGAATGTTGGTCCAGGTATGAATCCAAAAATGAAAGAAACGATTAGAAGGAAGAGTGTCAGTTCGAAAGCTAAAGAGGTGGTCACTATCGGTATGTTCAGCTTGTGAGAGCAGGGAATCGTTCTTTAGCTGACAAATGAGACGTACAATCGGTGTAGATGAAATTCGACCTGATTGGGAGAACAAACTCAATGCTGTCAAAGCTGCCGCTGCTAGAAAGGCTTCTAGGAGAATTGTCATGAGACAGGTTAGCTATGGTCTTATTCAAATTTTTGCAGCTATGAACTGACAATGAGGTTTCCCTTTATAGGTTGGAGATCGTCTGATCCCCATTGGGTTTACATCGTCGCGAGCACCCGGTACAGCCGATTTCAGCATGTCGGTGGGTCAACAATCCAGTGAGCCAGGATCAAGAAGATCAAGCAGGAGATCGTCCAACAGGGAAAGAGAATTGGAAGAAGTGAGTTAACCCATCGACACACGTATAGTCGACAAGCTGACATTCTCTGTATAGCTAATGATCGAAGAAGCTATGAGATTATCTTTGATGGATCATGAAGACCATCAACGTAAACTCGCCGACGAACGACGTAAATCGTCCGTATCTAGCGTATCATCACCTCTAAATCCTGCCAACTCATCTGCACCAAGTCCCGCACCAATCATCGTCACTTCCCAAGCTGGACCTGGACCTTCTACGTCTTCCAGAAGGGCTAGTAATGCGGATACCAGTACGAAGAGCAAATTACTGTCAAAGATCAATCATGTTAGGGCAAGAGCAAGTTCAAACGCATCGAATAAGATTGGTGGAAGTGGTGATTACAGATCTGTTACTTTTGCTGGATCATCAAGTAATACAAGTAACAACAATTCACCTAAACCTTCTCCACCTACTTCTGCTACTCCCTCTCGAACGAATACCAATACCAATACATCTACTTCTAACCCTCCGCCATTACCCACTACGACTACGGCACCATTGGTAGTTCCTCAACCGACTAGTGCACATACCAAACATCCCAGTACTACGACTTCCGGTGGACTAAGTCCAACTTCACCTGCACCAGTTGCTGCAGGTCCAATTACGACTTTAGCCAGTCCAGCAGCAGAACGAAATAATCACAGTCATACCCACCAAGAAGCTGGATTACCTAGATTAAGTTTAGATATGCCTGCTCTTACTCCCGATACCGCCCAGAATGGGGTTGGAGGGATAAAAGGTAAACAACCTGCTAGACCTACACATTTGGAGAGAATGGATAGTGAATTGAGTGAAGCGACGGTTGGACCAGGTAATTATGCTCAATTGGATAGTGACGAGGAGTAGTTTAATTTGTACATGTATGGTAAGCGAAAGAAAGAGAGAAGCTGTAGAACCTGAATTGGATTGAAGAGGTTTACACGATTACGAATATACAATATAAATCATTTTTTTCTTTCTTTTGGTTTTTGGTGGTTACGGTTTAGTAGCCAGTGTGTTCAGTAATCCATCATTTTCATTTGGGTATCTTATCGTTCTGTATCATCATTTTCCATTTTTTTAATGATTATTTCTGTTTTGTTATTCGTTATGATATCGTTTTAGACATTCATGTTCATGTGCACGTGCATGTTCATGTACTTGTACTTGTACAAATACAGTTATCCATCTTTGAAATTTCATTCTTCCTCATGAAAATTTGTTTGCTTTTTGTTTTGCATATCTGATCTATCATCATTCATGGATATATCAATTTAACTCGTCGATGCCATTGTCAATTCGTCATTCTTCTCAGTACGGTACAATACTTTTTCCTCTACGAATATTAACCGAAACTTTCGACTAGATAACATTATATGTGATCATCCTCCTTTTCTAGGTGAATAGTACAAAGTGTAGTAATCAGGATTGATTATAATGCATGATGGGTTTGGTTGTATTTGTGTTTGTATCGTATGTGCAAGTTTATTGTATGATGAATTATGTGCTTGGTTTGGTTTAATTTGAATTACTAAAACAATGAGATGAGATGGGATAGGATAGGATGTAAAATAAGAAGATCATAATGCTGAAATACTGTAAATACCTCTCAAAAATAGACCCTTCTATATGAACACGGATACGAATAGCTACAAGTAGGATTGCCTGAGTCTTTCAACAGATAAGCACATCAAAAAGGATTTCTGAGATTATACCATGTCGATCTAAGCCGAGAGGAAAAGATTAAAATTATAACCCGAAATGTGGATTCGATCTCAGCCAGAAAGGCTTCAGTCTCATTAACAGAATCTAGCAGAGTCTATTTGAGGACAAAGAAAAGACCGAGTCAGCATATATTCTCAATCGATTAGAACCTAAACCGCCATGTAGACCTTGAAACTTACAAAACCTGTAAACCCAAATCATCACAAACATCTTTCCAATCCGCTCGTGGTTCACCTGAATCTGATCTTCTCCAAACTTCCATTATGATCCTATTGGCAGTTTCGATATCGAAGCAGCATTGCGATCTATACAAGGCACAAAAAAGAATTGGTGATCAGCCAAATATATCGAATTAGACATGCAGGAGGATTAAGCAGGATAGGGTTTTCTCTTAAGCTGGAGCCAATGAGAAAAGAGTCAGATGTAAAGATAGGTCAGACTCACTTGAACCCTTCAAGAAGCGTCAATACCCATTGTCTAGAAGCTCCATCGACACAAGATCCAGCGATAATAGCAGGCCAAGTGAGACTACGCGATACATAGCCACAGTCAGTCAGCTAAGTCACTTGCCAAGTCAACTTCGTGAGAAAATTCTCACTCACTCAATCGACATGCCCAAAGCAGCTGTAGACCAAGAACAATGTTGTAATACCTGTTGAGCGGCATTCTGCACTCTGATATCTTCTCGTGGATATTTGAATACCATTTTCAAGAGGAGTATCTAAGAATGCACATGACAAATTCGATCCAATCAGCTTCCACTTCCATTTCATAAGAATGAGCGGAAACTCACCTTCATAGCATATGCATATGCCCTATTACCAACTTGTACCCTCTCATGTTCCAATGTACTCAACTGTAGACTTTCTATCCAAGCATCTACATCCCTATTTAGCTGTCTAGCTTCGACCACCAAGGGATCTAGCGGTTTCCCGTCATTTGATAATCCTCTAGTAGTAGCCAGGGTCGATAAGATGGGGTTGGCTGAGTTGCTGTATGTAGAAGGCGTAGAGGTATCATCTTCGGTGATTATCACTTTGGATCTAGCTACTCTGGCTAAAAGCCTAGTCACTCTAGCGAAGAGCAATACCATTACTCGAGACACTGAACACATACCGTTATATCAGCAATCCGACAGGAGAGATAAGCATAGATATCATGACTTACTTCCAAATTGCTTCTCAACCGAATGTTCCTCATAAGTCGATCGACTAGCTTCCAACCACCAACTCTCCCATCTATCGCTGAACAAACTCGGTTCTTCGCCAGTGGTCAAGCAGCCTGCAAAAACAACACGACTTGAGCTTTTCTTCGCAGAATCCATCTGCCATAAGAAAGCTCACTGAATGTTTCATATATGGCCAGAATCTCAAGCATCAACCTAGCAGGAGATACAGTCACTCCATCGGTCAATTTCCGAGGTTCAGATTTCTTAAGCATCTCAGCTGGACCACCTCGACTATTTGTCACATCATTCATCAGCTCGTTCTTTCCGTCTGACCGTACGGGGTGATTTAACTCACATAGCTACCATCTCTTTGGCCAAACTGAAATTATCCATCCATCCACTTCCTCCAAAGAAGATATCAATCGTACCTAAAGCGGTACTAGCTCCCAGCGCAGCATCTGATATCGCACCGTCTCCGTTCCTCACCGCTCTTCTGACCATTTCTTTCCCTGTGTCCCTAAGGGTCGAGGCATACTGAAACATCGCTGCGGTCTGGGAAGTCGCTACACCCGATCGAGCTAGCAGGAAAGCCTGATGAATGGCTCCAATACCTAATAATGCTACTCGAAGTGCATCTGCTGAGGGGTTCAGTCCTAAGAACCAAGGAAGCGTTAGTTGGTACATCAGTGATGTCAGATTCACAGAGAAACCGGACATACCTCTTGGAGAATCGAGAGCTAGAGGAAGATTGATAGCTAACATCGGATTCAATCCACTTGGGATAGCCATCATGAGAGAAGCGGCATTGGCACAATAATGTAGAATGAGACTCCGTTCTTCCGCTGTAGGGAACCATGGGAGAAGGACTAGCGATCACCGATACACAGATTAGCAGCTGGCGAGGTTTTGACGACGAACCATCGGACTGTGCACTTACAGTTCGGCGTGGTCAACATCGGAGCACCACCTTCTGACGTTGCCCAATCCTGCTTTCCTATCTGTCCAGCCAAATACTGTTCTCCTGAGCTAGCCAATCCCGTCCCCAGCGCCAGACCAGAATCGTAATTCGTATTCGTACTTGTAGAAGAGCTTGGACCGGTACCTCCGATGAAACTAGCATCCCATCCTGTTTCGTTGTTCGTACCGTTGCCATCAGGCTGATCAGGTGATGAATTCGACACCGCAGATTTATCTTTAGATGGTCTATGAAGTGATTGAGATATACAGGGTCAACAACAAAATCAAGGAAGATATAGTGTGACAGAGACGAGAACAAAGCACTCACGAAACTTTACGTTTACCTGCATCAGATCGTCCGCGTTTGGGAGCAGGTTTACGTTCTTCTTCACTTTCACTTTCTTCCGTACTGCTCCTAGATCCATCACCATGTTTATGTTTCCCACTTGGTTTCTTACCCATCCCCTCACCAGAATCAGGGTATTGACACTGAACACAGAAAAGCAACAATCAACATACATACGGTAACCATGACCGAAGGTGAGAAATCAGTGGACAACTCACTTCTTTCTTCGCTATTATACACCTCTTACAAGTCGGTCTACCTTCATCGCACTTTATTCTTCTAGCCCTACAACACAAACAACCTGTTCTCGTCCTAGTATACTTCTGTCTCCTCTTCTGTCCGCTCCTCCCACTTCCATTGGGTTTCGGTTGTCCACTCGCTCCAGCCGAAGGTGAATTTCTGGCTGAATTAGGTTGAGAGGTCAATGGATCTTGTTCAGGTGATGGATCATCCCAATATGAATTAGATATTGAATGTCGACGTAGGATATCCGCTTGCGTAGGATTGGAATATATATTCGATGTCGATGTCGATGTCGACGCTGAAGTTGAAGATGAAGGTAAAGGTAAATTCAAATCTAATCCTCCTGGGTTTGATATATGACCTGAATTATCTAATAGTCCTGCATTGGGAAAAAACATTGTAGATGATGATGATGAAGCTGCTGAGGATGGTTGATACAATGCCGGTATGGATGTTGAAGCTGCAGCCGATGCTGCTGTTGAGGAGGTGGATATGTCAAGTGGGATAGGCTGTAGGAGATTGGCATAAGGGTATCGTGGATCGGGCGGTGGATGAGATTTCATAGGGTTCGTGCTAATGCTTGTGCTATTTTTGAGAGTCAACATATTCAAGAGTCAGCATTAGGAAGAATCCAACAACCATTATAGCATGATATGCAAAGGTGGAGCATGAAAGAAGCAATAAGCGACTAATGATTATGGTGTGTGGAGGATCAAAGCTTGACGGTGGATGATATTTGCCGCATGGTGACATGATGGCATGGTGGGGGATCTACAGAGAACGACAACGACAAGAAGGCATGTCCGGGCATCCTTTGATACCCTACACACACACGCACACGCACACACACACAAATACTCACCTGGAACTTTGATTTTGATCTCCGTCATAATCATATCCATATCTACCATTCGACAATTGTGAATGACCATTGTTATCCATTTTGATCTTGTCCCTCGGTGATCTAGATGATGATGGTGTGGATGATGAAGGTGAAATCGAATTTGTATGTGCAAGACCAGTCAAAGATGATGTTGGAGGGATCAAAGGATCATTCTCATTGTCTGTAGCATACGAAAATGGATTCGTACTCCATTCGCTGGTCGTGTTGGTGTTGGTTTTGCTGTTGATTCCGGTGCTATATAGTGGAGGCGAAGGCGAAGGTGATGATGATGATGATGATATTGTTGTTGAGGTTAATTTTGATGGTAATGATGATTGAGCTGTTGTTGTCATCCTCTTGAGACGAATTGATCCGCTAAGCTGAGCTAAGCTAAGCCGATGATTATTTTTGATGGTCAAGTGGTCAACTGATCAAGGTATGGGATAAACAAATTTCGAATTTTTGGATGTTACGATACGTCTTTGCGTTTGTTTCCGTTTTCGGGTTTGGTTTTGAATCTGAAATCGGACCAAGAGACGATAGATTTGAGTTGGACTATGACGGTTGTGCTACAGTGAGAGTGAGAGTGAGAGTGATGGTGATGGTGATGGTGATGGTGATGGTGATGGTGGTTACTAACGATGAGAGATTTCTGGCAAGTTGATGCTACAAACAAATTTTGGGTTTTGTTGGTGAGTACTGGGTAATACAGTACTCGTAATCCGATTCGGCTTTTTTCGAATCTACGCTGACTGCAGCTCAGGTTGTTTTCGAATTTTGACGTTTAGCTCTCTGATCAAGTTTGGTTGTCCGTGCCTGGAATGATTCATGGGGAAGGGATGGATAACTAACTACGAGTAACTTCTCACAAGGTGGAAGGCAGCGTCTGGTCCAGTAGTGCCCAGAAGTGTGTAGAGTAGACTCTACGATCTTCGAGTCAGTTCTGCATCTGCTTAGAAAAATGTGTTTTCTCCTCTCTGTCTGCTCTGCTTAGAGAGAAAATCTTCCTCAAATGCATGGATGACGTGTTTTGGTCCCAACTCAGTTCAATCCAATTACTCCGTATCCGTAATCTACGGCTCTCCACCTCAACCAAGTAAGAAGGATTTTCTGAGCTGTTGTCAGCAAGTGGCAAAGCCCGTAAAGTCTTCACAGGTGACGTTGCTCGATTGCTCTATTGCCAAGCCTAAGTTATATTTGCATATAATTAACCCCAGTACCTCTCCAACTTTGAAATTACTCTAGCAAGCATGATGAGTTTGCGATTGAAAATTTTCAATACTACGTACTGAGCTTCATCTCGTACCATGTACCATGCGGAGAATAAAGGGCAGTACAAGCTGTACAGATAATCAAAGTCAGGGAAAAACAAAGGGAACGGAAGTAACCGCGGCCGAAGCTGAGATCTGGTATTCAAGGGTTTACTCTCGCATGTCTCATCTCATCGCGAGCGAGTGAGTGAGCAGTAAGAGCCAGCTGCACGTACGAGTATACATAGAAATTCATGATTTGAGTTGATCTGATCTGGGTCGAGTTGATATATGAGAAATTGTAAGAGTACGAGTGAGGAGGAACCAAGCTAGTACTGGTAATATGTATAAGAAGAGAAAGTAAATGCTATCTTCTTATATAAGAGAAATAAAAAAAGAGACAAGAGATATTTACATCCTCAACCAAAGACAAAAACAAAAGAAAGAGAAAAGAAAACACATCAAGATGAAGATCTCATAGATATATATATATATATCATATCATATGTACACGCCCTCAAAGGGACAATCACAAACGAAACGCAAAAGATAGAAAAATGAATTGTTTTTGTTATAACATATCGATTTTACTTTATTTTCATCTATGATTTATGGTTTTGTTTTACCACCTTTTTGTTTTCGAGGTGGTGTAACGGCCGCTACAAGCAAAAATCAGATAGTCAGAAGTCAGCATACTTGTCCAAAGACTGATTAGTTGATCGTTTCAATACATTTTTGCAAACACGACAGCGAAATGACATGACACGGCACTCGACTGAAAGATCAAATATTCAAATACATATATCCACACCTTCCTAGGAAAGGGGTATCTATGTAATATAATTTCTGGGTATAAGTTTTGAGATGAGGAAAAAAGAGAATACATTGAAAGAATAGAATGGAAGAGAAGAAACGCGTAGGGGGGAGACACGAGGACGATGAACAAAGAAACGGACTCAAGAGAATATGATTCTTTTCAATGTTTTTTGTCAAAATCAAAGGGATTGGGAGATCACTGACGCCGTCCGCTGGCACCGTATCCCCCATATTTCGGAGCTTTCTTCTCCGCTGGTTTGAGGATCTGCATGTGAAGACAAGGGATCAGCATTGCTGTGAACGAAAGCGAAGTCAGTACTCACCTGGAAGGAACAGAGTAATGTATCGTCGACGGACATCATAGCACCGGCATTATCGAACTGATATAAAGATATTGAGCTACTGTCATTACGATTGACCAAAAATCCTTCACTCACCTCTCCACAATAATTAGGAGCCGAGAATAGGGTTACCAGTTGACGTTTGGCGAAGAATTCATAACCATCCTCAACGACCTTTAGGGCAGCATTTATGAGCACTGTTACCCAAAAATGAGATGTCTGATCACTCACTTGGTGTGCTCGACAGATTAAATCCATATCATGTTTTTGCAAGAATCGCGATACCACGTCCGGTCCAAATGTGAAAGATACACCTCGATCGTTCTCACTCCATCCTGTAATGTCTTTATCGGGATCAGACCAAAGCAGATCACATAGGAGACCTGTACAATGAGGAGAAAAGGATTGTTAGCTATAGCTCAGAGAATGCCAAATATGGATCATCTCACCAGTATCAGGTACATCCGTTGGTCTCATTACCCTTCGGATCTGTTCCATACTTTGAAGATCGGGACTCTGAAAGAGACAAGGGTAGTCAGTAAAATGGATATGATCGGGGATGAGGGGATGATTATCAGACTCACCAAACCACCATGCATAGTGAAGATCTTCTCATCTATGATAGCAGCGATGGGTAAACAGTTGAAACAGTCGGTAAAGGTCTTCCACAACTTGATGTTATAACGTCGCTTGCCTAATCATCAGCATCAGATGAGTCAGCATTCAGAAGAAGAGAGAATTTCCGCCTGTGCCTTCGTTTCAAGAGACAAGACTCACATTCATCGTAGAATCCATAAATTCTATTGATACTCGCGCATTCGTGATTCCCTCTCAAGATAAAGAAGTTTTCTGGGTATTTGATCTTGTACGCCAAGAGCAGACAGATAGTTTCGAGTGATTGTTTTCCTCTGTCGACGTAATCTCCCAAAAACAGATAATTGGCTTCCGGTGGGAAACCGCCATATTCGAATAACCTCAGTAAATCATAGTATTGTCCGTGGAT
Source organism: Kwoniella botswanensis (assembly GCF_036426115.1). Lineage (NCBI taxonomy): Eukaryota > Fungi > Basidiomycota > Tremellomycetes > Tremellales > Cryptococcaceae > Kwoniella > Kwoniella botswanensis. The sequence goes on along the minus strand of NC_088601.1, from coordinate 1,408,207 downwards.
ATCGCCTACATTGTGTGAGAGTCACTTGATGAGCTTTACCCTTATCTTCAAACGAGAACCCCAATAACTCACCGCAGATCTTGATTGGAGCTTCCAGTTCAAGTAAGATAGGTTGACTGATGAAGATTTCTCGGGCTTTCGTACAAAGATATTTGATCTCATATTCTGCTAATTGTACAGCTTTACCCGGTCGATTTCCTCGTACTATATATAGTGATCAGTACAACTGTCAGCGTTTCCACCTTATGAGCGAATGCCAAGCACACATGTTCGAAGGGTGTGAAAAATGACTCACCCTCTAAAAGTCGATCGATGACCGAATCCAAGTCAATTTCGTTCTGTTGTTCACCCATTTTTAAATAGTGATGCTGGGATGAGGAGGAGAAGGAAGATGCTATGGGTTAGGGAGCTTTCGAATGCCTGAAAGAAATGAAGGTGTATGTCAGCTATGCCCCTATTGTCCCTATGCACAACATCTAGGTATCAGACGGAGTGATATGCAATTAGGAGAAGCGCATCAAGCATGATGATATGTTTGTTCACATCCTATCAAGTGTTAAGAAAGTGATTGGACTCCACAATTTCCATCACGTGAAGTTTTGATTGACGCTGCTTGGCGATATGCCATCCGGCGACAGACAGGAGGTTTTGGTCGATTGGACAGTACAAGGAAGGATATAGTTGAGAGAAAGATAGAGAAACATTGCATGATGGAAGACAAGGAGACTCACACTATCCTTTCTTCAGATATGAGCGTGAAAATTTGATCTTTAATCCTTGACCCTAAGGAAATCTATGCACTTTACAATCGTATATCGAACTCTGCCTCTTGTATGGGTACTGACCACCTGTCTTCAATCGATTTTGCGAGAGGGTTATTTGATGATAGAAGAAATGGGATGTCGTGTCGGAGGGAAGGAGGAACGAATGAATGTATGAATGTGTGAAATAGGAATCAACGTCGACGTCGACGGGTAAAGGGGAGTTGATGTGGACTTGATTTGCTCTGGTGGGATGTCACTGTACGATATGAATGAGAAGACTCATCAGTGATAATTTTCTCTAGCGTAGGTTGATATATTGTAAGATGGTGGACTGCGATGTGATGACCCTAGGCTATGACTTCATGAATCCCCTCGTCTGGTCTTGTCTCCAACAAGCCCCCATCCATCAGACCTTTCTTCCACTAACTTACCTTGTTTCGATGACCGTTGGACCCCTTTCTTGCTCTGTCCGTATGACGAGCCTTGTGTCCTTGTTCTTATGATGCTGTTGATATGGTGAGATGTATGAGTTTGATCTGTGTAGAATAAGAACGAATGGATGGATGGGATGATGGGGTTGAGGATGTAGGATGAAAATGACACGCGGTGGTCAGAGTGAGTGTGAGTGGGACTACACAAGGATGCAAGCTAAACAAAGAAATACTGCTATGCAATGCGATGAATGTGGCACTTTGCAGTCGTATACGGTGGCGGCACTTGACCTCCATAACGCCGCGTAATCCCGCAACTGCTGCTGGCGCTGCTGGGAGTAAGGCGCGTCACATCTCCTATATGGGCGCCCGTCGAGGGGACATGAGATTGGTCCAACATTTACGGATCCATCAACCGCTCTAGATGGCCCTCGCATGCATGTAGGCGACGAGGTCAGGAAAGGGCATGGAAAGAGCTCAGCATGAGAGGTGACCAGGAGGGCATTCGAAGCATCCAGTCTGTCCCGTCTGCCTCACAAATTATACCTTTACTGCATCGTTGACGCTAGAGGGAAGATAAACTTGGACGGAATGCCTCCTTACCTGAACGGAACGATTGAAAGGGTAATTCCATAGTTCACCATTATGCATTTCTTATCACTCAGACTCTATAGACATCAACATCATCCTCCTTCTCTCTTCTACCGTCAAACGAACATTCATTACTTGATCTCTTTACACAAAAAGCTAATTCTACAACTCGACTATACTTCAATGTAGATATTCGGATTTCAGACATTAAGACGATTCAGTTTGTGCTCAAAAAGATTAAAGGGGACCAGGGATAACGTGTGGTACGGTGTTAGTCGTAGTTTGTACAGGGTGACCCGAAGGAGTAGTATTGTTGTCAACCTGAAGAAAACAATAATAGCATTTTATCAGCCTCTCCAGCCTGTCTGCGAGATGGTTGGCAATTCACTTACATCGTTCAAAGCCTTTTCGATCTTTTCGCCGACTTTGTGGGCAGCGTTGGTCACTTGGGTGATAAATCCTGGATGAGTGGGTGAAGAGGTTTTCTCATCGATAGTATGGGTGATTTGAGTGAAGGTGGACTAAAACGATCAACCCATTAGCAACAGCCCCCACCCATGAAATTCAGTACAAGCTTACTTGAACAGCAGTGAGACCTTGCTCGAAGATACCTTTAGCCTTCTCACCTGCTTCAGCGGTCGTGGCAGAAACGTTGTCAATGCTCTTTTCAGCGGTATTGGCTGAAGTAGGAGCAGGGGTGGTTGAAGGCGCGTTACCCTGTGATGCAAGAAGCGAATTTGATCAGCGTCTCGATTCTCATCTTAGATCTATATTCGTTCATTGAAGAGAAAGGAATAACTGCTTCCGCCGGCGACTCCCTACCGCGCCCTCAATTTCATCTCGAACCTCCTCGTTACCAGCTTCTCATCTCTCGTACCTCCGTAAGCCCCTCAGTCCTCATTCTCTTGCTCAGCCCCATACGAACTGACATGCACACACTACCTACTCACCTCAATCTTATCGATAATCTCCTTAGTCTTAGCTTCAATCTTATCCGTATAAGGCTTAGCAGCCTCTTGAACTTTATGAGCGTATGGTTCTACTTTTTCAAGGTACTATATACGACAGCAACACACAAACATCAGCCAAATGCCAACTACCATATTGTGCATCGCACCTATGTACTTGTAGGTAATCGTAGATAGACGATAGACTCACGGGCTTGGCCAATGCTTGAGCTTTATCCAAAATGGTAGGTTCGGTAATTGGGTCCAAAGCCTTTGCAGGTTCCGTACTGATAGCTTCAGCAGGAGTGACAGGCTTAGGAAGCACTTCTCCTCCTACTACTGGAGCACCTGGGACTTCCGCTGGTGGAGCCGCAGCAGTCGAAGTAGACGCAGTCGCGGAGGTGGAGGGAGCGGAGGTAGCAGGGACCACGGGGATCTGAGGTGGGATAGCGCCGAAAGACATTGTTGTTGTCGTTGTTAGATCTAAGATAGAGGAGTTGAACAAGTGGGCTAAGATGACTTGAAGACAGTCTGTTGATGAAAATGGAATGGAATGGATGGATGTATAGATAGATAGATGTTTGGGATAAAGAGGGATCTACATTGGGTAACGTTATCAATGTTCATTCTGCTAACTCATGCTGACGAATGGCAAGGGGATCCCAAATGACCGGAGCCAATACCAATCCACAGTCGAGTGGCGCCAGATGACGTCATGACGTCATTTACTCTTAATTTCCACTAATTAGTGCATCTGATCTACTCTACCTATACTCTACCCGCCAACAAATTCAAGGGTTGGATCAAGCTCAGAATATGGTAATGGGGAGCAGCGATAAAGCTGTGGTACTTTCAGTTTCGGTCGAAAGGGAGAGTTGTGAGGTGAAAGTGATCACCCATCTACGAAAAGTAGGCGAGTGCCTAATGACGAATGATGTGATGTGTTAAAATGGCACTAACGAATTGAGGGTGTGGACGAAGAGAGTGGAGGGATATTTGGGATTAGAGTGTTGGGGCAATCTGATATGACATCCGGTCATCAGACGTACTCGTATACCGAGCAATAACTATTGCTGGTAAGAACACAGATTTGAATATTCATGATTAGGTTATATCTCATATCCTTTGTCCTTCAAACTCAATGATCTGAACTGATAAATGACGGTCTAGAAGCTGATTTGGCTCGTATCGGATGTCGTTGAGTATTTAAGGGGATCCAAAGGATATTGCGTGTATGCGGAAAGACTAAGACATGACGAGCGTATCTTCTTTTGTACCGCAGAGTCTCATGTTGACACGATGAAAGGATTGATAGCTCATGGCGACTAACTGCATGATGTGATCTACCTCTTATACTTTACCAGTATTGATGTAATCCGAGGAAGATTTGCATCTTCGTACTGAACCTCGTTTCAGATAGGAGTTGTAAGCTATCCTTTCTGGAAAGAAGTAGGGTCACAACCCCCTCGTTGATCGTAAAATCGTACTAAATCTTTAGGTGACACCTTGATAAGACATCGACTTCTCATTTTTCTCTACATACAGTACAGATCATTCTAGAAAACGAACAACAATGATGAACACCACTGCGGATGACCAGTTCTCTTTCCAGGAAGGTGCACATGAACAACAAAAGGAAAATATACAACCTAGAGGTATCAACAACCATTCCTCTGCATCAAATACATTGATCAAAGCTGCGGGTGACTCACCTCTTGAATTGAACAGAAGACCAACAATCAACCAAGACCCTTCACCTACTTTCAACAATGATAAGACCGACAGACCACCTTCACCCAGGGTCAAGAACGATGCTGATTCACCTGTGATGTCACTAAAGAAGCAGATAGTCACCGCGATCATAGTAACAGCTACGACAGTGATGACCTCAAGTAGTGGACAGGTGCTCAATATTGCCTTACCTACTATTAAGGAAGATTTGGATATTGGTGAAGGGGATTTACAATGGATAGTTTCGAGCTATAATCTATCGGTTGGCTGGTGAGTCCTCAGACGCTATTTACCAATCCGATCATCTCACGCTGATCAAAATACCTTTTTCTCGTTGATCTATCCAGTCTACTTCTATTCTGTGGTCGACTCGCGGATATATATGGTAGAAAGATGATATTGGTAATTGGAATAGTAGTATTTACCGTATTCACATTGATTGGTGGGTTCATGCAGAACGGTCCGGGGTTGATCGTGACTAGGGCTTTGGCTGGATGTGGAGTAGCTATGACGTGAGTGAGAACAACACCTTGGCCTGTAAATATCCCTCAGATGATACTTGAACCACTGATGATAGGCTATGCACCGTAGAACACCCAGTACGACTGGAATTATAGCCGAACTCTACACTGGTAAAGCAAGATCAAGAGTATTCACCTGTTTCGGAGCTGGCTTTTCTGTAGGAGGTATATTGGGTTTGCTGATAGGTGGTTTGTTCGTATCTTATGTCAAGTAAGTCTTATATCCACTTTTAATTCGACGAATCGATCGATGACCACATAGTGCTGGCTGATACCGACACTTGATTATTTGCCAACACGGAAGATACACTTGGCGATCATGTCTATTTGCTGTTGCTGGAATTGGCCTGCTGATCGGAATTTCAGTGATCATCGTCATACCTTCAGATGGATCTCATACGACCAACAAACATGTAGATTGGCCAGGAGCGATGCTTGTCACAGTCGGGTTGGTGCTATTTCTTTTCGCGATAAGTGACGCTCAAAGTGCTCCCAATGGGTGGAAGACTGTGTGTGAGTGGGAATTCCTCTGTATTAGTAGTCACCGTCCCATCTTCATGCCCGGTGAGATACTTCCTCAACAGTGTGGTCTGACGTATATGCTTGAATCATGAGTATATAGATATACTGATGCTAAACTACTCTTCTCGAATAAGATATCATCACTCTTCTAGTTCTCGGTATCGTCCTTACTATTCTGTTCTTCTTCTGGGAGCACTATGTCGCGCTCAAAAGAGACAATCCACCTCTGATGCGATTAGCTCTATGGACGAGGGCAAAAGGCAGATTGGCTGCCCTGTACTTTGTCAGCTTTCTGGCCGTCATGGGCTTCATAGTAAGTTACAGGTACCGTCAAGAGCGACAAAATATCATTAATTGAAAACTAACTGCAACCTCAATCGGACATAGCCAGCGCTATACAATGCCACTTTGTTTTTCCAAGAAGTCCAATCTATTGGTTCAGTCGGAACAATGCTACGGTTCTTACCCACAGAGGTAGCCGGCATAATATGTTCAATTTTGGTCGCCCTGCTGATTCATAGAATACCCGCTTACTGGCTAGTCGTTATTGGTCTTTTGGCTTGTGGGTGAGTGAGCTTATACGTGACTACGTATCACTACTACCTTGTGTTACTTATGAGGCTTGCTGTTCGTACTGTAGATTCGGCAATATGTGTTTCGCAATTTCAGAAAAGGATACCAGTTATTGGAAATTACCATTTCATGGAACGTGGTTGATAGTCTTTGGAGTAGATATGTAAGTGCTTTTGCCTTTCCCTCTGGTCAAAAAGTTTCAAAAATCGCTAAAATTCGATGAATCCATCATACCCATGGCTGTACATCCATTCTGACGCTGGCGGCGATATGCTTCACAGATTCCTACCAACCGGTCTAATATTCGTATCCCATTTCTCCCTCCCGGACGAATACAGCGTAGCAAGTGGCCTGTTCCAAACATTATTGAGATTAGGAAGTTCCATTGGGTTAGCACTGACCTCCATCATGTTTGATTCTCAATACAAAATCTCCCTCTCTGATGGAAGAAACCAAGAAGAAGCTTATTTGAAAGGGATTCAAACTTCTTTTTGGCTCAGTGCCGCAGGGTGTTGGTTTGGAGTGATAGTGGCGGTCCTAGCGCTTAGGGGATTAGGTGTTTTTGGGAAAGATCAAGATCAAGATCAAAGCGGAGTAAAGACTCGTGATGTCGAAAATCGGATTCGGAATAGCAATTTGGTCGATTCATCAGATACACCAACGCCAAAGGCGGTCGAGAAGGATAAGAAGAAGTGCAAGAGTGATAGCAATACTGGGGAGATGATGGAACGTTGTTCATCTGGACCTCCGTGCTCTGGACTTGAAGCAAGATCTAAAGTGTGAAAGGATCTATGGAGCTTGACTTAATGATACGTTGCACCAATTGTGGATGAGGGCTTCCATATTTCCATTAGAAGTCTATGCTGTACTGATTCCCGAATTAATCGGCCCATCACCTTTGAGGATGGGGAAGGCGTCAACATAATTTTGCTTCTGAGGGTTTGACTTGGATCTCTGAATACTCATTGCGCAACATTACATTCTTTATTGATTGGCCTCATGCAGTTACATTAGTTCCCTCTTTCTTCGTTTTACTTTTGCCTTTCAATAGTTAGCGATTGCCTCGTTACGAGTCTACCATCGCTCACAAATAAGTCTGAACGCAAACAGGGAAAAATGACTTCTCTTGCCAACGATACTGGTAGCCCAGATACGGCAGCAATCGCTCGATCTAGTGTAAGTGATCAAGATACCCATCATAGCAAAGAGAGGATGGACGTCGAGCCTAGAAACACACAAAGTACCAGTCATACTCTTTCGGATAGTCCAAATACTTCTTCAACTGACCCGGAAGATCCACCCAATATTTCTTCATCCACTCCTACAACAGAAACACAGACACGGAGTATTCGTTTTTCTCGCACCAGACAAGTGCTCATCATCTTTACCATAAGCTTGATTTCGATGCTCGACGCGATCTGTGGGCAGGCACTCAATATCTCAATGCCGACCATTCAAGAGGAACTGGATATGAACGAGAGTGATTTACAATGGCTACAAACAGCTTTCCATTTAGCCGTCGGAAGGTGAGTCATTGTCCATCTACTCCTCATTTTTGCTTCTATAAGGTGATTATCGCTTGAGATACTCAACATATGTGACAAATACTGCAGTTTGTTAGTTTTCTTCGGCAAAGTCGCCGACAACTTCGATAGGAAACGGATCCTACTTCTTGGCATAATATTGCTCGGTGGTTTCCAGCTAATTGGAGGTTTCATGTCCAATGGTGCCGCGTTGATATCCGCAAGAGCCTTATCAGGCGTGGGACTAGCGATGTGGTGAGCTCTATATATCACTCGGTAATGGAAAGGGGTCTAAATCAAACAGCAGATGCTGATAATTAACACTTTGGTGTATCTACTATATATAGCGCGCCGAGCGCTACTGGTATCTTGGCGGAATATTTCACGGGAAAAGCCAGATCGATAGCATTTACCTGTTTTGGCATGGGGTTTGCCATAGGCGGAGCATCGGGGATCCTCATCGGAGGTCTGTTTGTTTCCTATGTCAGGTGAGCGAGTTGATTGTGGCACGGCCAGCCCAATAGTTCTACAAATCATTCATGATTCACTGAACCATGACTCGTAGGTACACCTGGCGAAGTATTATGTTCTTCCTATCTGGACTATCACTACTCGTCCTCATTATGATTATCGTGTATGTGCCTTGGGATAATTCGCATACCGAAGAAGACAGGAGGATGGACTGGGTCGGAGCTGCTTTGATAGCAGGAGGTTTGGCAATGTTCCTGTTCGCTATTACCGACGCTCAGAATTCCCCTGATGGCTGGAAGACTCCATGTGAGTAGCATTGATTATCAACACGAGTTGCAATTCTGCCTCTTGATGCATATACTTTTGAAAGATATAATCGCAATCCTTCTCCTTGGTATACTATCCGTCACGACCTTCTTCTTCTGGGAGCATCACATAGCCAACAAGACTTCCAGACCTCCTTTAATGCGACCCGCTCTGTGGACACGAGCTCATGGTAGACTGTCGGCCTTATACTTTACAAGTCTTCTCGGTAATTTGGGTTACATAGTGAGTATCATATACACCTGCGTCTTGTTCCAACCAGTTTCTACTAATCATCACGTAGAAACGGATTTAAATTAATATAAATTGCAGGACGCTCTCTACAATGCTACTTTATATTTTCAACAAGTCCAAAACACGGGTTCGACAGGCGCAATGTTACGATTTCTACCGGTTGAAATCTCTGGTATAATCTGTTATTCGCTCGTGGCACTAGTGATACACAGGGTGCCAGCTTACTGGTTGATGTTGGTAGGCCTTCTAGCGTGCGGGTGAGTTGCTTATGCCCATCCGATATCCGAATTGCAATGGTAGGCCATTGATGACTTGGGGATGCGCAGCTTTGCAAACATGTGTTTTGCATCATCTGAGGAAAGTACGAACTACTGGAAATTACCATTTCACGGGATGTGGCTATCGGCAATGGGCGTGGCATTGTAAGTCTCAACCTATCTATCCAACACGCAAGTGGTTTGATCGTTATTCGAAACGTGAAATGTGTGGACTGACTATCAAGACCGACCGTCGCTCGATCGTCAAGCTTTGTACCTACAGGTCTAGTATTCGTCTCAAAATTCGCTTTACCCGACGAATACAGCGTTGCTAGTGGCCTATTCCAATCGATGCTCAGGTTAGGTATATCCGTTGGTCTATCGTTGATGGCAATTATTAACACTTCGGTAAAGAATATGAACCTGGGGAAGGCGAAGGATGAGACCGAGAGTCTATTGAGAGGTCTACAGAGTGGGTTCTGGTTATCTGCTGCAGCATGCTGGCTTGGTGTTTTCGTGGTGGCTACTGCGTTGAAGGGGTTAGGGACTGTTGGAAAGGATGAATCCCAATCAAGTGAAGCCAGCAACAGTCCAGAGAAAGACGAGAGCGAAGGATCAAAGTAACTCAGAAAAGACTCGAAGAGAAGATGGTTGTTGAGTAGTTTGTTGAATAGAGGGCTGTCATGAGACTACCACTCGAAGCTTAGGGATGCCACTTCCGACCTTTTGATCATTCAAACCACCTAGGTCCAGCGGTTTCGGTGCAGTTATGATGTACGTCACGGTCGTTTGTGGCCTGAAAGGAATGTTCGACTCCTTTGAAAGACTTTGGGTCACCGCTGAGATCATCTATAGTCATTATCAATAGTGATATCAATTATACCTGAGTGACAAATTAACGTATTCTTATGTACACTTCCAATGCAACTCGCAATTTTGCCTCTCGCCTTCACCTTTATCAACATTATCTTACTCTCCACAACGACAAAGAGTGATAAATCTGTTTCCACTTCTAAAACGGACTAGAACAACGAGCATCTGAAATCTCATCACACCCCTATTCTAGAAATGGAATCCACACCACCGTTCGTCGAGCCCACCATCCCTTCCATCCCTCGACCTGTTCCAGGTGACCTACCTCATGGGAGGTCCGCTGCCGTTTGGTAACATCCCGTATTCAGTTTTGGCACATCAGAAAGGCATGCAGGTGTCGAGAACCAGCAAGACTGTGATTAGTATAGCTTGGAGGTGAATAAGTACGTAAAGAGACAAGAGAGCTTATGCATGGCGTTTGAGCAGATCATGAGTGATCCCCCAACACTATCATACCGCGTAGTAATACAATACTGTACATAATCCCTTATTATGATCCGTGAGATATACTCCAAAATCTTTCTGTGATCAGACCAATTCATTTCCACTCCCATCTCCATTTTTCCTGTGAGACAGATCTTGCATCTGCACCTCATTCTCCCTTTCCATATCCACATTCATACCCTTGTCTTTAATGTTGAAATCGGTTTCTCCCTGTGCCTCCTTCTTTTCGGTCGATTTGCCCAATACACCCAATCCCCTTAGGGCGACCAGACCAACGATCATGCCTGCCCAAGCGGCCGCCGCACCTAGCCAGAAAGCAGCCTGTAATCCTTTCAGATACCCAGCAATCTTTTCTGCACCTCTACTATATGCTTTTTGTCGCTCCACATCAGCTATGACAGATGTGAATGCCAACCCGAATGACCCGCCTAATCTCATGACAGTCATGAGCAATGCACCAGCCACGGAATGTTCGTCAGGTAATGAAAGTAGAGAAACAAATATCATCGCTGGGGCAAACACTCTAGAGTGTGATAAATTCAGTTGTTGACAAAGTTGTAGATCTTTTTAGAGATCACTTACAGATCTGCCCCAGCAGCTGACAACCACATTCCTTGAAAAGGGAACGTCCAGTAATTGGTATCCTTTCCGGATATAGCGAAGAACATACCGGCCAAACTGTTACGTTTGGATCAGCATATTGCATTGATCTTGTCTGCCCTCTCTTATCGCACTGGACTCACCCGCAAGCAAATAAACCGAAACAGACTATCCATTGGGCAGGGAGTCGGTGAATCAATAACCCCACTAGGACATTACAGAGCACACCTGATATTTCGGACGGTAGGAACCGTAACATCGCTCCTACTGCTCCTGTCCCTTGTACTTCTTGGAAAAGTAAGGTCACCCAGTATAAGTACGACTGCAGACACGATTATAGTTCATTGGCCGAAACCGGATCTGTCAGCCTTCCACTACCAAATGAATGATAGACTTTCGCAGAAATGAATGTGGAACCCCAAGAGTAAGCAAATGAGACCTACAGTGAATGACATCCAAGCTGAGAATCCGATGAAATAGACCGCTGATAATCTACCATTGGATCTTGTCCATAATTGTAGTCTCATCAAAGGTGGCTTAGAATCTCTGTCTTGTAATCTCTTCTCCCATAAGAAAAACGCTACTATCATGAAGACTCCTAAGATGATGAAAGCGATTATATCTGCGATAATTAGGAGATCAATTTTAGCCTTTGAGGCCCTAGATTTGAAGGAGGTACTTACAGCTCGTCTTCCATCCCTGAGGCGCTGATTCGCCCGCACTGACGACATATTGAAGTAAGATCAAACCACATGTGATCAACATCGCACCTGGCCAATCGATTTTTTTGTTCACTGTATGGGATTTATCCCAAGGAATGACCAGCCATGCTGCTGCACTAGCAGCGAAACTCAGACCACCGACAAACCATAATGCCGATCTCCATGAATGTCTACAATTCTGTCAGTTAGGCAAAGTATGGGTATGCGAAGTGGAAGACCTAAAGTAAGGGTAAAAACACTCACTTGACAAAAGAAACAAAAATTCCGCCAACTATCAAACCTAATGCACCTCCTATAGCAGCCCCGGCACCGAAACATGTAAACGCAAGTTGTCTTGCTCTTCCACTATATGTATGAGCGATGATACCAGTAGCGCTTGGTGTTCTGAGAATGTTGATATAAGCTGCCTTTCACTTTCTCACTTTCATATGGTAACGACGAGACTAATGCTCACGCCAATGCAGCTCCACATCCTGCTAAAGCTCTCGATACCACGATTCCCGTACCATTCTGCATGAATCCTCCTACCGTACTCCATACCGCTAGCCATACCATCCCAATCATCAATAATAATTTTCGACCATATACGTCCGCCAATCTACCACTAAGTAGTAAAAGGCTGTAACACATCGATTGAGTTAGTTATCTGCTCCAGGCTTGTGGTATGAAATAGACAAACTGACCATCCATTCGTCAATGAGTAAGCACTTGAAATCCACTGAAGATCCGTATCTTTCATACCCAAATCTTTCTGTATAGTCGGTAAACCAATATTCAAAACTTGCACACCAGATACAGTCATGACGCTTAACCCCATCAGAGTAACCGCGATAGCTATTTGTCGAGCTTTCGATAGTTCTGGTACTTCCTCCTGTAAGTTGGGATCTTCATTATCAGTCTCATCCACAGGTAGAGGTATCGTCGATGCTTCCTTTATCGATGATAAGGAGTTCTTATCCCTGTTGTCGATGGGCTCTTCATCGTTGTTCTCTGGTGTAGATCCAGCGTTACTGAACTCTAACGAAGTCGGGGGAAGTCGAGATGGCGCATTACAACCAGTTGCATTATTGAGATCTTGATGCCCATCATCGTTGGTGAAGCTCAATCCCATGTCTACATGTCTTGATGAATGGGTATTTGAGCTCATCGATTGATCTTTTCTCTTCTCGTGGGTTTTCTTCGTTCTTTTCGAACAAAGGGCCGAGTCGGATTTAGCCGAGACGCTAAGGTATCGCTGTTGTTGCTGTTGGGCTGGTTTGAATGTTGGTGAGTAACCGTAGGACCGCCAAAATATCTATCCATATATAGCATTTAATGTGAATGGATGGTGAAGATGAACAAGCTGATCATCGAAGAGTTTCCACCTTTCTTATATCAGTGATTGATAATGCGCGTATAATGTGATATGCTCGACAAGGTTGAACCCCGACTAATTTCAACGGCGGCTATTCCAGACAAACGGACCAGGTGGTGCCCAAAGTTTTTGAACAGTGGTACCATGCGGGTACGGGTAAAATGTAAATATGATTATCATTTTCGGGGCCCATATTTCATTCACGACTCAATTGCACCTTACAAGACGAATATACTACCCATGAATCTGGGACGATTGATCACTGGTACTGGTCTATCAGAATGATGTCTATGCATTATCTACTAATTATATACTGTTATGAACTGAACATCCCAAATCCCTTTCCGTATTTAGGCCTAGTTAACCGAGATTCAGACCTTGTTCTCCACTCCTTGCTCCTGACCCTTAGCACCTTTCATAGGTATCTGATCATCCACCGCCTTATCTTTTCTTCTCTTCACCCCCTTGCCTATCGTACCCATCCCCCTTAAAGCAATGATAGCAATGAACAGCGCCAAAAAGCTGGTAGCTGCTCCTAACCAAAACGCAGCATGGTATCCTTCCAGTAAAGATTCCTTGTATGATTTTTCCCCTGTGTTGTATGCTTGGTCAAATTGAACATCTGATATCACTGTTGTAACTGCCAAACCAAACGATCCGCCAAGTTGGATCAACGTTTGGAACAACGCTCCAGCTACTGAGTGTTCGTCAGGTAGGGAGAGGGCGGCTACGAAGATTAGACCGGTTGCCATCAAGCTATACACAACATCGAGTTCAAGTAAGCAACAATGAATCCGTATATGCACCTGTCTATTTAATACACACTGAAACTCACAAATCAGCTCCCATGACGGATAACCACATCCCGTTGAATGGTAATCTCCAGTAATTCGTGTTCTCCCATGATAAAGCGAAGCAAACATTACCCAAACTGCCATTTACAGACAGATGTTGTTAGCTTTGGATACTTGTGAACAAGTAAGAGAGAGGTAAGTCGCTTTTGAGCACCCATGACTTACCCCGTAGCTATCAGTCCGACACAGACCAACCATTGTGTAGGTACCACACTGATCAGGAAAGCTACTATCACATTACATAGTATACCAGAAACGGATGTAGGCAAGAATCGAAGCATAGCTCCTATAGGACCTGTCTCTTGGACTTGCTGGTAGTACAAAGTGGCGTGATAGAATAACGACTTTATTATAGCAGGTCAAGTCAGTCAGGTATGATCTGTGTGATATGGGACAAAGATCGACTTACAGTGAATCCCATCCAAGCTACGAAACCTATAAAGTATACCGCAGCCAACCTACCTTTTGCCCTTGTCCATAACTGCAATCTCATAAGAGGTGGTCTGGACGTTTGATTTATGATGTATTTTTCCCATAGGAAGAAAGTGACAACCAGAAGGAACCCAATGATAAGTAGAGCAATGATGTCTGAGAATTGTTGTATGACAACAACGTTAGCGAAAAATAGGTATTAACGCATAGATGTTGTCCACTTACACCCAGTCTTCCAGCCATGCGGAGCAGTTTGTCCTGCACTAATAGTAAATTGCAACAGGATCAAACCGACTGTTACTAGAGCTGCACCAATCCAATCTATCCGCTTATCATCCGAATGAGGTACGTCGGAGGGTATGGTGAATAATGCTACGGCGGAGATGAAAAATGCCAGACCGGCAAGTAAGAAGAGAGCGCCTCTCCAGGTATCTCTGCGGTATATTGCCAACAATTAGTAAAATGAGCAATATGTGAAGACGATACCAAGGAAGCGCGGTAGATCAACTCACTTGACGTAAGATACAAATAAACCACCGACGATCAATCCTATTGCTCCTCCGACAGGTGCTCCAGCAGAGAAACAGGCAAAAGCGGTTGATCTGGCTTTGCCAGTAAAATTCTCAGCGATGATGCCAACCGCACTCGGTGTGCTATACAACATATCAGCCTAATGATAATGCTAAACGTTCCATTCCATGACTAACTGAAGCGGTGACTCACCTCATAGCGGCTCCACAACCTGCCAGAGCCCTCGTGACCACCAATCCCGCGCCATTCTTCATGAATCCCCCAATCATCGTCCAGAGCGCAAACCACAGTACTCCAGTGACGAACACAAGCTTTCTACCGTGTACATCTGCCAATCGTCCACTCAGCAACAAGAAACATCCGTTGGTGAGCGAATAGGCAGATGCGATCCACTGCAAATCCGAATCGATCATATGCAAGTCAGTCTGAATAGTGGGTAATCCGATATTGAGAGCTTGAGATCCAGCTGCTGACATGCACATGGTGAATGTCACTGTTGCAGCTACGAGGAAGAGTCTGGCGGGAGATAGTGGCTGAGCACTTGGTGGTGGAAGGTCAGAGTCGTCGATAGCTACCCGCGACAAAGTCTGAGAGAGGTCGACATCGTCAGGATTCCGAGGAGATGTAGTTCTGTTAGGTAATTCGGAGATGCCCTGTTGAGGCAAGTTGGGGAGTTGATGCATCTCTGATACGGGACTTGACGAGTGCTTTCCATCTTTCTCGAGTTCTTCAGTGGGTACAGATATCGATGGACCGGCGATGGTCGTGTTTTGTTGAGATCCGAGATTATCGGTCATTGCGTTTGTAGGTTTTCGCGTTTCTCGTGTCCAACAAAGTTATACGATTATCCTAATATTTTCGCTACTCCACAGTCGATCGCTCTACGAAAGTCTTCTCTGTTCGTTATACACAGTCTCTGGATATATGAACAATTGGTCGATAAACACGAAGTGGAAGTAAAGAGATGAGGAAGTCAAAAATGGAAAATCTCTGACAAAGTCTGAGGTGCGCTGATCAACTTTTTCACTCTGCTCACCAGATCAACAACAGATCAACTGTCGCTCTAGTCCGACTAGGCCGGAGCTTAACCCCGGTATCCCTTTCCGGCGGAAACAAATATCCCATTCTGTCATCGAGATCTGATCTCAAGCTTTCGACGATCTCACACATAACGAGGTATGGCAATGTTCACTCTGGACCATACTCCCTAAGCTGCTCTCCCTACCCATCCCATATACCGCTAGTCAAGATGACAAAGAAAACAGTCGTAGTCACAGGTAATATCTCAGCTGCACAATGTCATTTCTGCCTCGCATGCTGACCTCATTCTCGTTCATCAGGCGCATCGGGTTTACTTGGTCGAGCGGTAGTTTCCCACTTCCAAGCTCAAGGTGATGAAGGTCAGTTCAACTTCCCCGCGATGTCAGATGCGTGAGGCAATCTTTCGAAGTGTGACTAGCTGATGAAGTGATGGTGGTCAGTGATCAAACTTGCCAACTCTCGAGCTAAGAAAGATGCAAGTTACACTAAACTAGATTTAATGGATAAAGAAGCTGTGAATGGGTTCTTCCAGACTCATCCTACTATAGATGGTGAGCTATCTCCTCCTTTTACACGAACTCGCGAAAATACCAGCTGACTGAATGAACCCATAGTGGTGGTGCATTGTGCGTTAGCTGATCGGTCTTTAGGGGATGGAATCTATTCGGATAGCTAATACACTGTGAACAGGTGCCGCTGAAAGAAGACCAGACGTTGCTGAGGCCGTGAGTTATCTATATGGGCTGTTTCCCATAGACCTCTCGTATAGATAAAAGAAATCCAACAGCTGATCGCATGACTGTACCTTGACTCACAGGATCCAGAAAAAGCAAGCAAGGTTAGTTTTCACTGTAGGGATCAACATTTATCACAAGACCTAACTTGAACTGCACTCAATAGATCAACGCGGAGGTTCCAGCACATTTGTCAGCCCTAGCGAACCAGCGAAAGTTCCTCTTGATCTACATCTCAACGGATTACGTGTTCAATGGTAAAAAGTAGGCTCTTCATCCTCTTTTTCTGTTTAATGAAAGGATAAGCTGACTTTGAATGGGCGCTTTTTAGTCCACCTTACGAGGTAGACGCTCAACCTGATCCTCTGCAGATGTATGGCCGACAGAAGCTGGATGGTGAGAAAGCTGTATTGGCGGAGAGGGAGAAAGGTGCGGAGGTGACTGTGTTACGAGTTCCTATCTTGTAAGTGAGCTTCCTCTTTTTCGAACGCCTCAACCCAGGATGATCGTAGCTGACATCGTCACGGCTGAATTAGATATGGTCAAACTGAGTATAATGCTGAATCAGCCGTTAATATCTTGCGAGATGGTGAGTTGTCCCATCTCATTTAGATGGTCTCAGACGACGACGACTCATGATTCATGTCATGGTGCACATATAGTGGTTGAAGATCAGTCGGGAAAACAGTACAAGATGGATGCCTATCAAGTTAGGTTCCCTACGAACGTCGAAGACGTAGCTAGGGTGTTATACGATTTATCACGTGAGTTACCAAAAATGAAGACATCTTGACAGTGTTTGAATTGGGATGAGACCTTTTCCTATCTTCGTATGATATCAATACGGATTCTGACAAAGTCCCTTAGACCTCGATAAACCCCTTCCTTCAATCCTTCATTACGCCACTCCTTCACCTGCTCTTACCAAATACGATATGACGCAACTGATTGCTCAACACCTCAACCTTCCCATTGATCATATAATCAAAGATACCAATAAGCCTGGTCCTGATGCTACACCTCGTCCGGAGAATACTCAATTATCTACCAAAGCATTGAAAGAGCTCGGTGTGGATGTAGGGGAAAGGAAGAGTTTCGGGGACTGGTGGGGTGATTATATAGCTGAAGGCAAATGATCGCTCGTTGGATATCTGAATATATATTGGTATGCTGCTCTCGTAGTCAGGTCAATTAATTATGCGGCTAGTGTATAGGTTGATAAGGTTATAAAACTGTTAAAATGCATGCAAATGATATGGAATAGACATATAACAATGAACACAAGAAAAATACCGCGACAAAACCGAATCCCACAAGATTGACCTAAGCTTTAGACCTCCTCTTCTCAGTCATTTTCTTACTCTTCGGTAATTTTATCTGACCGTTCGAAGAACTGTTATCTTCTTTCTTATCAGCTTTGGAAGCGACCGGTTTGGCCGACACTTTTATACCCTTCTTCTTCAACGCTTTGCGTTTACTCTCTACGACATCAAGGAAGGAATCATTATCAGCAACTGAATCTTAGTCGACCAGGGAAGGACGAGTGGCTCACCTTCGATCAATGCTTGATCCTCTTCATCATCAAATTTACTGATATCTCCAACTTCCTCCTCAACGATCATACCATCATCATTCAATTTCTTGACCGGTTTTTCATCTTCTTCCTCAACTGCAGTATTCTTGGTGTTTTTCTTACGTTTCTCAACTTTGAATTTGGCAACGAAGAATCCATCCATATTATGTTTATGTGGGTAGAACTGCAAATTAAGATTTAATCATTTCGTCAATAAAAGATCCTAAAAGTCTTTTTGCTTGATAAAGCCTGTGTAATAACTAAGGGTCACACTCACCCTCCTTGTTAATGTAACACTAGGATTGAAATTCTTGCCTTCAAAGCTCTTGAAACCTTCTACACCAAATTCCAATCCGGTCTCTACCAATTTCACGTTAGGTCTCTTTCTTAATGCGTAATCCACCACAGACTCATTCTCGTCGACCGTCACTGAACATGTCGAGTATACAACATATCCACCAGTGGAGGAGTTGGGGTTGACAGAGTCGATAGCACAGAGGATGAGTTGTTTTTGCAAATGAGCGAGGAGCTGGAAGTCTCTTTCGGTCTAAAAGGATTCAGATTCATTAGCTTTGCGGGAAAGACTGAGATGCCAAGACAGAAGAAGATGAAACTTGATTGTATGAGAGCTTGACCCACCTTATTAACCTTCACACTAGCATCCTTGGAGATAACACCCGTTCCACTGCAAGGAGCATCCAACAACACTCTATCGAAACCACCTATCACTTTAGGGAACTCTCTCGCATCGTAATTCGATACAATCACATTTTTACATCCCATTCTGTGTATGTTTGCCGTCAAACTCTTTGTTCGAAGTTTATTGGAATCGTTCGCAAATATTATACCGGTGTTTTGTAATAAAGCGGAAATATAGGTGGTTTTACCTCCTGGGGCAGAAGCCATATCTAATACTCTTTCATTAGGTTGAGGAGAAAGGGCAATGACAGGTAAGAAGGATGAAGCGGCTTGTAACATGTAATGACCAGCTAAGTATTCTGGTGTAGCTCCGATTGGTACTTGAGATTCAAATACTTGTAAACCGACTTTGGACCATTTACCAATAGGTTCTAGTGTAACTCCTCGATTGATCAATGCTTGAGCCAAATCACGACGACGGGTACGAAGGGTGTTGGCTCGGATGGTCACTGGACGAGGAGATTCGTTGGACTCGAAAAATGCCAATGCCTATATCGAAAGTATAGAAAGATCAGTATGAGAGCTAGTGCGATGGGAAGAGAGACAGCTATTCACCTCATCCGCAGGGAAGAGTTTCATCAATTTGCCAACCAGGAACGTGTTGTATCCGAAATACGTAGCGATATCATGTTGAAGCTGTAGCAAGTGATCTGATCTGGATCTGTAAGATCGATGACACAGATCAGTAAACTATCGACGTCGAGAAAACTTGATAGCTTTGATGAGAATACAACCACTCACTTTCCCGGAACACCTTTCGACATCTTATCATCTTTACCCAAACAAACACCGACCAACCACCTCATTCGCTGTTCTACCTCTCTGAGACTCGTACCATGTTCGATTTCCTCCTCTTCACCACCTCTATCAACGGCAGGTAATGTATATGTCTCTTCCAAGTCATCTTCTATATTGGTCTGTATATTATCTTCGTCATTGTCATCTCCCTCCTCGGCGGCAGCGGCCATCTCAGTATCTTCATCATTATCAGACGCAAATGCCGAATCTTCTTCATCACCTTCCTCGTCGTCTTCGTCAAATTCATCATCTAACATTTCGTCGTCTTCGTCATCCGATCCCAGGTCAAACTCATCTCCTAATTCTTCATCATCTTCATCTGAAGGTGCTTCGTCTAGATCGAACGCATGTTGTCCAAGAGGTAGAGATTCACCGTCATCATTGAGGTCCTACAAAGAGCACTCGATGTCAACATAACGTCACCCTTATCAAAAATAGTGAACAAGTAGCTGACCTCGTCTTCGCCTTCTGAATCGGAAAATTCCAACTGCTTGACAGGTCCTGAACGTTCCTCGAAATCTTCCTCATCAGATCTGCGCCGACAATATATATTAGCTGGTATCCACTATGTACAAGGGAGGAATCGACTTACGAGGCAGGCTTTTTGCCTTTCTTTGTACTCTTCACTTTAACAATCTCTTCCTCATCTTCCGACAGTTCTCTGTTCACCTTGAATCAGCCTACTATCATTTTGGCAATGCGGCAAAGTCGAAAAGTTCAAAACGTGTAACTCACCCAGGTTGTAAGGCCTCATCCAAATCACTATCATCCTCATCAACTTCATCTACTTTCTTCCTCCTGTGAGCAGGCAAAGGTTTCCTACCTAACGATCCTTTCTGAGCTTTGATCCTCTTCTGATCATTTGAAGCAGCGGACGAGGGAGCCTTCTTCTTTTTGGCCTGTTGTCTTCGCGAAGTAGATGATTTATCGGGTACACTGCCAGGTAAAGGCTTGACGTCGGCTTGCTTGTTCTTGGCTCTTCTACCCATCTTTGCTATTTTATCGAATGGTTGGATTGGTGATTGATATATCAGTGATAGTCAAGAATCTCTATCTATCTTACTCCAAAACAAACTTTTTGGAAGAGGTGGACATGGAATTCACGCATCCGCTTAAACTTTTTCAACATTTCACGGCAAATTTATGTCATCATCCCATTTAGCATAACCAACAAGGTGGAGATGTCCGCTTCATCCGAGGTGTCAACTTGGTGAGCGTGTTGATGAGAGTGACACTCTCTAGTGATTGATGCATGAAACGAAAGATAGACAGACAGTTGCTATCTTTTTCATATCACGAACTTCTACACGAAGCATCAGAAACGTCAACATGGAGACTCCCACAAAAGAGGCTTCCCCGGCCTTACAGCCCATACCTCAAATGCAGGGAGATACACCCGCTCCTTCCGTGTTGGAAGGTGCGGAAACACCTATAGCTGGACCATCGTCTACACCCGTACCAGCAACTATTAAACGGACTTATACCAAGAAATCAAAGGTGAGCTGAGTATACCTTCCCCTGCGATCACAGGGGGCAAACAAGCTGACAAATGCGGAACGGTCAACGGTATAGGCAAAAGTCGAAGGTCTTATGGCATATACATCAGCCTTCGTACCGGGGATGTACAATATCAAAATCCCTGCTGGAGATTACCTGCAGAAGGAAAGGAATGTAGATGTAGCTCGACAAATCAGTGTGGCGAGAGCTAAACAGGAGAAGGTAGATATAGAAGAGGAGAAACAGAGGAAGATAGCTGAAGGAGTTGAAGTGCCAGAAGTAAGCTACGTTCTCCTACATTATTCGAATTTGATACAAGCTTGTAGGTGTGGTATAGCTGACACTTTGAAACAGGTAAATCCACTAAATTACACTTTGATTATCCATCCGGGATCGAGAAATCTACGCATAGGTAGAGCATCCGATTTTTACCCCAAAGAAATCCCAAATTGTATTGCACGACCTATCAAGGCTATAAACAGAGGGTATGATCCTCCTGTTCCTGGAAGTAGAGCTAAGAGAATTGCCGAGCGTGCTTTGGAGAAAAGACAAAATAAGAAGAGGAAAAATGATAATGAGGAGGATGTACATATGAACGGGAATGGTGATAGAAATGGTCATGGTCAAGATGAAAGTGATGAAGATGATGGAGAAGGAGAGTGGATCGATCCTGTAAGCTTTTGCACTCGGCGTAAATCTGTTAATGACTGACAAAAGCTTATGCTCTTATGTTTCATTTTAGGTGGATACGAACATAGGTCACCTGAGAGAATACCTCCGACATCGTTTGGTTCAAGAGAGATTGGCAACAGATTGGAAGGAAGGTACAAGAGTGAAAGCTACCAATGCTAAAGTGAAACCTGAAAATTTACCAGAACACAATGATCCATATAGAATAGATTGGACAGAATCAGATAACAGACCTTTCTACATCGGTACAGAAGTAAGCTTCTGGCCGATTGTCCTTGGGTCACGATGAAGCTGACAGGAACTGATGGAACTAGGCTTTACGATTACCTGAAAAGGCAGGATACAAAGTCAGATATCCAATCTTACAGCGTAACTTCAATAATCGAGATTGGAGTTCATCACAACTACTCTTAGATGATATTTCCACCATAATACAGGAATCACTTAGAACGGAATTGGGGATAACACCAAAGGATTATCCTGTAAGATACAATTTGTCAAGCCCAGTTCAGATTGAGTAAGCTGATGAAGCATTGTAGAAATACTCTGTAGTGTTCATTATACCTGATCATGGGGATAGGGTTTATGTGCAGGAAATGACCAATCTTTTCTTGACGTCAATGGCATTCAAGGAGGTTGCCGTGCATCAGGTAAGCGGACACCTTTCCACTCGATGTACATTATTAGCTCACGATGTATGGACAATATTGCAGGAAGCATATTGTGCGATATTCAGTGCGGGGATGTCATCAGCTTGTGTAGTGGATGTTGGTGCTCAGTCGACTTCGGTGACACTCGTGGATGAGGGTCTGCTCAATGCAGATACCAGGTAAGCTCAGCATCGTATCGATCTCAGCGTATGACAGCTTACAAGTACCATGTGCTCAGGATCAAGCTTAACTACGGAGGTGATGATATCACCTCAGCACTAGTCACGATCCTCCAACGGTCAAACTTCCCGTACAAGGAACTGGATCTGGCCAGAAGTCAAGATTGGATAATGATGGATAATCTGAAGAACAAAATCTGCACTCTGGAAGAGGTAAGTGGGGCAATGATCAGTTACATATGTGCCAAGCTGACATTCAGGTCATAGCATCTGGTCGCTAATACCCCTTGGGATTTCTACGTGCTGAAGACGGAAGGGTTGACACAGAAATATGTGTTTAGGACGTATGATGAGAACATTCTGGCGCCTTTAGTAAGCTTATGGATCGTGATATACGACGTGTAAGCTGACAAGTGATCAAACACACCCACGCAGATATTCTTCGACACTCGTTTGATAGATTTCAAAGAGAAAAAGGGTCATGGAAAATTCAGGCTCTGGGGGATCTCCGATGATAAAGTGACGGATGACCTGACTTCAAGCTATGAAGAGCCGGTAAGTCAGCTGTGTGTTAATCAGGAAATCGTGCCACGCAGCTGACATCGATTACAATAGACCGGAGCAATGAAAGCTTGTACAACTCACCTTCTACCGCCCCCTCCTGCTGCCGAAATTGCTCCAATCGATAATTCCGAGACAAACAATGGAGACGGGGAAGACAAGCCGAACGCCAGTCAGACTGGTCATGCTACACCCGAAGTGAAGACAACCAAAGAATCGACTCCTGCGCCTGTCCCCGCCCCAAGCCACTCGCAGACTTCCACAAGCTCAACCCCTGTGCCGGAGAGAACGGCGCCCTCAGTCACTCCTGTACCTGCTACCACAAATGACCAACCTGCTCCCCCCAAACCTGCTGTGCCCGAGCTATCAGCTCAGCAGATCATCACTGAAGCATCCAAATCGCCGTTGGACGCTGCGATCGCTGCTTCCATCTCAATGGCTGGAACGGAGAATAAAGCGAAGACTGCAGCTAATAGTATACTGTTGATCGGAGGAGGTTCCGCTTTGAAAGGTCTAGGAGGCTTCATCGCTGACAGGTGAGCAAACCCTTCTTGAGAACAAAGCTTCTCCTTGTCAGGATGAAACTCATAGCCGATATCATTTGCGAACATCAATAGGTTACCCCCTCTCCTCCGACAAAAAGGATTTCCGATATCGGACGTATCCATCGTTCCTCCACCACGTAATCTGAACCCCAGATACGTGAGCTGGAAAGGTGCTTCGGTGATGTGTAATTTGGAGAGTCTGAGTGATATGTGGATTAGAAGAGATGAATGGGAAGCGATAGGTACGAGGTCTCTGAAAGATCGGTATCTGTTCTATTAATCCGTTCTTCATATATGATGTGATGTCATGTCATTACCATATGCTCCTCACCTTCTTATTAAATTTACGCCACGGAAAGATACTCCAGGTGTCCTCGGATCTACCTGACCTCTGTTACCATACTTTGAGCTGACATGGCGGGGAGTGGGAACCGAGTAGAATTAAGAAAAGACACCCCATTCCTATTTCTTATTGTTCTGATCACCTCTCGCCATGAAGTCGATTATGTCCATCGATTCCCTCTTTCCCTACCTACACGTTACGAGTCAATGAACGCTATGCTCCAAACAGTTACGACTGCCCAGCAAATAAGGAGGTAAGGGGGGATGGTTCATTTCATATCCATCCCGCTATATGCTATTCCTTGCTCTCTTCGAAAGTAGAAGATGCATGTTACATGAGATTGAACGATCAAGAACAATAAGTTGAATGTATGGTAAAAGTCGAATATGATACTTGGAACTATCTGATGAAACGTAATCCCCTCCTTTGGGCCCCTGCATGTTAAGGATAAATAAGGTTACTACTGGGTGTAGTCTGTAGTCTGTAATGTTTCTGATGGTACCTTTTTTGGATTTGTTCATCTATAAGTACGGGAGGAATGACATATTTCTTCTCGAGGATGTTTTAGGTTCCTTTCCTGTCCTTGTTGTTCTCCTACCACTAACACACTCTCAGCATACATATTTATACCGGGGTTCTTTTCCATTCTCCATCTCTTTCTTCTTCATTCAATAGCACACTCACACTCGTAGCGTATTATTGGATTTGCCACAGCCACCATTATCCACAATGTTGGCATTCGTCGTACTACCCTTTTTATCGGGGTTCTTCCTCACTATCTTATATCAACAACGTTGTCCCAGTGGTCTAGTAGACTGCTACAAGACGCTTCCCTTGCCTACTATCTCTGAAGCTTACGAAAATGTCATTGGTCCCATTAAACCTTTTGTGCCTTCTTCTTCATGGTTAAACTCTTATCATCATTATCATCATTATGGCCTACCCCACGGATCTTCTGCCTCTCCCTCAAGTATGGTAACCAAAGAGCTACATCCTCATCATCAGCTCCAGTTTTTTGTTGAGCTACCTGAAGATGTCATGGAGACCGACTACCTGGCGAATCATCCGACTCTTACACTGACATATCAACGTACTTCCACTCAAATACATTCATTCCCTACTGCTCCGTCCCAATGTAAGGATGTGGAGCTGGAATCGAAGGACAACGGAGAGATGATCTCTCCCTCTCTATCGAGAGGGATCGAGATTGTCGGAAGTATATTGCGATCTTTATCCTCTGAAGGCGCTAGAGCCAATGCTCGCGCTCAGATGAGTAAGGTCGTAAAAGAATACGTCAATCATCCAGTCGTCACTTTTCAAGAACATTTCCTACTCCTGAAACAACCGGTTGAGAGGGAAATAAGGGGTTTGAAAGTAGATAGAAATGTAGTGATCAACACCGTGGTGGGATATTACCTATCCATTGCCCTAAAGTGAGTGAGCCCCTATGGCGGTAGCAGGTACTTTTGTGATGGATGGCTTACTGCTATTGCATTTTATAGGTCCTTAGTCAAGCTGATGGCTCGAGGTCTATATCTCATCGTCTTCCGCCTAATCTTCCGCCCCCTCGCTCGCACTTTCGGATCGGCGATCAGCCTCTTCAGGAAACGCTCCGACCAATCTGATCACGATGATGATCATCCCGATCAGGATCACGGTCGTCCTGAGCCACCTGAATCGAAGGCAAATCAAGATCTAAAAAGTCTCGGCAACGGTGCTCTCTCCATCGACGGCAGTGAAACGGCTTCACAAATGACACTAAGCAGCTCTGATCCAGTAGCTTCGCTTTGGGTGAGTTGAGCTATCTGACTGTAATTTGCGATGTAATGTATGTGCTGATTGTTTCCATGTAGGCATGCACTTCATCTCGTTTGAATCGTACTAGCTCCCTACCCTGCCTGAGCCCCACGTCCCCTGGTTTCTGCCTCTGGAGAGAGTTTGACTCTCGAACAAATCAAGTGAGCACTCCCTTGTCTAGTTCTCCAACTCCATCTCGCGGATGCTGATTTTTGTGTTAGATTCCACATCTGCATATAACACAGCAAGATCTATCCCTCCACATCCCATCCGCCCTTCATGGTCAGTCAACTTCTCAAGTGCATTCCGATGACCTTGAAGAAGAGACAGGGGCTTTGGCGCCTTATCTGATGAAAACTGTACCTACACACAATGCCAATGGATCCTTGGCTTTCGACAACTACGACGATACGTGTTTGTCCGCAACTCTTCGACAATGGCCCCGAAGCTCCCCGGATGTTGCGAATGATGACCTGAAGGACAACGTCAATGAAAAGGTGGCCAGCGACCAATCACTTATCCAGACCACCTGGCCTTCACTTATGATGGAATGGTTAAGGAGCATCTCGAAGGGAAGGTTGCTATTGCTTCTAGAGAGAGTGATGAAAGTAATTGTGATTTCAACAAATCTACATCGGATATACGAAGAAGCTGATGTGTAATGATCTAAATACTACAGATCATTATCGCAAATACCCTACCTCGGGCATTTGTAACACCCAATGAAAGTCTCACAGTGTTCGGACATGACTACATTTTCCCTTCGCCTTCACCTTCATCTTCACTACCTGATGATGCTGAAAAGGATGACGAGGAGAGAGTAAGTTGTCATGTACCCTTGAGGTTGTGCTTGACTGATTTATGTGCCGGTATTCTGTAGGAGCTCCAACCATCACGCTCAGAAGTCCCTCGAGGGTACAAGAAGGAACGCCCTGTAGAACACAAAGTGGACGGATCAGCGGGAGTTTCACCCGATCTTCACTTGCCTAGGCACAAAAGAAACAGAAGTGACCAAAGTCTGAAGGATAACAAGAAGGAACGACTCGTCAGTCCGATCACAGTCCTTCTTTCTAGTGCCACATATGCTCAGCCTTTTTTGTCTGCAATATAGGGTGGGCCCCAACCAACAAGCCCAATACAAGGTTCTGTAGCCGAGTCGGAAACCGATGAGCGTAGGGTGGCAGAGCGAGTAGAAGAAATTGTGCGACAATCCTTCCCTCCTGCTGTCAATGAGGGTACTTCTGGACCTTCGACTCAGTCCTCAAAGGAAGCAGGTGCTTCCACACCAGCTTCAAGGGAAGACAAAGGGAAAGTCCCAGTCAGAGGACAAGAAGAAGAGAATCAAAAGACCCCTGAATCAGATATTGTATATCAGACGAGAAAAGACTTCAAAGCTGCTGTAGACAAGTCGGCTGGAAACCTTCCAAGCTCGAAGTTAATCTCTGGTTTAACTGAAGCGGGCTCTTCAAGACCAACAGATAAGCTCAGACCTGATCCAAGATCTGGATCGACCTCTCGTCAGCCTTCGGAGGATAGAGATACCGAGCCCCGCCCGCGCAGGAAACGTGTCCGTGGTAGAAAGAACAAGAAAGGGAGAGGAGGGCAATCTGATATCGAGGCGACTCCACCTCCTCAATCAGGCTCTAAGAATGGACCCTCTCCTACTCCTCCT
This sequence comes from Kwoniella botswanensis, assembly GCF_036426115.1. NCBI lineage: Eukaryota > Fungi > Basidiomycota > Tremellomycetes > Tremellales > Cryptococcaceae > Kwoniella > Kwoniella botswanensis. The sequence goes on along the minus strand of NC_088601.1, from coordinate 1,380,729 downwards.
TCCGCTACGATCAACCTTGTGGATGATATAGATGAAGAAGCGGAGTATATCGAGGCTGTTGCTCAATTCCTGGACCAAGAATCGATCAAGGAGGAAGAGCGGCAGGAAGAGGAGGAAGTGGACAAGATGCTTTGGGATTTGTAGGGATACATGAGCTGTATTCTGCAACTTATGTTTCAACCACCAGCTTTCGATACTCATGATTTGATTTACAATATCAAGGTAGAATTATATCAGAGAGGGATTCATGCATAAGGTGGTACTCATGAAATCACGCTCTTCATGGTCATATGAAAGTCTATTCACGTTCCAGTAGGATGACATCATGCGAGTCCAATCTGCCTCCACTATCCAAGGCTTCCTGCTTGGAATCCAGATGTAACATTAGTCGCATTCGACCTTGCGATCATACTTATATCCCAACTCTAAACCCAGCAGAACAACATGCTCGTCCTGATAGCATTGACCGCACCGATACTTACATCGGTATACCACTACTTCTCTCCGACTTTTCAGCCTCTTCTTCCTCTCTTTCGCAAATCAAACCACACCGCCATTCAGTTCCCCACAAGAGAACTAAGCGGTGGTCGAGTAACGCTCTTACTAGTATATCATATCATACGGAGTTTAGCTCGAAGGATAGGACTCGGACCTCGACTATCCATCATCGGAGGAGATACTCAAGATGGTGCGGTATACAAAATCAAAGATGATATATCACTTTCAATGCCGTTCCAAATCATTTCGTCAGATATCGAAAATTATCTACAATGTCTATCATCCTCCTCCTCATCTCCATCTATCACCAAGCAAGATATCTTATCCAGTGGAAAGCATTTACAATTACTCTTATCGGCTTTAACGGAACCATCCATGCTCTTACTTCTGTCCAAGGTGAATTGTCCTATAGATCCGATAGGTTCAGTCAACGTGCGAAACAAATTCACTTTAATCGATCTTCCACTCTGTCAACGATCCCTCCAAAATACTTTGGATAGTGAGAGTAACGGAGGTCCCGGACTGATAGCTAGGTCAAAGTTAGATCAAAGAGTGAAAAAGGTTAAGAGAGGTTGGGAATTCACTATTATCGTTGAATTGCGACTAGATCAAACTGGAACTGAGACTGGAACTGGATCTGCGATATATAAACAGGAATTTACAATGTTACAATTCCATAAACATCCACAACAACCCTCCATACCACCTCCAAACCCTACGACTTCGATAGATGTAGAATCTATAGGGATGATTGATATTGGTAAAGAGGAACCTTGGAATTGGGCAAGATTATCTAAAGACTATAACCCCATACATACTTACTCTACCGCTGCGAGGTTATTGGGATTCAAGAGTAAGATAGCTCATGGAAATCATATAGTTTCCAAAGCAATTCAGCAACTGTCTGACCAAAAGATACACATGGACAAGGGGATGGAGGGATGGATAAAAGTGGAATTCAAAAGACCGATAATCGTACCGTCTACTTTAGAAATCAAGATGTATCCCCAGGGAACAGAGAAGAAAGAGCCGTTTGTGGACATCTGTATGAATGGTAAGGTAGCTATTACTATCAATTTTGGGAATGAATGGCAGTCATCTTAAGTAATGCTGTTCCGGACTCAAAAATGTGACTACATTCCCCACAGATGGTTTATGCTCTAAATTAACTTTATACTGCATGTAACGTCTTACACTACGCCATTCATCTTTCTATTGTAACATTCACAAACTACTACTAAATTTTCTCAAAGCTTACTATCCCTACTGGCTTGATCGGTTCAAGCGATCTTATATACGATCTTCTTCCCAGACACTTTGCCGTCCTAGACATTCAGCACAAAGCAAAGTCAGCACCATGCTTTATCCGAGATGACATCGACATAAGATGTCGCGCGATAGTGCACAGTGTAAATGATATAATATCGTATTCCAGAACCCACCTTCATCTCCTTAAATCCATTTGATACATCATCCAAACCACCTAATCTCAGATCGATCGGATTAGGCTTGATACCGTATTTGGTGATGAGTTCGGGAGTTTTGGCAAATACTTCTTCACCGAATTTACGGTCCTCAGGTTTAGCGGGTATGATCATTGGTTGAGGAGCTACAGGAGCGAAGTTGAATTCCTATTTCGTCCAAGTAAAGAAACAGAGTATAACAATCAGCCTTTCTTTCTGACCTTTCTTACCTTATCTGATAGTGGATGGTGACTCACTCTACCAAACAAAGTATACATCAAAGTCCAATCGATCGTAACACCCTTAGCATACTTTTGCTTATCTTCCTCACTTGGTGGAGGAAGTATGAGATTGAGTTGTTTTGCTTTATCGCCCATCATTCCCACTGTCATTTTCCAAGTTTCACTCTCCGAGATCGTATCGAATGCCAGGGGAACACCACCCCCTGTAATCTCCTTTGCTTTTGCGATGGCAGCTTCCTTGTCGTGATAATCGACAGCTGCGTCCGCACCATACGACTTGATCAGATCGAATGAATGGGGCGAACATACACCCATGACTTTGTAGCCTAATGCTTTGGCTAAGGGAATAGCGAATAGACCGACAGAAGATGATGCTCCGTAGATTATGTACTATTTATGTCACCGACGAATATCAGCATAGGATCGATTAACGTGAACGTGAAGGTGTATATAATGCATGACGACTCACCCATGATCCCTCAGGTACTTTTTCAGGTGGGAAAGCGTGTTTTTGACTTTCCAAAATGGCCTATAGTTTCCAATCAGCCCATACATATCAATATCTCAATTTGATCAGCAGATCAAATACTTTCAAACACCCAGACTCACCTGACAAGCGGTCACCCAAGCAACACCGAAGGTAGCTGCCTCCTCAGGTTTAAGACCATCAGGAATCTTAAAGCACATATCGCTTTCGATCCTAGCATATTGTGCATAACTTCCTCGATCCTTATAGATTCCTCCATGTGTACATCCAGCGATCTTATCTCCAATCTGCAAAGGTATTTTGAGATTTGAACCTAATTTGACTATGGTGCCTGCAAAATCGCAGCCGTTGATTACACCTGGCTCGGATGCTTTATAGGCATGCTTCCAATCTGTTGGGTTCTACCACACATATCAGCATGTTCTCACAAAGGACGGAAAGAACTCACTTGAGCTGCGTAGTCCACTTTGATCAGTACTTCATTCTCTTCCAATTGAGGGACGGGCTTCTCTTGAATTGAGATCCATCGTTCCTACCACCGATAGTCAATAACTCGCCTGACAAGGGATGTACATGCAGGCTGCGTCACTCCATCAGTGACTCACCTTGTCCTGTTGGACGATGGCTTTCATGGTTTTTGGAATCTCAATTGACATTCTGAATTTTGGGTGAGTGAATGAATGAATGAATGAATGATGAAAGTGTGGGAATGGTGGTGGTGGACTCGCACTATATATAACGGGGATGTCGAATATGAATGATTAGGTGATCATGTACAGCTGCTTGGCTTGCTTACTAATGTTGACCAAGAGTATGAGCTCTTACTTATATGTGCTATCTTCCATCTATGAGCTCACAAGGTGGAGGTGAGGTGTGGAGGGTGTACCCACACTACGAGTACTGCACGTTTCCGGATATTTCGGTGTTCCTCATCAGCGTCATTCGCGGTTGTCAGTGCTCGTCTCTTCCGCACCAATCGTTGTTCACGCACGGTCATCCCGTTGAGCTGTCCGCCCTCGTATGACTGTATCATCGATCAAAGGATATATAGTACTCGTCTTTACTATACCCCATGTCCAGTGGAATTGCTCGTTATACAGTACAACAAAACATTATGTGTTCACAATCGATGATGCATCAACTATCATAATTGATATTCGATTCCATCAACTTCCAACCTATACATATCTCTTAATCAACTCTTCCAAGCTTTGTCCTTTCCATCCCTCAACTTCTACCTTCTCAACTTGACCTTCCTCGTTATCCCATTCGTTCGTACCCCATCTCTTCCTGATTCCAGCAGCGATAGCAGGGAAGGTATCTTTCTGATCTTCCTCATATCTCTCTGCAGTATATTCTACAAGTTCTGCGGGCTTATTGTTAACTTTGCTCAAAACATCTACAATCTCCTGTCCTGTAGGGGCGTAGTCGTATAGGGTTATTGTCTTATTAGCGATTTTGGAAGGGGATTGAACAAGTTGGCTGAGGGCGTATCCTAAATATCCAAGTGATCTATCACAATCCAAAAAAAAAATGATTAGCAGATGTAGTCTCTGACTTGTACTAGGGGAGCAGTGAACGTACGTGATCCTAAGTTGATACTTGAGAGCATTACGGTACACTTCAACTTTATTGTTCTTCACATCAGTTCCGAGGAATCTACTCGTATCCATCCCAAATCAGATCATCAATCAGCGGTTGAAATTCTTCTCGATGCAGATGAGGTTATTGTACTTACTCATAAGCAAAGAAAAACAAATCGAATATTCCTACTCTAACACTAGTAGTAGGTACGTTCAACTCTTTGGCAAGCTTGACAACATCCTCTTTCTGTGCGATTGGAGCTAAAGAAGGGGTTTCGTATTCGTTCTTAGTCCAATTAACACCGAAATCAGATGGAATGAAAGTTTTCAATTTTTTGGATCCTTCAAGTGATTTTACGAGATATGTTTGAGAGGCTATACCACCTCCTGAAACTGTTGAGCTGTAGTACCAAAATATACGATGAGAAAATTCATGAAGCAGTAAACGATAATGTTTATACGATGTATCTCTCAAATCGAATTGACCGATACTTACATGACTACATCCAAATCACCTACTACGCTCTTAGTTTTCTTCACCCCACTTTCATCAAGGAATACCAACCTTTTTTCTACGTTTGCATCAGAAGGAATCTTTGATAAATCGGATGATTCCCTGTGTAAGACGATCAAATTGATTTTATCATCTTTATGAGCATCGATCAAAGGTGAAAGTACGGCTGAACCGACTATCCCAGTGAATCCGAAGAGACCGACGTTGATTTTAGACATTGTGTAGATTTAGAGGTTTGAATGAGTGGATTTGAGTGGTGAAAATTAAATGCTGTGATTTGATATGGTAAGTTCTCTTCGTTGGTGATTTGTATGGGTTAGGAAGGGACGAGATCCCAAGTCGCAATTCAAGCCGTTATATACCTTTCTTCTCAGATCACATCTCTACATCAACAAGTGCGACTTACTAAGCACGCGACAACATACATGCAAGCACCCAAGTTATTTCGTCAGAATAGCATCGCATAAGATTTACCAGATCAAAGCTTACTAATCATCTAACCGTTGGATCTAAACTTGCGAATCTAAGTTTCTGGTACGTTTTACGCTGATTTTTGATTTTTACCGGTAAATCCGGGATTGAGGATAGTCACCCAGGCACGAATTCCCACCTTCCCATATTCCCATGTACCCATACACTCATGTACCCACAAGAAGCAAGCGGAGGGAGGCTATCTTAATTCCTACAATGATAGTTTCGATCAATGTGATCGGCTGATTTAGATCTGCATTCCACATTCCACATTCCAGATCCCATATTCCAGATCATGCTCACCTGTAAATAGTGGCAGTGTATTCGATGGGCCGAAATCGCAGCACTTCAAGTTTGATCGAATCTTGTATATACTATCCAATGCCTATCATAGTCGCATGTCTGGCTCATACGTAACGATGTATGTTAATGCAACAATTCATCATCCTTTTACATCCACCTTCAACGACGCAAACTTTTGCCAGTATATATATACAGATTTTTGAAACGAGATAGAATCATCTCAACATTCAACCGCATCCCATCGATTCATCCATCCCGCTTAACTATAATTACTTTTAGACCATCAATTATGTCTTTTGTTTTGGTAAAATGAGAAATGAAGAGCAATGCTAGAGTTTATCACGATCATATACGGTATAGGTGAATAAATGATTTGAGAGAAAAAGTACTTGTACGTATATGAACAATGAAACAACGGGAAAAAAATTGGAATGAAATGAAAATCAGAATTGAATCAATAAAGATCATGAAAGACGCCGATGAGTAAAAGCTGTAAAAAAGAAATGAGAAATGCAAGAAGAGATTGTGACCAAAGTAGAGAAGAAATAGCAAGCACGACGTCCTTTTTCGTGTCATTCAACTATCATTTGATCGTTTTATCGTTTGATTTTTATTGTTTTTGTCGATCACCCTGGTTAACTTGACCACCTCTGCCACCTCTACCACCCTGATTCCTCTGTCCACCTCTACCACCTTGCCCACCGTTGGGTTGTTGACCTTGTCCTTGACCACCCTGCCTTGGTCCACCTCTATTACTAGCTTGTCTTTGACCTTGTCCCTGTCCCTGTCCTTGTCCCTGAGGAGCATTCACACGTCTTTCATCTTTCTCCTTTCGAGTTTCGAAATTGATCTTTCCTGAACTTCCATCAATCTTAATTCCATCTTCACCTCCTTGAGCAGATGGCAGAGAAGCGATTATAGCCTTTCGAGCAGATTCGACTTTGTAGAATTCAACAAAGGCACAGGCTTTAGATTTGACAATTTCAACTTTCTTGACATCTCCGAATCGCGAGGCAGCGTTCTTGAGATCGTTCTCTGATATGGATTCACCACCTGCTTGGTTGTCGGCTGACCAATTGGGAAGCTAAGGATATCGACACAACGGTCAGCTAAGGGTTTCAGGTCGGACGACTGGTGAGAATTCGAGATCATTGATGGCTTACCTTTACGAAACAATGAGCAGTGTTCACCTTCAACGCGTTGGTCACGCCAGGAGATTGCTTATCGGCGGAGCCAGATGCAGCAGGTGCAGCTTCCTCCTTCTTGGGAGCAGCTGGGGCGGCAGCGGGAGTAGATGCGGCAGGTTGATTAGACACGACAGCTGATGACCAAGCTTTTCCACCTGAAGCAGCGAGGGAAGCCCAAGTCTTGGGCTTGGGAGGAGCGGCAGGTTGAGCAGGAGGGGCAGGGGCAGCAGATGGGGGAGCGGGGGATGGAGCAGCGGGAGCAGGAGAAGGCGAAGCAGCCGGTTTGGGAGCAGCTGGCGCTGGCGCAGGAGAAGGTTCAGCAGGTGGAGGTGGGGCGGAAGTGACGGGTTCTTCAACTGCTGGTGCAGGTTCTGAAGGAGCTACGTCTTTATCGGGAACAGAAGCGACGGCTGCCTCTTCAGGTACTGCATCTTGCTTGACTTCTGCAGGAGCTGAGACTGGTTCGGGTTCGGGTTCAGGGGCCTTTGCGGGCTCTTGAGTCACTTGTTCGGCCGGTTTGGTCTCGACTTCCACGGGTGCAGGAGTAGGCTCAGCAACAGGTTGAGTAGGTTGGGATTCCTCTTCGATCTCTTCATCTTCATCTACATCTTCTTTGAGATATCGGAAGATATCGTTTAGGACGAAGTATCCATTGGGTTGTTCGGCAAGGAAGAAAGTTTGAGTGAATTTTCGCCATGGTTGGTGGTTATTCGACATTTCACCGATAACAAGGATAATTATACCTCCGTTGGCTGATGATTGGGAGTCGATGGAGTGGATATAGACTTTACACTCATTATAGCCGATAGCGACGATTCGGTCGTGGATTTCCTATATCATGAACGATCAGTGTTATTGAGCAGGTTAAATAAAGGAAAACCAGGAGGATAAGGCATAAATCACATCACTCAACTCACCTGTTGTCCTAGAGCGATTTGAGACTCCTCTCCTTCCTCTCCGTGGATGAACGTCGATCGTTTGTTGTAGAAGCAGTGAAGTCGGTGAGGTTGTTTGTTCACAAAGTTGCTACAATTTGAACGATTCTCGTCAGCTCATGACTTCTGGTCGTAGTGAAGGAGGCGGATGCCTGATGATTTGCTTCCATTTGGTCGTGGTGACATTGATTTAACGAGGAGGCCTCACTCACTAGTATTGAGGAACGAATTGCCATCCGACATCATTTGGTTGGATTTTAGATTGTTGAGCTGAACCGGCGGCAGGAGTGGAAGCTGGGATGGTGGTATCAGCATGACCGTTGGTTTGGGGAGCTGAAGAGGACATGATGATTTATCTGTTGAAATGAGGGATAGCATCAGTTGAGTTGACCAGTGAGTTCTGAGCTTGTGTATGAGACCCCACTTACGCAAATGAACTGTCAACAGACTATTGATTCGGATTCCAGATGATAATGTTCGTTTTGGGTTCGGTGATATTCGTGAGCGATGGAAAAGAAAAGATGAGATCGATTCCGTTACAGCGAGATTAAGTGAGACTTGGGGTGATGTTATCTGTTTTGTTGAATGTACGAGACTGATGCTGAGACTGGCACTGATACTGATATATGATGCTTGATATGTGATAATGTTGTTGCAGTGGAAAGTGAGAGATTGACGAGGAATGATGCTCGAAGTTGAATGACGAGCGGGTGAATGACAAGTGTGGTTAGAGAGAGAGTACGAGTGCGGAGATATGGGATGGGATTTCAAGGTGGAGGTCATGTGGCACCCACCTCCGTTATCACCTCGTCATACACACTCATACTACTACATATACTCATACACATACACGCGTCGTTAAATCACTCATATTCAGGCTCTTCCTCAGCCATTCAGCTGGCATTCTCAAGCACATATCCGATATATATATATCTGTAGACTAAGTACCATAGCTCTCACTGCTTATAGCATCAACCCAAAACCACTCAACCACCATTTCCTCCATCTCCCTGCCCAACGCCCTTCACCTCGTCACCATGTCAGTCGACTTGCAGCAGTCCCTCTCGGAGCTTCAACAGCTGTTTGACGCACCGGGAGGATCGAGGGACGAGGTATCAAAGAGACTGGCAAAACTCAAGGTGAGCTGATGATTGAATGTGATCCTCTCCACCTGGATCAAATAGCTCACACTTCATCACTTATAGCTCGAATTGGCCCAAACCGGCTTATACTTTGCACCACCTACAGCCAACCCACAGGATCTCATAGCAGCGAGTAAGTCTCTGTTGATCAAGACCCCTCGCTATCTATCATAGGATGCTGTGCAACAGAGGCTTGTGCTGATCTCGCTCTGTTGATCAATTCAAACAGGATCAATCCTCGAAATAGGATCATTCCACTCTCTCCGCTCAGGTAACCTAAAATCCTACGCACAGTATAATTTCGCCTTACAACCATTTTATCTCAACCTTTCCTCGATCATACCCGAATCACCCAATCGACCAATAACATTAGGCTTACACCTATTAGCGTTACTCAGTGAAGGTCTATTGACAGAGTTTCATACGTTGTTGGAAACTTTGAAAGTGGAGCAGTTGAGTGATATCTTTGTAAAATTGCCTGTCGATTTGTGAGTGTTTCTTCCTTTTCTCTAGGTCGAGGTGTACCTCGATCTCAAGTCTTTGCGACTAAATGCATGTTGTCCGAGCATCCTCATCTGAATGTGGAAGATCGAGAAATGCTGATATTCTTACTATATCATAGGGAGAAATGGTTGATGGAAGGTGCCTACAATAAAGTGTACCGAGCGAAAGATAGAGTTCCAAGGGAAGAATTTGGTTTCTTATTAGAAAGATTGATGGGAACTGTTCGGTAGGTCTTTCACCAATGATCTTTCTTTTTCCTACCTTTCTACTCTTTCATGTATGACATAAGTACATCCAAAACCTTCTGTCGCCTCGAAATACCTGCTACATCCTCCTGGGCTGAGCCATCTCATCCTCTAATCCCTCTCACTGACGTACTCATTCGTATAGTGGTCAAATAGCTTCAACAATCGAAACTTCCTATCCCTCTCTTCCCTTAAAATCAGCTGCAACTCTCTTATTCTTCAAGCCTAACGAGACTTCCCAATTGAACGAGTTCGCTCAATCTCGAGGATGGGAATTATCACCTTCTCAACAGGTATACACTTTCCCCAACTCCATCAAACCTGATATTGCCTTGGCGGCTTTACAGCAAAGTTCGGAATCCAAAAACACGAACGTAGTCTTGAGTTTGGAGAAAGGTGGTATTAAGAGGGGTACACCGATGGTTAATATGGTTGGTCCAGCGCTGAAATTGGCTCAGCAGTTGGAAGCTATTGTCTAATCTATAGATAGCAAGTAGAAGCAGAAAAATGATGAATGTACTGTACATATAGAATACATACGCAGAATTTGTCGAAATCATTGTTCTGCTGTGGCATGGAAAGGATGGCAAAGTGAGAGTGAAAGAGCCAAGCAATGTCATTCGGTAGCTACATGGACTGTCAACAGCACCTGCCTATGAATACATGTGCGGCAAAGGTAATTGAGATGGTGAAGTGGGATTGTTATTGGAGGTGCTTCGATGTGGGGAGTAAATCATCAAAAACACGAGAGAACAAAGCGTACGTCACAGTTATCACTATGCCGAGGGAGACATGGGCCGTAGGAGTGTCCGATGATCTACTATTCTGAGCGTCTGACATGTATGAGAACCCTTAGAGGTACTTTTTCTGTTGGCCACAGTTCGATAATAGCATTGAGCTAGATGAGTAATCATAGTGAATGTGCGACTATGTGACTATGTGAATATGTGAACTGATCATACCTGTATGAGTAGCGTTAAATGGCATCTCCGTGGCTGTGCCTGAAAAATGGTAGGCTATGATGAATAAGCACATAATCCGAAGGACCAAAAGAGGAATTAAACCTAATGATGGATCGATTAGATTGATAAGCACGTAAGTTGCGCGTGCGATTGAGCAATACTCGTTGGTATCCGAGTGCCGAAGACCGAATTGACTGTGAGGTGGTAACTTAGTTGACGACAATTGATGTGATTGACCGAATATCGCATTGGGAAAGGTATAAATAGGACGTCCCATCGATTAAGTGTCACAAGATGAATCAACTCATTGACTTACTCCCTAACGTCTCAGACACAAATAATCCACACAATCACTTCTCGTAAATACTCCTCGGAACGTAAACCATCATGTCATCTCAACCTGTTATTGGCTTCTTAGGATACACAGGTCTGGTCGGATCTCACATCCTTCCTCACTTGTTGGAATACCATAAGCAAGGTCAAATCAAATTGATCATCTTACATCGAAAGGGTAGTGATACTTCCAAGATCCCGGATGATGTCGAGAAGAGATTGATTGATCTGAGTGAAGGTGGTAAAGAGGTCAATAAAAAGGCTGTAGAGGGTCTTCAAGTCGTCTTGTAAGTTGACAAATTGACAAATTCCCTTTCACACCTCATTGCTCTACTTTCGATCATGCCTGAACTGACTGGGGTTGATATCATTTTCAGATCAACCGTATCGGGTGAAGGTCTCAAATCGCAGATCTACCTCGTAGACGCTCTTGAAGGTTCAACCACGTTGAAATCTTTCGTTCACTCCGATTTCGGTACCAATTGGACTGCCAAAGAATTGAAAGAAGCCCCTGGATTGAGTGTCATAGGAGTTAAAGAAGATGTAGTGGAACATGCGGAGAAGAAGAACGTTCCACTCACCCATGTTAGAGTAGGGGCTTTTGATCTTTTCGTATTCAAGTTCAAGTGAGTCCCAAAGCTTATCGAATGCCAAAATACTCGTATACTTGTAGACTGTACTGAATGTGAGCTGATGTAATACACCTCATGGTAATGTAGAGCCGGTGGTACAGATGTTAAAGGGAATGTAGTACAAGAATTTAGAGATTCATTGAAGAACCCCCTAAGAATTACGTGAGTACCTAGTTCTGAACCGCACTATAGTCGAGTTGTGAAACTTGTCAATGACTAAATAAGTCGTGTCTTCTGTAGTACCCTTCCATTCTTAGGACAAGCTACTGCTCAACTCCTCTTACACCCCGACGAAATCGCCAACAAGACCTATCAAGTGTACGACCACGAACCCACCGGACAAGATTTCGTCGACGTCCTGACCAAGCTTAATGGATCTAAACCTGAGATCACCCATTATACAGAGGAAGAATACCAAAAAGCAATACAAGTACCTGGTACAAGTGCGATCTTAGCTGCCATCAAAGCTAAATGGGGAGATAACAATTGGGGAGCAACTTCACCTAGACCAGAAGTTAAAGGATGGAAATCTGTTTCGTTTGAGGAATTGACAACGGAATGGGCTAAACAATTGTAGACAATGTGAAAGAAGAGATTCATACTGAAATGATTTATATCCACCATCAAAGATAGGATATACATGATTTATTGTATATCACATGGACGATGTTAGATAGTAGATGTATGAGTAATCACCAACTAAGAACCATATCCTATCAAGGACAGTATTCTCCAGGTGGGAGAGTGTTGACCATATCGTTTTGACTGGGTGCGTTCAATGCAGATTCCCAAGTATGTTTCAGTTTGTATACCGTCCAATCTGGATCCACACCTCGATCGACCGGTATAGCACTGGTCCTGACGGCTCTCTGATTCAGAGGGTAAGTTGATAATCTCTCTGCATTTGTATTGTTCAACCTTGTTCCCCAGAATTGAGATCCTTCCGAAGTCAATGAATTCGGTCCTTCATAAGGTACTAACAATACTTTATGTTTACCTCAATCAATTCTACGACATGTAGATTTGACGTTCGGCGCAGTAGCTTGAGATAAGATCGCACGAGTTCCTTGACCCAGAATATCTCTGGATATATAATCCAACCCAGACATAGAAGTTGGATCTAACGCATGAGGTCTCCGCAATTGTCCTTCCGATGCTGCGTGTTGTCTTGAAAGTTGGAACGCCCTACCTGCACCAGAGTTATACGAAGGTGGTGCGCAATGCTCACAACCTTCGTTGGGGTGTACGAAACTTTGATTCAGGAAGGTCGCTTTATGAACTTTGAGATCACTTGCCCAATAAGAGGTCACTTCGACGGTTATACCGAAATCAATATCAGACATACTGTAGCATACGACAATGTAATGCTAAAGTTAAGGTTGTGAATACCGTTTGGATCGATTGTTCCGTATGATAATTGATGATTGCGTTATAAGTAGATGGATGTCGGGGATTACAAAGAATGTTCTCGCCTATTTATACCTTGAAAACGAGTAACGTATAATCAGGTATCTACCACCTTTATTCTACTACTGAAAATTTTCTGTCTGTAGAGAATTATTACATGTTATTACCAATTCTGACATCGAATTTCAGAGTAAATGAAGGCTCAAGGTAAGAAGGCGAAAAAAGGTGAGTTGATACAGTACAAACCGTGTCAGAATATCTTTTTTCTCCAATCGATCTCCTTTGTCGGGTGGTAAATCATCTATAAGAAGTATTGCCGATGCCTATGCGGTGGAGAAAGGTAGAGTACAATACAGTATTCTCTTTTCACTCCGCTTCGGAAAAAATCATCATGATAGGTCAGTTGTTCTCCAATATGAGCGGTGATGATCCCTCCAGCCTAGACTGAGACTTGGATCACAAGCGGAGTAAAGCAAACTGAAGCGGATATTTCTTATCTGCTACATTCATATGTACAGGTGTGTACTGATAAATACCTCACACCGATGATCAAGTAGTCTAGATATTCTATCCTGGCATTTTGACTCCATCGTCCCCAATACCATATCGTACATTGTGACCCAGTACTGCATTGTATTCACACAGCCACATGGAAGGCCGAACTTCAGGATATGGTGTCTCGTACCGGATGAGTACCACTTCAGGCCTTCCAAATTCAACGAAGACAAATCTGCCCTCAGAAAGAGAGCTAAGCAGGGTACGACAAGATTGTTGAATTATCGATGAAACAACTTTGGGACTTTACTCGCATTCCTCGTTCTCAACCGAACAATCCAAATACTTGTTCATTATATTCATCCAAATATCATGACTGATTATCACCCTCTATGTGACTTCAAATGAAAATCCTAATTATCACTAGATATACAACATAAATAGATACGTATCTAATCGCTTTTTCGCACGATCTCCCTTTGACTAGTTATTATATTATTGTTCATTGATGTTCATGATCATGCTGATGCTTACTTCTCGTAGACTGTCTTTTCCTCTCTTCCCATTCCATCGCCCACTGCTCTTTCTCAAACTCGTCATACGCATCTTTGTTATTAAGCCATCGTTCCTGTACATCCCTCACGTCGTTCCCATTTCCACCGGACATGACTGATCCGAATAACGCTTGTGTATTGACCGCATTCATATCATCTTCAGAATCTTGATTGTGAGGTATAAATATGTATCCCGTCATCTTATCTACCAATCGAACGAGGTTCATCATTGATGATTTATCCTATATTCCATATCATCATATCAGCTGCGGTTGTTCCCGCTCCAAGAGTGCCTGACGACTCACCTCAACAGCCAAAGTCTCAAATCCGACTAAACCAAAATCATCCACTAATTCAACCATGGCTTTATTCAATTTACCGAATTTAGCTGCACGAGGTTCAGAGTCGAGTTTGGCAAGTAAATACGACAGATCCTGGACTTCGGTATAATAGCTCAGGTCGAATGCTGAAAAAAAGAAGAGTATATACTTTAGCACATAGCCCCAAGATCTAGAAGTTTTCAAGACCGAGTATCAATATTCTAGACTGTACTCACGCAGTTCACCATATGTAGATAGCAGATCAATCTTACTCAAAACATTGACATGGGGCATCTCCATTTGTAACATCGCCCGTAGAGCTAGTAAGACGACAGAGATGAATTTGGAGGCGTCGGTGATATAGTGCGCGTCGCTAAGGTGAACAGCTGCGAGCTGAAATACAAATAGACAATTAGTTATGTTCCCCGAGAAGCCTGTGGAATGCGAAGGGTACGTTGAAGACAAGGGCAGGAATGGGGAGTGAAGCAACCACGATAACGTGATAAACAGACTCAAGAGGAATTTGGTACACCTCACTCACCCTATAATCCAATTTGCCCAACTTCTCAACCATATTCTTCAACGAATCATGATTCGTCCACAGTTCCACCTGGCCAGGCGTATCAAACACCACATATCCATTCCCACCATCATTTTCCAGCACTTCATCCAATCGATCTATCAACCAATCAAAATTCGCCTCTAGGTATTCTAAACAATATAACATTGCTCCATTGGGACCTAGACCGTATTCTTCCATTGCGCTATCTAAATCGACGAGTTCAGTGATAGATATGGAGCATGGGTATGGGGGGTTAGATACGGCTGGATCAAGATTGATTATGTGTATAGGTCGATTGAGAGCTGTGAGGAACTAAGTCAATCAATATAAGAAAATTGCTTTCAATTTTGACGCTTGCGATCTTGAAGGAGTGTGAACTCACCTGATGTAATCCATGGCAGTAGGTTGATTTGCCTGCACCAGGTGGTCCAGTGACTAATTGACCGAATGCAGATTTATGTTGGACCTTGACTTCAGGTAGAGTATCTAAGGATGATGACATGTTGATGAAACAATTTAGGTTGGTAGATAATACGCTATGACCTAATTCAATCGTGATTTTGCTGGGATGATAAGATGATTTAAAAGGATGATGATGATAATGAAAGGCGGGATGAATTGAATTTGTCGATGCCCTTTAATGAGAATGAGAATCTCCAGGAGGAGTTGGGAACTCGTCAAAGAAGCTCACAGCAGCCGAATTTCGATGATCGTGGCCCAACACAGGTGAAGTTGAAGAATCCCTGACACTCCCAGGAATTGGTGATAATCCTCCTACGGTATGGCCGTGATGATGGTGAGGAGCGAGTGAGTAGTTTTGGAAAGACGACGGTGCAAAGTTGATATGCTTTGATGCAGATGAAGGTGAAGTTGATGAAGTTGAAGTTGAAGTGGTGGTTATACCGAATGTTCCTGGTGATAAGGGTGCGTGAGGTCGAGACTGGCGGCGTTTCCCGTGAGGTGTTGTTTGTGTGGCACTTTCCTCTCCTTCAGCTTGAGCTTGAGCTTGTGCTTGAGAGAGATTACGGATGGTATCGTGAGATCTAGGGAATGGGAACTCTACAAACCCATAATACATACATCTAATCAGTCACGACTTCTCTTGATACGAATGTGTAGAGACAGACTCACCATGTCCCTCAGATAAAATAGGTATAGCAGTCTCATGGGTATCCTGACTCCTCTCGTCCCTCTCTTCCTCATCGCCATCATCAGAATCCAAATCTGGTGAATCGGGAGTTACAGGTCTACGGTTGTTCCAAGGAGCCATCAATCTCTGTTGTACCCTCGCTGTATTCGTGGTGTTATGGTTCGTTCCCACTTGATCCAGATATCCCATATAAGGTTGTTGCGGTTGACTGCTCATGTTGGGAGTAGCTATCTCAGCTGTCGATTCACTTCCATCAGAGGGTCTACGAGGTTGATCGTCCTCTGATATGATCGTACTGTGAGGGGTGGGATCCATATCGTATCCTAATCCTACAGGAACAGGACCTTCTGGAATAGGCCGAGGAAGGGAAAAGTGATTGGTTGAGGATGGTGCATATTGACCTGGGATAGGTGTATTGGAGAATGATCCATTCCGATCAGCGGGTGTACGGAAGAATAAACCCTGTACACCATCAAGATATATAAGCTCAGGCCCCTTGATCTTCTTGACAAGCAAAGTAAAAAGATAAAGATAGCTCACCTGGAAATCCCTATCATCCGGTGTCTGACCTGGACTATCTTCACTATTCGCGTCACTCAACCTATCTTTCCTATCTGATATAGGTGTGGATCTAGCCGATGTACCAGCTCTACTCCAACCCTCTGACGCATCCGTATAGACGGTGACTTTCGAGACATTCGATTCACCATGTACGATATTTGGTCTTACATCTAAGAAGCTCGGGCCAGACTTTGTTCGTGGTGAAGGGACAGTGGAGATCGGGTAGTCTAATGCAGCCGGAGATATCGAATAACTTAAATCGGGTGAAGGGAATCGTTGATGCTGATCTTTCTGAGTAGGAGATTGCACCGATACTCTTGGTGGAGAGGGTACAGACATTGTACCAAACTTCTTCTTGTTAGATTCACTGGTGTTCGGTCGATTCTCCATTAATGCCATTCGGGTAGGACTGTGTTTAGCCTGTTGTTGTTCTACCGTACCAACACTTGAGGCTCTACTTCTCCCAATCGCTTCTTCCAGAGCGGTCTTGCGTCTAGGTCCATCCGACTTGATAGAAGTGGTCGATGAAGAAGGTGAAAGTGCCGATGAAATTGAAGTGGACGCTGTAGTAGGTGTAGAAGCAGAAGTTGACAGATGTCCAGTTTGAGATGCAGCAGTGGAATCGCGGATGGTTCGATGTGCGACCGGACCTTTGGAGGGAGATTGGAATGCTCGTTTTGTCCTAGCGCGTTGTTGCTGTTTAGCCAAAAACGCTCTGGCGGTCGCTGAACCTCCGTCAGACAATCTAGACTTCGCAGTAGAAGTTTTGGGTGAGAGGGGATCAGTCGTTTTGGGGAGTGGTGCAGTTTTCGGCTCAGACATATCCTCATTATCGATCACTATCACCTCCCTGTCCACTCCAACAATATCAGGTGAAATGGCCACGCCAATTTCATCCGTTAACGAAATGAATGGTCCTGATTCAGGCAAGATTGGTGAAATGTCATCTTTAGGTATATCAGGTAGAGGTTTTGATAAGTTCAATGGAGCAGGAGGGCGGAAGGTTCCTTCCCTTTCATATTTTGCAGAGAAAGGAGTCCTTCTCGAGGCTCCTTTACTGATTATCACAACACCACCTTTATCGCCCTTATCAGCCACAGAGGGTTGCTTGAATTGTAAGGATTTCCCGGAAGGTATGGCAGCTGTAATAGGATATCTCGATTCGACCGGAGCCGTAGCAAAATTCGCTAATAGTGGATCACTTCTGGTCAGAGCGGAATTAGTCGAATACGGCATTGAGCTCGATCTCTTCCTGTTGTTGTGCGAGATGTACATATAATCGTCGGAGGAATATCGAGGTGCTGAGAATCGTTGCTTGGATGAATGGCCGTAATCTTTCGAAGTAATACCTGAAGGATGAGCAGTGCGTGTAGTACCGTGGCCATCTAGATTGAGGAAGCTTGTGATTCTACCGCTATTCTTCCTATCTGATTCTCGCCTAATTACCGAAGATTTCCTTGAATGAGGATTCGAGCTGGAAGCAGAATTAGGATTGGGATTGGTGAATCTCGATCCGAATGAAGCTGATCTTTTCCTAAGAGATGTTGAGGGAGTTAAAGCTCTGATCAACGAATTACTCCTACTTCTTCTGCTTGAACCATCTATCGACCTTTCTCTACTTCTTGCTCTAGCATTTCCAATGATGGGTGCACCAGGCGGGGGAGCAGTAGATCCCAAACTCAAACTTCTACCTCTTTTTTTTACCAGATTGGCCCATTGTTCCCTCTCTTCGTCCCTATACCTCCCCTTTTCTAGTACCGTTTCATTATTGTTCGTCGTAGATGTCGAATTCATACTTCCCACACTCAATCTTTTCTCTTTCTCATCTTCAGGTGTGGTAGGCGGTGTGATTTCATGAGGTAACAACGTAGGTCGAGGCAATAGAAACATGTCACACATGGTAGGTACCGCCCATCGTTTATTCTCTGCTTTGTATTCGTACGGATTAATTTTCCTAGGTTTAGGTGCCGATACTGCTCTCTGGCGATGATTGGTCATACCATTTATGGGCTGAGATCTTTGTATAGGATTGCGATTGAGCGATGAAGGTGGATTTGATTTCTGTTGAGGGGTGTTTGAAGATGATCCAGCTCGGAGTTCTCGATTCAAGGGGGAGAATAGGATATTGGGAGCCTGTAATCCTGTTGGAACCGATGACGAAGAAGGGATTCTCTCTGATTTATTGTTGAAATCAGATATGGAGTTGTAGGATGGTGATTTATACATTGCGCCTTGTTTTCGAGATGAAGGTAACAATCTTGCAACTCCTGAAGAAGGATTGTTATCGTAAGTGTCGAACGGTGTGGTGGTTGCTGGTCGAACGGGAAATGGTTTCGAGGTACTTGGTCCAGCTATGGCGTTGGAAGTGGTTGAGAAGACATTGCTGAACATGGAGTAATTAGTAGAAGGTTTGGTAGGTGATATAGGTGATAGGCCGATCCCACTTTGCCTGGTAGGTAAGTTGGGTCTGGAGTTGGGACTGTAAGGAATATACCACTCGTCTCCTCCATCATTGGGAATCGAGTCGTACGTGTGACGAGAACGGAGTTTGGTGAAGACGGAGGGTTGACGTTCCATTTTGAATCAGGAGATATTCGATGAAGCAGGGGAATGGAGAGCAGCAGAGCTGACGAGATGATGCAAAGGGAACTTTATGATCAGCGTTTGACGTCCGGTGAATCTTTTCGTAGATATCGATATGTGGTGAAGTTCATTTTCTCATTCCGTTGAACTCACGATTGACGACAAGGTCGATGATCTACTTTCGAATTGGGCTCGATTGTGATGGTGATCTCCTGTATCCTTCAACAATCCACCCAGACAAGGATGCCCTTTTCCTGATACTTGTCTCCTTTGATCGGTATCGCTCCGAGCTTCCTGTCCGTCCGTGTGTTTGTGAGGATGGGGATGAATGATTTTTATGTTGTTGAAAAAAAAACACAAGCACGGATGACGTTCCCTTTCTGAACCTAATGATCAATGCTGGTTTTTTGGTAAGAAAAGGTTTTTAGTGTGGTGCTAAAAAGACGGAATGTTCCTCGTTCCTCCTCTATGCAAGTTGACTAGTACGTTATGCTTGGATCGTCGTTGGTGTTTAACGGAGTAATGTTCACCTAAAGACGCGTCTTTGTCTTGGGATATGCTGTGAGTTCAGATATAAGTGGGAGGGTGATGATGATCATGAGATGTATCTAGAGAATATTGACACAGCAGTCAAGGATGCTCTTATCCTCTCCATCACCATCGCCATCATCATCATCATAGATTTATCCTACAACAGGGTGTTACGCACTGACCCGCCCATACCCTTTAAGATGTGATGTACTGTTGCGGTGTTCGGGTGAAAAAGGTACAGTAGAGCACCTTCGCACCTTCAGGAAATCACTTGATTAAACTCTACTCTAATCACAAACCAATCACGGCACACTCCGCTCACTTCGTGCTCGCTGATGCAAGAGAGCGATCGGAAAGGACAGATGAGATCCCAGAATTCTAGAATTTAATCAAAATCATACTCATCAAATGACGCAGCACCATCATTTCTTCATCTCCTTGTAACCTTTGAACATGACTTCTCCATCATCACCGTTCCTTGGTCCTTGAACCTGATAGACGCCACTAATGCGCAGAAAGAAGCCGTAGACCGATAAATTAGTGTGGAGCGTAATCGGAATTCTAATGCTACCAAACGTTTATTCTCCTTGATACGTTCAGAGTACTGCTACAACTGTAGTATGGATTAATCTGCAAGATCTGGATCTACGGGAAGGTATAGAATCGTTTACGATCCATCCCTAATGGAATGATTGTAACGAACAATTGGGATGTCACCTGAAACAATCCATCTTATCCCGAATAAAGCACGTGATCAGGTAGACATGCATTCATAATGCATTTACAAAGCACCCTGGGGACTAATCTACTTTCTTGCCTTTACTACTTCTCCTCAAAACTCGTGATCTACCTCTTTCGACCAAAGGATCTAATCAAATATAGATCAGTCTTCTTACGAATCAAGTAAAAGTCAAGCGCAAAGTGGACTCAAACTCACATAAAACCCAAAGAATAAAACCCGAAACCCCTCCTAGTCCGATGAATCCGATCCATCCTTTCCAACTCACTTTCCTTCTATCTGTCTTTGCCAACTTATTCAACAAAAGCCATACCGAGGGTCCAAGGAGATGAGAGATGAAGGACGTGATGGAACAGCGCAGGGAGCTGACGAGATGATGCGGGAAGGATCCTAGGATCAGCTCTTGACGTTCGGCAAACGGTCAAATACATTTTACATTTCGTTGCACTCACGATTGCGATATATATCAATAATTTATTTACTTCTGAAATTGAACTTGTTGGTGATGGCGACGGTGATCTCCTATATTCCTAAACAATCAACTCATACAAGGATGTCCTTTTCCTTTTCCTCGTTGCTTCTGATCGGCACCGCTGCCCTGTCTGTCCGTGTGTGGGAGGATGTGTGAGTCGGGGATAGACAACTATGATGCTGAAAAAAGGCCAAGCACTAGTGACGTTCGCTCTCTGAACCTAATGATCAATGCTTAATGCTGGATGGTTTTTCTGGTGAGCAAAGATTCTTTCTGTGGTGTCAAAAGACGGAAGCTACCTCGATCCTCTACCACTTTGCTAGTACGTTATGCTTGGATCGTCGGCGATGATATATCACGAGGGTCAAATATATGGGGTAATGTTCCCCCAAAGGACGCGTCTTTGTCTTGGGAAATTCGAGTATGCTGTGTGAGTTGAGATACAAACAGGAAATGGATGGCAGTCATGAAATGTATCTGGATGTTATTGACATAGCAATAGACGACACTCTTATCCTCTTCATCGCCATCATCATCATCATCATCATCATCATCATCATCATCGGCATTTAAGATGACTTAACTCACATCGGGGGGTCGCACAGAAATACTGCGAGTACAGGACGATCAAAAGAGAATCGGACTCATGGCCCGCCTTCACATACAACGATAAAATAGTCACAGTAACGACAAGGAACTACCGAGATTGAGCTGTACATAGCTCGATATCTCAGTGCACATGCTTTCATACTATCAACCTGTTTTCATGCTATGCATGTTCTTGATCAGAGTTATTGGCTACGAAGTAAGTCATTTGTATTGGTATTTCAGGGCAGTCAGACTCGTAAAAAGTGGAGGCGTCGAATTTGGATTGCTTATCTCTCTCGCCCTACCCATATCGCCTTTCAGGTGCTTATCGCGAACCACACATAGTACTCGATTGGTCGATGACATGCTCCTCCTAAAAATCTCCACTTATCATAAACTTCGTATAATCACTTAGTCAGTCAACAAAGAGTACGATGCCGATGTCGGATCAGCTTGAATCTGACTCACCTGGAGAGGAGGAAATCACGACTGTACAGGTTGGTACGAGTGCTGATGCCGCTGCCAAACAAGATGAAATTTATAAACCTCGGTTCAAAAGGAGTAGGACAGGTAAGTTACCTGAACTGGCTATACTCGAGTACTGCACAGAAGCAGATTCTCGATAGGCAAAACGCCCATATTCGCTATACGTAGGCTAATCTCATGCTGGATTTACCTTGTTCAACCGGGTCATTCATGCACTCTAGGATGTTTGCGGTGTAGAAAAGGCAAACATAAGTGAGTCTTTGTCGCATCGTATCGCTTCCAGGTCTTATACACTGAATCACTGTTCCTGTTCTTGCGGCTCATGTACACTGCTCTCGTAGGTGCGACGAGGAGAAACCCGTATGTAGGCGATGTCGGCATTCCAAGGGAGAGGTGAGTGGGGCGTTCCGCTAGGTCATTTGGCTCGTTAGTGTCAGCATTGGAGCTTGCTGCCAAATGATTCGGACAGCGTGAGGGGAGACGAGGAGCCTCGGGTTGCCCAACTAACGAAGTCACGTCGGTGATTGTCCTCGTCCGTCTAGTGCATATGGCCTATACTTCTTCGGGTCTGCGGCAACGAGAAATCACGGAACCCCGATGAAGAGACCACCGACCGACAACGTGAGGACGGTCAACAGCCATCCAAGAAGCGACGTCGCAAAGAGGCGGCTCGCATATACGAACAGGGCCAAGATAAGGGACATCATGCGGGACCGAAAACAAGCAAGCGACAAGAAGGAGAAGGAGCGAGGAAAGATGTATATTTCCCGCTAAATGAGGAACAGATGGTCGGTCAAGGGAGCGATTTTACGTTTGATTACGATTCCGACATCGCCAAGCTCACAAGGACAGTCAAGACTGTGGCCACTGCTCGGCAATCGAAGAATGGACTAGAAAAGGAGGACGTTATGGATCTTGTTAGGGCACAAGGAGAAGATGGCACGCTGGCGAGGGTGCCTACTGAGCCTTTAGTACTTGTATTTCCTAACGACCACGAAAGAGAGCTTGTGAGTACATACATTCTTGACCTCTTTCGCGCGGACCTCTCGGTGTTCAGGATGGCGCAGCACCAGCAGTATGGAAGGTCAGGCTAGCCTCCTGGTGGTATCCCTGCCATCCATCAGGTGTTATTGAGGTTAACTGACTGATCCATATCTTGTACCGCAGATGCATCATCTACTTTGTTTCGGTGAGCCGCTGGACTGTTACACAGTAGTGAACGCGGGAGATAAACTGCTGTTCTCGTTCTAACCCAATCACACATCATACAGGGAATATCCTCCTTTACGCCGTACCTCGAGCCAATCAACCGATCCAGTATCTCAACCTAGCACAATGTCTCACCAATCGCCGCGGGACATCGATCGAGACCGACGCCGTCCTGCTATCGCTGCTGTCCGTCGCGGCGGTACACCGGTCCTCGATCGTCATGCAACAAGAGCACAAGTATCTGAAATCGCCTCCAGTGGGAAGATGGGGCAGTCCGCGTCCTGGCCATATCGCCTTGATCGATCAACCGGAATCGGACCATATGCCAATCGGCTTGGGGGGCGAGTCCTCGCAGAGTCAAGTCACTATGAGGAGGCATGAAGGGGAGGGGGAGTACCGCCGAGCTATCGGAAACCAGTTTGCGAGATTGGCTCTTGAGCTGTGTAAGACGGGTGTTCTCTTGAAACTCGCATCGGGAAGCAGATCATCGTCCTTAACTCCGACCATGTCTACGGACAACCATGCGGTGCAGCGCAAGGAGGTCAACGATGGTCTTGAGGAGATATCGATCTTACTCTTATCAAGCACCGTATCGATTATCATCTCCCAAGCTCTTAACGGCGGCACGTTGTGGCAAGAAGCCTATGCGACTGCGCTGACCATTATCGGAGCGCGTGGTGGACCCCTGAGGATGTTGGAATCGGCCAAGCGCAGATCAAACGAGGAGATTATGAGGGTCAGGACGTTATTGGAGAACTTGGTTATCGTGGATGTGTGCTGGTGTCTGGCCTCTGGGTCTGCGCCGACACTGATGACCGAGGCATTCGCCCCATGGTGGTGAGTGGACCTAGATCAGGGGGTCAGGTTGGATGACTGGTACACTACGAGGGAAGCTGATGTGGACGGTCTTTGCATGGACACAGGTTTGACTTTGTGGAGAGCGATGAGGACACCGTGCATAACTCTTACGGGGTTGATCGGGGTGTAATTGAGATGGTACGCAAACAGAAGCAAATTATCTCCCACCACTCGGCCGTCATGCAGCTCTGTGTCAACAGGTCATATACGCTTGTTACCAATACGTTCACCGAGGAACAACCGACGGAACTGCGCTGACTGAAGCCGGAATCCTGTTTTCTCCTCCTAGCTGAACCGAGTCAACATACTGGTACACGAACGCAAGCTACTCACCACAGCGCTAGACCCCACATATCTCCAACAACATCTCGAAAAGGTCCACGATCTTATGCTAGAGCTATCCGTGTGGGAGAATGACTTGCAGAAGGAGGACGGTAATAGAAGGCCGGCTAGAGTGGCCTTGGGGAATACTGTGCTCGTCCACACGATCAAGGTGAGTGACTATCGATTGTCCCTGAGAGAACAGACGATCTGGTGTATCTGATATCAGGAAGGACAAGGGCTGATTTCAGCGCGCCTCATTCGGGTTTTACGTATTGTTCTGGTACGTTTTGTTCACGCCACAATTGATAGATTGTGATCCACGTGGACCTGCTCGACCATCCGCATTCGCACTCCGAAGTACAAGCCTCCGCGGAGATTGCTATTGGCAATCTCGGTCGGTCTAGCGCAGGGTCGGCTGTGGTGGCTCTTCTTCTCCCTGCCATCATTAGTGGTGAGTCCTGTCGGAGAAACTATAGTGCCACCAGGTGCTTCTTCTGCTTCCCCTTTAAGCTGACAATTGACTATCCAATCTCTGCAGGCTCCATGATGTTCAAGGAAGAAGGGAGAGACCGGATAAGGAAAGCGATCATGGAGCTACGATCGACCACGGCATTCGCTTTTGACGTTGAGGAAGCCCTTGGTATGTTGAACAAGGTAAGTGTCAAGCTACTCATCAAACATCAATACGAACTGCCAACTGTAATGCGCCCGCGCCCAAATCTCGTCCAACCCCGTCCATGTGCAATGCGCCGGTCTAACAGAAGCTTATGTGTCCCATTTGCCGGTCTTGCAGCTGTACGCTCTTCGGGATCAGGGTCAGGTAGATCCATCATGGCGCGAGGTGATGAAGGCTGGGCTATTGTTGATCTGATCTTAACTGAACTCGAGTAAATTCTTACGTTGTGCAGTCTCTGCAATCATCTTATGTATCTGGGTCGTCTACGTACATGGGTCAGTAAAGCTATGTGCACAGTATACCTTAGATCGCCCGGGCGTTTGTAGTGACATCACATCAAGGGGGATGCACCTTTATTGAATGGTCCATACTATGTCGAATCATGCTTTCGCCTAAGTCTACGTCTATGTGTGATCAGGGACCTATTTCCTTTCATTTTCTATCCAGTATCATCCCATGCTTACAATAGATATCGTTTGTGGTTTTGATCCAGATAGATCGCCACCCCCAGCTATAGCCGTAGCTAAAGCAATGTGGGCTTCTCCATGTGCGCGCGATGTCCAAGAAAGATCAATCAACTCTCCAACGTTTCCTCATCCCCGTTTACTTCCACCCCTTTGCGATTGTCGGTGTTGGTGTCACTGTTCACCCTGAAACTCTGGACAGTAGACAAACATGCGATGCCGCCAAAAACGAGCCATACGAGTGGAAAGTGTCGTTCTGCGCTAACGCCGTACAAGAGGCTGATGAGTTGGAAGTGATGAAGGGATGAGTACAGAGGTCATACATCAGCTTTCCGCTTCGTTGAAGGTTGTTAGGAAGGCAAGGACGGCGTTCGGGTAATCGCAGAGAAGGATATTTTTAGTGTGTAAGTGAAAAGAAGTGGACTTACCCGAATAATGCTGGTCCCATCGATCGTGCCAGAGCACTGGTGATAAGCGATATACCGTTGATTGCTCCGAGAGACGAAGCGGATGGAGCAGCAGCGTTCAGAGCGAGCATGTTCAGACTGCAAGACCAGGTTAATAAGCATCGAGATATCGATCTCTCAAAATTTGACGTCACGAGAGGCCCCAGCTGGATCTTGCGTCGTTAGAAGAGCGAATATGGGACACTTACGGGAAGCAGAGGTCACCAAAGACGTATAGCACCAGCAGCGGGACCATCATGAACCACAAATACCTAAGCGATCCATTTGCCACCCATGTTCCATCTCCAATCTCACTGGCTGCGGAGCCTCCGCCGCCGTCCTCCGAGTACAGCACAAGCACATTCATGACAGGCGGTAACATGAAGACGGCTATCCAGCACGCGGCAAAAGACCGATACAGCGTCTTCTTCTTCACGCGTTTCAAAGCTTGCGGGAATAGAAGAAGGTTGAACGCAATTGACATGCCGCCCTTGACGGACAGGCATGAGGCGATACTCGCCGGAGAGAGGGCAATCCCGCCCAGTGTGGCCGAAGAGTACGCGAAGAGAACGAAACCTGCGTCAAACGACATTGCAGTAAGAGTGAGGACTATGCGGCGATCAACACCCAGGGTTAATCAGCGAATTGCAAAGGATGAGCTGCGATTTGAACGCCCAGAGTCAAAGATATGAGTCGACTCACGGAAGATGGAGATGAGGACCTGTTGGATCGCTTTCATCGACACCAACTCAAAGAAGCTATGAGCCGGGGGAAGGGCCTCGATAGCATCTATGGGCTCTTCGGTCAAGAGCGGTGTCTCTTCGGTCGGTTTGGCGTCCTTGACGGCAGCTCCATTGCGGCAAACCGGGTTGGTCTGAAGCGTATGTCAGTATCAGTCAATGCAGGGATGATTGTAAGAGCTACGAAAAGGTACGGTGACAGAGAGAAGAGCAGAAGTTGCGAAGCGGAAGCAATGGACTGACTCACCTCTTCAAGACAGAAAAGGACGAGTAGAGCAGCCAGCAAAGACATGGAACCTATCAACGCGCTCGGCAAGAAATACGCATTTTTCCTTAAAAAGCTCGATTTGGCCATCCATGAATCCGGGTACTGTGTAGCTGGGTTCTGAAGTAACGCTCCGATAGCTGGGCCCACTACACATGCGAGGTCCCAGCAGACCGTCCAGAGAGGATACACCCAGCCCTCGTTATCCTTTGTAGTTATCTCGCCTAGCACAGCTCGCATGACGGAAGCCTGTCGAAAACAAGATGGATTGATTCATTAACTTAGTCAGGCTGGCGACTCTTAGTGCATCGCCAGATGAGTAGAGAAAAAATACACGCCACTCACATTCCCACACAGAGCACCACCTAGATGGACAATTGAGTCGAGCCTCACGAGATCAGCAAAAATCTTCCACGCACACATACTTGACCCGACAGGTTCTTGACATGAAGTCAACTCACTCAGGAATCGAGCTATCATGGCCCACCAGAAGCTTTGACTCATACCGAAGAGCGTATGCGTGACAGCGACACCGCACAGACCTCCCAAGATGACAGGCTTCCTCCCTATCCTGTCTGACAGTTTACCCCACTGATACATGAACAGCACGGAAGACAAGGCAAAGGTGCTTTCGATCGCTCCAGAGTACTTCCCGACGCTGGACTTCGGTACGTCGGGCATGAGGTTCTCTACCATCTTGTTCACGTACGGGAACAGGATCTAAGTGAAAGAAGAGTATTCTTAAGGCTCCGGCAAGAAGTTCTCGGCATGAATACAGAGATATCACACAGTCATGTTGAGGCTTGTACTTACGGTGTATCCTATGGGCTCTACTACCCGCGCTGACAGCAGGACTGCCAGCTGCCATTTCGAGAACGTCATCCTTTGACCTCTACTTGTGCAGCGACAGCGCCCGTTCGTCCTTTCGTCCTATACGTCTCGTGTCTCGATTCTCCGCGATATTGTCCTTTTAGACCGGTCGTTTAAGTTTGTAGCTTCTGCGTTCTGTATCAACGAGTGAGCAACTCAAGTCAGGCATGTGAGTGATATGATTCCGCTTGATAGTGTAGAGCAGCGAAGTCCTACAAAACTTGAGTCGCGCTTTTGTGGCTTCGTACATTTAACGAGAGGGGAAACGACGGACGGAGATGAGCGGCGGTTGCATTTTCTCTGGCATTTGCCGTAAGCAGCGGCCAGGCACGATACTTTGATACTGAGCTTCGCGATAAGTTAACCGCAAGCGCAGGCTGCAGAACTCGAACACTTAGGAGCTGTTTGCTATCTTCTGGCGTCCTATGATTTAGCCGCGATACTGATACCGTGCCGCCAGGCTTATCGCATCTCATTTCGAGCATTGACTGTTGGGATAGCCATGTGGCGCTGCGAAAGCACTCTCTTCTCCTTTCCCTGCTCCACTACAAGCACCGCAAATCCTCTGATGCCTCCTTCCCCGCATGATGCTTGCTCTCCTATAGTACTCCTGTTAGGTGCGCTTCCCGAGCTGCTCCACTCCGCCTGACCAAGTCCAGATCGTACACATACATCAGTGCATTCGGGTGGTGAATCCCTAAGAATACCTCTGTAGGAAATTTTCTGCCGCCCAGGGAACAGCAGTGAGCGCGAGTAGTAGAAACAGTCATGCAGCAAAAATGAGATTGGAGGGGCGAGTCGATGGCACTGGTAGCACAAGGGATGGATGGACCTACACAGTGTGCAAGCGCACATCCAAGCACATAAGGTGATAGGCACCCTGGAGACAGCCACAACGTGTGTAATGCCCTGTGTTCAGTAGAGCAGTTGGAGGCAGCGCACCGGCGCCTGTCCTGCTCACTGAGACTCAAGACGTACTCGTATACTCCCCGTCAAGTCCACAATATGGCAGCAAGTCGATGAGTGCGGCGCTTTGCCTAATATGAGATTGAATTGCTTGAGGCAAAGGCGTCTCTAGTGTTCAGAAGCGCAACGAGTGTTTGAATATCAAGCACTCATTCATTCATCGTTCAACACAATCCATGCGTACAACGCTCACATCTAAGCTACTCTGCATTACAACCTCGTTTACTCGTCAAAAGAGAAAAATCGCACGTCATCTATGAAGAAAGATCCACATGAAATAAACGCCTCCCGTCTGATCAAGCACTCACAGCCCACGTTCATTCGTCAAACGTAAAAAGATCAAAGCATCGTTACAAGCCTTCTGCCTCCCTCACACACCGAGACCAGAATTCCGGCCTCCATTCCTTGATAGGAGGGAGCTACGCTTCCCAGCACCAATACTGTCTCACGAGTGGCGCAAACATGCCGCCGCCCCTATCAGACAGCTTGACACCTGTCAACACTCAGTTTAGAGGGATCGGGATTACCCCACCAGTATGGGAAGTCTTTCGCCGCTCCTGCTGCGCCGAAGATGGCGAAGTTGAGGATGAAGTAGATGACCTGAGTACCACCGTCGAGACTCGCACTGTAGGAGTAGTGAGTGAGGAAGTGAAACGATCTGTCAGCGGGCGCTAATACTGTAGGACTGAAAAGTATTGGTTGTATGCTCTACGCGATGACTTACCTGAGCAAGTAGTTGTACTTGACGAACCATCGAGGTCTGTAAGCACGAACAAATCAAGTCGTTAGCAACAGGACTCAACGCCGCGTCGGCTATTGCCGTATGATGAGCGATTGCGCAGAAGCTCACCGGTACTTCCTTGCCCACCATTGGGACATGAAGCCGATCAAGGCACCAGACCACCACATACCTACAGAAGCAAGATCGATCAGCCTCACGCCTAAGGTCTCATGCTGCCCCCGCAGGCGAATAATGAGGGTATCACTCACCGTTGACAGAGTATGGGAGCCAGCCCATATAATTGGTGATGATAGGAGTGTTGAGATTCCTCCAGATACTCTGCTTGGGGAATCGCCTGTACATGAGCCAGAAGGGAATCGGAAGTACCAAGCCAATACCTAAACAAGCGGGAATGAACCAATATGGTCCACCGGCAGTGTACATCTGCTTTCCGAGAGCACCGAAGGTGATAGCCTTGGAGTTGGTACTGATATGTCTCGACCGTCAGCTTTTGTTCAGGTATCCATCTTGGCATAGCGTCTGATGACTTACCCCTGCAAATTCCACCCGGACCAGATTCGACTACCGACTGGGTCTTTCAAGATCTCTCGATGAGCAGACATGATCGACCTGCAAATGTCATAGTAGTCAGTAAGTATACAACTGGAACGATCGTTCTTGTGACGGATCCGCTAGGTATTTGGGTGCAGTGGGTTTACTGAGCACTCACCTGTAGATACAATAATTGAGGGTGGCGCCGAGGAAGGTTCCGCAGAATTGAGCGATGAACACGACTCTGGGTGGGACTTTGGCATATTGGCCAAGCTATGGAATGATACGAACAACCAGTCAGCGTGTAATCAAGCGGCACGAGATCCAAGCGTTCGACTCACCTTTTGGTCTTTGAGCATGTAGAGCGTTTGAAGGGGTGCGTAGTATCCGTAGAGAGATGCGTACATGTTCGCGATAGGTCTACAAATAAAATATGAAGACCAACCAGTCAACGTCACTGCTCTACCGACCGAAGGTCCAAATGCCCTGCTGTACTCACTTTCCAGGGTGCAGGAAGGCGGCAATAAGCTGCACGATACCGTTGATACTGGTGTCGAAACCGGTGACAGCCTTGAGGAATCCCAGAATTATAGCAAAGAAGTAGCCGAAGAGGGTGAAGATCAAGACAGACCAAGCGGGGATGGTGTTGTGGCCGCCATAGTAGGCAGTTCCCATTGACACGGCCATCGAGACTGAGAGATTACAGATCGATCGTCAGAACTGCTCTGATAATTCGAACGCATACAGACGTCTGCCACTCACCAACAAACACGATCAGATAGGCCCACTGAGGGACCACTTTGTACGCCTTCATTTTCTCATAATGAGGGTCCTTAACATCCAGGTTCTTGTTACCGAGTCGGATTCCAGCCCAGCCCGCAAGTATGTCTTTGTAGTGCCACAAGAGGACGTGCATGACGGCAGCACCTGGTGACAGCAAATCAGCAAACGCATTCGATCTCGCCTGTACACCTGGCTCAAGCCAACTTACCACAAGACAAGTTGTGAGTGGCAAGCGACAACTGATACGTCGACGTGTAGTACGGTCGACCATATTCCTGGTACGCGGTCATGTTGAGGGCATTGTTGGAGTCCAATATCTTGCTTTGTTGGTATGACGCTAAAGAGCAGTCATCAGCTTGGCGATTCCCACCATGCAAACAGGAAATAGAATTCAACTCACTTCCATTGGAGGTAAAGATCGAAGTACTCATAAAAGGCAAGCCGTTGGTGCGGCCTTCACCAACATTGCTGTAGTAGCCTCCCATCATCAAAGCGTAACCTATAGCAAGATGTCAATTGGGTGATTTGTTTGCCAATCCCAAAGACTACTCACAAATGAGCAGACCAATCCAGGAATTCCACTGAGAGTTGAAGGGCCACCTAAAGTACCAAATCCCATGAGATCAATATCCAACGTATACTGCAGTGTAAGATGTTACAGACACTAACCATAGAGGATACGCCTGGGTGATAAGAATCCAGTCGAAACTGAAGGAGAAGAGACCAAGACCCTCGTTGGAGGAACCGGCTCCGAACAGCTGTCGCACCACAGTGTGTCGGCCGTTGTCCGCCAAGCAAATGATCGAGACAGCAGTGAGAAGAGGGAACATCCACGAGGGAACGATCTCCCAGCAGAAGATGGCGATGAAGACGATCCAGAAGAACTTCATTCGCTTTTTGTTCAACATGCCTCCGAAGTGCATGGACTGCAGAAGAGACATGTAAGGCAAGGTCTCTGGCCATACAGCGTAGGTTGGGTAGATGAGAGCGGATTGAAGAACACCACAGACCGCATATCCGATACACTGGGTAGCCCAGGTCTGAATAATGGCGACACCTACATTGAATAAACGTCAGCCAGCAGTTTTGAGATGTCCATTGCATGAAATGGACCCACCGGGGTTTATCTCGATGTTGTAGTACAAGTTGAGAATCGCCACGATCGTGACCGCTTCAGCAGTTGAGACCGAGGCAGTCGATGAAAAGATGACGATAGCCGCATGCTCCTTGACTGTGATAGCTCACAATCAGCACACTTTCATGCACCCTATAGAAGTTACAGAACACGTACTGTTGAAAGGACCGGGGTTGAGGTATCGCCATTTCCCTTTGGAAGGGATGACCGCAGCCATAAGATTGCCGAGAACATATGCAATAATGAGCTGGAACAGAGCTGACACCGACGCATTTTGAGGCTATTGCACGTTGATATTAGCCGCGCTGAAGTGCAAGAGGTCCGAACGCCGCGCATAAAAAGCTTACTTTGAAATAGTAGATCTCAGCAAGGACAGCACCAAAGCACGCAAGACCGGCACCAAGGAACCAGAATCGGAAGGTCAAAACAGGAAGATCGGGATCGTCTCGAGGGCTGGAATGCACAGCAGTCAGCTGCTGGCTGCGCATCTATCGACCATCATAGTCTTGCACGTGACTCACTCTACGACATGCGCGACCAGCTGGTCAGCGTTTTCTACGACGATCACCTCTTCCTGTTCGATTTTCGGTTCGTAAACCTTGTCATTGACTTCGTTGACGCTGACAGTTGGCTCGATGTACTTCTCGGACAATTTGTTGGCGTTGTCGTTAATATCCGAGTCCCCAATCCTGGGTAGCTGGTGAATGGCCTCGCTTGAGTCTTCCTCAAGAGGGTCGCGGTCGATCTCTTTCGATGATGATGGCATTGTGAGTACCCTTGTGGTGTATTGACAATGTTTCGTGGTGGGGCATGAAAGGAATCACGTTACTTTCGGGGTACCCGAGCGGCCTTTTATCGACTTCACCTCTTCGTGATCCTTATCTCTGTCCAATTGGTCGATCAATATGCGTCATGAGCTTCACTCTCAGCTGCAGCGCCGGTCGAGCGGTTCATGTCCAAAATCCAGATAAGAGAAAATGGCGTCCGGACACTAAAGTAGTCGCATTCGTCGGACCATGAGCAGTTGATTTGTTCTTTGCTGAAAGATAAGCTGCGGCCCTGAAGCCCTGGCGGCCAAATCCGCTCCGGCAATTTCCGTCAGCCGAAGTTAGCGTAAGCTCAAGGGTTTGCGCTTGCGCCTATGTATAAAGCTCAAAGATTCCAGCCAACATCGAAGCGCTTGCGGCTAGCTTCAATTGGGTTACGTTGCCGCTCGCACCATGTGTTAGACGGAATGCGCTTAGGACCGCACGTCACGTCAACCCGACTCGGACCTGGTTCACACCTCCTTTGGTTCTCGCTTACCTGGACAGAAATATATGAACGCTTGTGCATCTTGGTGCAATACACTGATATGGTATAAGGTACATCCCAACTCGCCAGCACATCGATCATGCCACAGGACCATCGATACCAACCATTGTCGAAGGAGGTGGAAGCAGAGATTCATGAGGAGGTTACTGCAACCAAGGCCAAGAAGAAGTACTTTGAAACGAAAACGATTCTTGCTTTACTCTGTGGAGTGCTTCTAGTGCCCACTGCCACTTGGATCGTCGGCCCCACTAACCTCATCGAGGGTGAGCTCGTCCAGAGCTTTGGTAGCGAAGGTCGCCAACCGGTGTCCCTTTGCGAAGCCACCGATCTTTTGTCCATTCAAGCCCCAAAGAAGAGTGAGCATCAACTTTGCAACTTTGGTCTGCTTCATAAGTATAGCAGCTGAGAGCCTCGCAGATATCTGGAAGAATCTTTCAATCAAGGAGGCGACCGATATCCGTGATTGGCTTTGGCAGCCAGAGAGAGGTCTGAACCTTACAAAATCAGCCATCGCGGCCGACAACGACAATGCAATCTTCTTGATTGAGGCGTATATTCCGCCGAAAGCTGCTGCACTAGCTTACCTCAATGGCTCGGCCGAAGCGCCGCTCAAATATGCCCATGTACGTCGGGATCTACTTGTCCGTCAGTAGAGCTTGATCGTGGTCGCTGATTTGGAATCATTGGGCAGGCCGTGGTCCATCATGGGAATACCGAACAGATCGTGGACTACTTAATCGGACCTTTGCCATTGTCCAGCGAAACTTCGATGCGACCGTTGACTGAGATCTATCATCGACCAGAGATTCCATACAATGGTGAGGAGTGCCTTTCTGCACTGAAAACGGCGCCATCATGCTAAAACACAGGTCTAGCTCATGGCTTCAACCCCAACTCGACTACGATGGGTCTACTTTTGGGCTCCACCTTCGGCCCGATGAGCGACATCACTATGGACCTCTTCGGGGGCATCTCCAAGGGGCATGCCAACGATACATTGATCGGCTCTGCGACAGCACCTATGAGCTACGATGGCTCTTGGAGGAAAGCTTGGGTGGGGCTCAAGCTGAATGTCCCGGGACATTACCTCTTCCCTGTCGACCTTTACGCTTACGTGAGTGTTCTCAAGCAGACCATGTTGGATCAACCCGCACTACAAGTTGACTGAGCATCTGGGCTGATGATCATGATTCGTTTTCCTTAGTTTGATCTGAGCGGAACCGATCCCTCTCAATGGAAGCTCTTGAAATTGGTCTACAACGGCCAAGTGTTCGCTTCCGAAGCCGAGTTCCGGAAAGCTTGGTCCGAAGGCAAACTCAAAAAATCTAAGAAGCCGCTGCTGAATGATACCTCTGAATGGGCGACTCGAACGCGTAAGAACAAGGGCGGCAGGAGAGATCTCGATGACCGTGCTGGACCGAGGAGCGTCAGCTTTGATGGCCTTCGTTTCAGAGTCGATCAAGAGGAGCAGTACCTCACTTGGAGTGAGTAAATATCGATGTAGAAATAGACTGTGAATTGCTGTGAACCGAGGCTGACTTGATTTCAGTGGACTGGTCTCTCTATCTCGGATTCGAGAGGGACATGGGTCTGAATTTCTGGGACATCAACTTCAAGGGGGAAAGGATCATCTACGAGATTTCACCCCAGGAAGCCATGGCTCAGTACTCTGGCACAGATCCTCACCAGGCGACGACTGTATTCCTTGATAGGGCCTTCGGCATGGGCGCATCTGGTAAGTCCAGTCAATTGATCACTCTAAGAGACTTGAGTCGAATGCTGATGAGGTACCACCTACTCCAGTCAAGGAACTCATGGTCGGCTACGACTGTCCCGCCGAAGCTGTCTACCTTCCTGCAACTGTACACACGGCCACCGGTTCTTCAACCCGGCTAAACGCCATCTGCGTCTTTGAGAAAGATTCCACCAAGCCCCTCAGTCGACACACCGGCTGGCTCAAGGACGAGATGGGTGCCATCAAGGGCTACGAGCTGACAGTCAGGTCGATCAGTACTGTTGGCAATTACGACTACCTGTTCGATTTGACCCTTCAGCTGGACGGAACTCTGGAGCTGCGTGTCTCTGCCTCTGGATATCTGCAAGGAGGAGTATGGGATGCAAGCCAGGCTCCGTACGGCCATCAGATCAGGGACACCTCGATGGGATCGTTACATGATCATGTGATCAACTACAAGGTGGACTTCGATATCGCTGGGACTCGAAACTCGCTCATGTCTGCCATGCTTGAGATGGAAGAGACCACTGCACCATGGGTCGACGAAGACTGGGGAGAGGTGAGCAGATGTTGTTCGCCGGCCACTACAAACAGCTCGACACTGACTGTCTTCCTCACCAGACTTTCAAGCAGCAGCGTGTGGTACGAAAGATGATCAAGAGTGAGAACGATAGCAAACTTGAATACGCCAAGAAGTGAGTTTTGCGTACGCTCACTGGATGCCGAAGTTAAGCTGACCAACCCTTTTTGCAGCATGGAGGGAATGTACATTGTCACCAATGAGGAGGAACACAACTCTTGGGGAAACGCCAGAGGTTATGCCATACACCCGGGAGGTATGTGGAATTCATGCTCAAACCAATGTTTTTCCTTACGCGATACTGAGGTTGATTTCCCGATGTATACAGCCAGTACCATTCATCTTACGAACCTCGATTGCAAGCGGACCGAAAACAATGTCAACTGGGCTAAGCACTCTCTGGCAGTGACGAGACGTCACGATAACGAGCCATATTCGTCGTCCATGTGGAACATTCACTTGCCAGGCAAGCCGACCGTTGACTTCTACAAGTTCTTCGACGGCGAGTCGCTCGAGCAGGAAGACGTATGTCACATCATTCATGCCTACAAGTAACTATAATCAGCATGGGCCTCGGCTGACATTGGAGCCTTGAATATACTATAGCTCGTGGTATGGCTTAACCTCGGCACGCATCACCTGCCTAGAGCGGAGGATTCGCCTCAGACCCTGACAAACGTGGCGACGTGAGTGCATAGCTCCACCAGTGTGCCGAAGCCATCGACGCTCACTGACAACCTTCATCAGGTCATCTGTGCTGCTCACCCCCTACAACTTCCACGACTACGACGTCTCGATGGAGTGAGTTTCATGTTCCTCATTCTCTGAAGATCATCCTCTTGGCCGTTGTGGCTGACCAGACTCAACACAGTGCACTCAACGCCATCATACTTAACGCGCCTGAGCCTGGTAAACCCTGGAAAGTCGATGAGAACGGCGTGAAGCCTTCGTACTGCATGCCCCGAAAGCTACCTGACTTCTCATACACCGGGCTCTTGCAATTTGAGGAAGACGGCTCGCCCGCCACGCCTGCCGAGATCATAGAGCAGCGAAGAATCGGTACGTACATCACGCGTTTCCGGTTCTCTCCCTCTTCCTCTCGCTCCTACGGGTTTGTATGAAGCGAGCAAAGCTGACTCAAAATAATCTGTGATTATCCGTAGCCGAATCTTGGCACGGCCTACACGCGCAGATCTAACTTCCACTGCTGCCTCAACCGCTGAAGCAGGCTTTCATAATACACTGGGCTCTGGGGCTCTCTGCCTTTCTAATTTAGCTTAAAACGACCATGTCAAAAACGCACTTTGTTATACATAGAATGTTGATATTGTAGCCAGCAGAATGAATTGTAATGAATCAAAAGGATGCTTGGAGGAGTTCGACGTATATGCCTACAACTGCCTTCACACAAGTGCAGTGCAAGTGGTACAGTACACGTAGATGCTACTCTAGTGAATGCGGTTGTGTGACCAACCACAGGACTCATGTGTGCCTCTCTGCAGATTGACACCAAAAGCCTTCTTCCCACAGGCCATCGATGCGTCAGCCTTACATAGCACCAATCAGCTCCGAAGCTTAGCTTTTTTCATATTCTTGGTGCGGATAATGTAATGATGGACAGCTGTACAATAATTATCATAGTACAGTGCGTTGCGCATGCGCTTTCGGCAACATTTGTCAGTGTGGTACGTAACATGCATGAAACTCGCGAAGACGCATCCGCACGGCGACTAGATGGGACGATGAACGACAAAGGTAAATCAGCCGCAGATCACCGAACGAAAGGCAATACATTTGCATGCGCGAACAATTAGAGTAACTCACGCATTTGATCGCAGCCGCAAGCGCATCCCTAGGCCCGATTGCACCATGTGCTGCTTCGCGACAGAGATAAGAGGGTAACTCAGGGAAATTAAGCCTTATCTATTCAGAGGGTCCGTCTCGGATTAGGCCTAAATCCTTGTCAGCGGCTGCGGCTGTGAGGGTGGTCGTATCGGTACAGTCCGAGTAGTAAGACATCAAAGCATGCTCTGGGTGTGCGCGTAACTCAATGATCCGGCGAGCGGTCACCGGCATTGTATTGCAAGCGTATATCAACACCGTGATCTCTGTTGTGTCCATCAACCAGTCAGTCGAGCGGTGCCATCGTCTTTGCTCGAGTACAGCTCAACTTGTGAAGTGAAACTTGAACAAATTTATCGCAAACCTTTCGCTCACCATGCTGCTGAACCTCACCATCCTCTTCGCGCTCCTTCCGTCTCTTGTCCAAGCGGCCGTCCCAGCCCCCGCTGCTCAAGCGGTGTTCCCCGATCGAGATCGAGTTCGACACACCTACAAGGAATACCTATCCGGTAGCTCGGAGCCTCGACACCCTTCTCCCGAATACAAGGCGAAGGCAGCACAGAAGGCCGCCAAGGAGACTTTAGACCTACAGGCTGCAAAGTATGGGTACGAAGATGCGGAGAATGCGGCTTTTTACGCTATGAGGGCGGAGGCCGGGGCGAGGGACCCCAATGAGAAAGCGCCATGTGAGTAGATCTGCTCAAAGTGCTGTGATTCTGGTCGGACGTAGATAAGATGCAGGGGTCGGATGCTGGACTAGCTGCATAGGTTGCTGACTATGAGAGTAATGTCCTCGGCCAATAGTCCCCCCTTATAACACTTGGGATGCCTACTGGGGTCTCAAGACATTCGGCCACACCAAGGTGAGCAAGACTTCACTTCAGATTCGCTTACGGCAGAAATCGAAAACTGAAGACTTTGATCGCTATTTAGCCTGTCCGATGCATGACAGCGGATAACACGACCCTCTACGATATCGCCATCCTGGGCGCTCCCTTCGACACCGCGACTTCCTGGAGACCTGGCGCTCGATTCGGTCCGGGTGGTATCAGGGGCGGTGCTCAACGGCTTGGGGGTGCGAATCGTCTGCTCGGAAACGATGCATTCCAGGAGCTCGAGATCGGTAGGTTGCTCACGATCACGATCACGCCGTCAAATCCTCTTTCCAGCACGGTTCTACTGCTATGAACTAGTGCAATTGCTGACTAAAGTGCTTTCTTGGCTTTGTAATTACGCGTATAAACAGTCGATTGTGGTGACTCGAGAATGACATTCTACTCCAACGATCTCGCTTTGGCCACCCTGGAAGATGACTACAGGAGCCTCATCAATCGTCCGATCTCAACTTCTTTCAAGAACGGTGAAGAAAGCTTGGCCCTCGATGGTCAACACCATCCAAGAGTGATGATGCTGGGCGGTGACCATACGTGAGTGTGATTCACGGATTGAACTAGACAATTGATCGCTCAGCAAAGGGGATGTCAGCTAATCAAGCTGTATGATCTGTGACGTCTTCGATGGATGCAGTATCGTGCTCCCTGCTCTACGAGCCCTGAACGAAGTTTACGGACCTGTGTCGGTCATCCACTTTGACAGTCACTGTGACTCGCGACACCCCGACAAAGGCACTCTGACCCACGGCGTGAGTTGGTTCCCCGCCTTGCCCTGCTTCCGAAAGTCCATCTCAGCCTGAACCTTCGCCGTTACAAAGATAAAGGGGAAGCTAAATGGGCGATGTGAACTAAATTAACAGGACTACTTCTACTTCGCTTGGAAGGAGGGACTGATGAGCGAGACCAACATTCATGCTGGGTGAGTCAGCCGGCTTGTTACAACCCATGGTCTCAGTCCTATTTTTCCTAGCTGAAGATATGCTAATCTCCCTCTCTGCAGTATCCGATCCAACTGCGACATTCCCTCTGACCTCGAGACCAACTTCGCCACCGTCCTCGCTGACGAGATCGAAGATATCGGATGGAAGGGCGTGATCAAGCGCATCAAGGACCGAGTGGGTGACAGTCCCGTTTATCTGACCATCGACATCGATACCCTCGACCCTGCTTTCGCACCTGCGACAGGAACTCCAGAGATCGGAGGTTGGACCAGTAGGGAGATGATCAAGATCTTGCATGGTCTTAAGGATCTCAAGATTGTCGGTGCTGATGTTGTAGAAGTCGCCCCTGCCTACGATACGACGTAAGTACATGGATAGAGTCAAGCAGGTCTTTGGAGGTTGGAAATAATGGCTGACTGAAATGTCATTGCGCCTCGTAGAGCCGAGATCACGCAGATCGCTGCAGCCGGCCTGGTATTCGAGCTGCTCAGCATGATGGCGCTCACTCCCGTTGTCAAGACCTAGAGTCAGGCCACTAGAGCACTGAACCATAGAATACATAAGGAACGGTAATTGAGAAGTGGAGGATTCGTATTTATTTGGTTACTGCATTTGCCTACTAGAAAGAATCGTATGAAGCTTATAAGGACTATCAAAGTATATGTATGTGTGACTATGTCCCACCCATTTTTCTGTATAAGAGCTTTTGTATCCATTGTATCCCAGATATTCAGTCCCTCAAAGGAGACTCGCAGCTCGTGAGAGGAGAAATGTCCATTTCCATCCGTCAAATTCGTCAACTGATGAAGTCCACTCCACTCGAGAGATCACCTTTATACTACAGAGCGGGGCGCTGCCTCGGATCGCAAAATCATGCTCAAAATCGCCCTTCTTGCTCGACCCGGCACATAGAGGCAGAACGACCCATCGATCTCGCGGATAGCACGTGATGATATGGTACAATTCGATGTGCATGTATGAGTACGGTGTATTTTCGAGGAGTCATTCGTATTCTACTCTACCTTTTTACCTTTACTACTACTCCTGAGATCATGCAATCTACCTCTTTCGACCAGAAATCTGGATAGGGAATAAATCAGCATTTGTGTGTCAAGCAATACTGTCTTGATAAAGCGTAGGGTGGAGCTGAACTCACATAAAACCCAAGGTGACCAGACCCAAAACCCCACCTGCACCAATCAATTCAATCCATCCTTTCCAATTCACTTTCCAACTACCAGTCTTTGCCAATTTATCCAACAGAAGCCATACCGAGCAGTTCCAAATAATAATTCTGAGATCAGGCAGTACATCCTTTACTCCGAATTTGGACCAGAATGTCTTCTTGGCATGTAAGAGTGAGAACACTATTCTAACTAACATAGCTGAACATGATGCTAGGATTAATGATTCCTCTCTTGTCGGTTCAACGTTCCAACTCCACTTGTTGAAGATGGTACTGGTACTGGTATCCGTGCTGGTCATACCAAACAGAGTCAAGGCGAACACTGACGAACTGGCTATCATCCATTTTGACTGTTCTCTAATTTGTTTGGGAGTGGCAGAAGAAGTGACGAACGTCTCTGTGATTCCATTGAGACTCATGAGGGGGATATAACTGATCAGGTAAAGATGTAAGATCGATGGTGCGCTAGTAGATTGATATTGTCTAGGTAAGAGGATGACCGATAAGGACGGGTATAATGGCTGAACGAATGATAAGATTATGGTTGTGAGGTAGAGCGATAGTCTGATGGTCAAGGTGTAGAGGGATATGGTATGAGATGAAGTTGGTGAAGAAGAGGAGTAGTGCAGTAAGAGGGATTCTTCGAGCGGTTGAAAAATGATCCGAGCGATCAACGAACCTGCGGGGTGGTTGATTAGCACCAGGCATATGCCAGGATAATCAGAAAAATGCAAGCTGAGTTCGCTCACCATAGTTCATAGCTACCGCATAACCTCCTTGACCATCTAAAGGGCATATCCTAGCTACTGCTATCCTATCAGCTTCTGTAAGCAAGTGCTTGACAAAGCTTTGTCCAGTATTTGCAAGTGCCAAAGACACCGTGTGCGGGTTGAATCGATCTTCGCTATTGATCACCACATCATATAAGCTAATGTGTGGTAGACGACAAAGATAGGAGAGGAAGCTTACTCTTCTACTTTGCCCGTCCAGAACAGACTCTTAACATCCCACTTAACTTCCTTCAGATAAATCACTACCAACCAGCCTGCCCCGGCCACTTGACCCAGAGCAAATGAGAGCAGAGCATTCTTGTCTCCTAGTGCCAACAGACTTATAACAGTTACGACTGATCTGAGAATTGCCATACCTCCTTCTGCTCTGAGTCTCACACCCAATCTTGGCGGGTTTGATCTATGAATCGCTATGTATACAGGTTCTATAGAAAGTTCCATCAACGAACCAAGGATGTACATCCCCAAAGAAGGGTAAAAATCTGACTGGGATGTTGTAGTTGAATCAGAGCTGTGGATATATATCAATCCTACTATCACTGAAATGACTAAACCCAGCTGGAAAGGTATCATCGATAAAGTTTTGACTTGTCTTTCATCTTTTTGAACAACATCACCGGGTGGTTTTGATTTTGTCCGTAAGAGAGCATTTCGAATACCCTCCCGGGATAAGAAGAGGATTGTTGAGCAAATCAGGTCGAACTGGATAGCAGCTGTACCGAATACTGCTGGAGAAGCTAATCGGAGTAATACCTGATTGAGAGTAAAGGTCAGGAGTCGGGAGAGGAGTTGAAGGAGGACGAGGGATCTGGCTGTACGCAGTGGATTGGAAGTAGTAACATGTCCACTTGATGGTAGCTCTTCTGATTTGGGAGGGATTGGTGATGGGTGCGAAGTCATTTTCGGATCATATCATCTTGCTTGGGTATGATGACAACGATAAAACTGCAGGGTAGGGAGGGAGAAAATATTGATGGATGACGTGCAGCAAGATTACACGCGTCATCAACACGCACAGACCACGGTCAACTCCGCATCTCTCGCTCAAGATGATCGATGAGATGGGATGATGATGATGGGATGATGGATGATCAACATCGTGTAGTATCATTTCCAGCATAACACACTGCAAGCGTACATAGATACATATAGACATGAGGTAGACAACGACAACACGGCCCTTTCATCCTTTCTCTCAGTAGACTATAGATCATAAAAA
Organism: Kwoniella botswanensis; assembly: GCF_036426115.1. NCBI lineage: Eukaryota > Fungi > Basidiomycota > Tremellomycetes > Tremellales > Cryptococcaceae > Kwoniella > Kwoniella botswanensis. The sequence continues at coordinate 1,338,270 of NC_088601.1, read as the reverse complement.
CAAACCTGTAATCACCATGGCAAGACGTAGGATACCCACACGATATCATCCCAAATCAAAATCACCTCCTTCAAAATTGAAGACCAGGCTGGACTTCTTGACATATGCGTTGTGAGTTGAGCTATCGTTACGAGTACCTTTTAAATGAATCGTCTTTTTCCTCTCGTCATATTCCTATCCTGCTATTGACGATCGAGACGTGGTTCTACTGTAGGACCTGATGCTGATCTGCTATCCAATGTAGTTCTCGACTACCACCCAGACAACTACCCTTTCTAGCCATCTATGCGTACATTATAATATACGCTGCGGATAGAGGATGGGTAAATAAAGAGAGCTTAGGAAAGGGAGGTGCTAGTATAGTAGGAGTATTGAGCATGGGTGAGTTCTGTCGCAAATCACAGAAGTATATCTCCCATCCCAACACAACGCACTCTCGCTGTTCAGCTAATATAAAGGTTTTCATCCCGATCAGTCACCGGCTTACTGGTATCCTATCGATTCTCGTCGGCCATTACGAAATGGGATGAAGGTAGACTAGTATGGGCTGCTGTTAGGATAACGATCAGAGATGGAATGAGGATGGTAAGTGATTCCACTGCACTCCCTGCAAATTTCATTTTCCCATACAGGCTAACACCCGAAGCCATACTCAGCTATCCGTCCCTTCTTCCAGTTCATCATCAACAGACGATACTTCACTCCAATCTTCGCCCGTTGATCTAGGCGGAGCCGAAGATCAGAGTCAGCATTCGGACAACCCTAAGCCCAGCGATCTATCTTCTGAGCTTCAGGATAGGTCTAAAGTAGAAGAGGGGAAAGACCCAATGGCCGAACGAGTCGATGAACTAGCTGGGTTACTAGTCGGATTCGCATTCGCTCTACAGTATGTCCGTTTTTGTCCGTCAACGAACAAGTCACTTGAAAGCTTATAGGTAGAAATGTTCGCGGTTTATGGTTTATAGGCATCATTTGCACGGTACGAGACCCCTACCTCAGCCTCCACTGTGCGACCTCTTACCTCAGGCATATCTCTCTTCGTTGAAAAGGACAGATGCCAGAGTAAGATTTGCAGAATCTCACGCTGGTCCATCATCCTTATCTTTATCTGAACTACCATCAACCAATTCCGACTCGAAGTCGAATGATGATCCTTCAAGACCAGGGTTGGGAAGGAGAGGTACAGGACCTCGTCCTACTGTGGATGGATCCTCGGAATCGGGGGAGGATGAATGGGAATTATCGAATCTAAGATATAAAGCTGAAGAAGCTGTTACGAAGTTGGCGGAGGCTGTTGCTTTATCTGGATCAACCATTGGAGATGAAGGGTTAGATTTGGAATTGAAACAGCAATTAAATCAATTGAATATACCTGATAACACCGATACCGAATCGGTATCTTCCAAGAGACAGAACGTGGAGATAAAGACAAAGACCAAGGCTAAATCTAATTTACATTCACCGAACCCACCAAATCTGCCGCTTTCTCTCTTGAAATTGATCGAATCGTACATAATTGGATTATCTGCAAATGGAGGATGGAATGATTCAAAGAGAGAAAGAGGATTGAATATCGTCAAAGCGCTTAGTGAGAATTTAGGTGAAGCTGAGAGATTATCATCAAGTAAGTCTATCGGAATCTTCATTTTGGATCGTATTGCAGGGATTGAATCGAGTATTGACTGATTCATGTGGTTGTCTCCACATAGATCCACCTCCTTTACCTTTAACATTACATCTATCGCATCTTCTCAACATCTACCTCGCTGCCTTACCATGCTCCCTTCTATGTGTCGTCGGTGGATATTCCCTGATATTCATCACGCTAATCGCTGGATGGTGTTTGTTGGGATTGGAAGCGTTGATAAGTGAGGTCGGAGGTGTATTCGGTAGTTCAGGTGAGCGGCTGGTCATACCTTCGTTTCTTTCATTCATGAAATACAAATGCTCAAATATATATTTGTTTGATCCTCGACTTGCAGAAAACCATTTACCATTACCGCTCTTCACTCGACAGATACTTGACGAATCACTCGATATCTCTCCCCAATTCTTGACTTACTATAGGAATAGATTGATCAGTAGAGTACAAGATAGCGATAGTTTAGAATACCAAGATGAGATTAATGAGCTGGATAGGAAATGGAGGAGGTTGGAAGGTGAATGGATACCTTCTTTTTGAACATCAACATTCACAAATTGGTATACTTACGTTTTCACCAAGACCAAATATGGGATTGTATAAATATGCTTGTTTCGCAAATAAGGATGAATGGATATACGGATAGATGGACGATGATGTTGTATAACCCATGTCATGTATAATTTAGATCTCATAATCGAAATAAGGTGTGGCATGAAGGGAAGGTTTCTTCTTGACTTCTTCTGTCTCCTACTCCAACTTATGGCGTTGGTACTTACTTATTCGTCCAATGAATCTAGAAGAAATAGAGTTACAGATTGGTTAGACCAAACATCCCTATCAAATAATCGAGAAGGGAGCGAGAAGTTCAAAATCAGTTGGTTGCAATCTATCAAACAGGTTTATAACCTTTCTTGATAAAGCACTTGGACTGCTCCCTGAGTACTCGAGAACTAGGACCGAATCAAGACGATGTTCGGGTCTTCTAAAGAGACATCATGATTTGTTTCTCTCGTTGGATGAGATGTTGAAGATCATATAGTACCGTCTGTACGTGAACTTGACTGAGGCACTGTTATGCATTTTGGACTATTGGCGTCTCCGGCTTTGGTTCGTAGAGTAAAATGTGAAGAACCTGGTTATGGAAGGCCCAGGACATGCTGTCCCGCATCTCCTGCAAAATCACTCTTTTCCATAAGTGAAGGTCGTTGTGGCAATGACAGCATCGACTTTCATGTTGACTAACGCTCTTTTGATACATGATTTCCCAATGTCATGGGTGATCCTTTCAACGACGACAAGTCCTTTGTTGAAATGAGTGTCTGCTGCACAGCTTCAACAGAGGCTGAAGACGTCTTGTTCTCTACAACAAAGGGTCAATAAGAATGACTTTCTTCTCTCGCCTCTGTCCAGTTGTTATTTCGTCTTCGTCACCCCTCTATAATATGTGTGTGTGAGAATTAGGTTCATTCGATTGTTAAAGCTCTTCTCTCTCTTTACATCTTCGCAGTTCTAAGACAACATTCGTTGATCACCTTCCGCATCCCATCTCCGATCACGGCATGTCATGTCATCAGTCAACTCAAAGAGAAGAGCTCTTCTGGGGCGCATTCCTGGCTTTCGATCAGCAATCAATCGCTCTCACGTCGCAGATCAGTCAGTCCTCTGATCAAGCCTTGAGGACCAATGCAAATTATGGGACCCTTGGCCCTTTCACCTCTGTCAATGACTCTTCGGGAAGAACTTCCTTTTTCAACATCAAGTGCCGAACAGAGGGTGTTGATCGTCTTCAAGCTCCTGACTGGCTTCAGACAATCTCGGCAACTCTCCAAGTGAGCGAAAATTTCGAAACAATGGGACTCAGTACCGAAAATCAACTCTGCCTGCACAAAGAGTCAAAGTGCGATAAGCCGCCTGCACCTTTTAGAAGAGAATTGCAATAGTGGTCTTTCCCCCATTATCACAATCGCGACAGAGTTACTCTTCCCGAGGCCTTTTTCATTAATGGGAATTCAGCTCATACCATGCATGGGTATCCACCTGAGATCACTGTTCGAAAGCTGTTAGAAAACACTTTGATGAACCAAACGATCGAGCCTTATTCAGAACAACATCAGCCTGGCCAAGATTGTTCTGTAGAAACCTCAAAGCACGTCATTTCCCTACTTGCAAAAGACGGATTCGCAAAATATCGCAATGATCAGGCTGATACACCGAAGGGACAAAGCTTGAAATTGCATGCTCATTGTCCCTTAGATGAGCGGGGTATCATATACTCAATCAAAGATGTCGGAGACAAGGATATCCGTAGTAGTTTCCCTCCGGAGGGAGAAGGAGACCAGCCATTCGAAGGGAAGGTAGCGTACGAGATTGACATTGATTGGAACGATGTGGTAGATCCGAGTCTTGCCGGACCGGAGCATCCTTTTGATGACGTGACACATCGCATAGTGAATGATTGAGACATTTGAGGGCTCTCCTGGACGGTATAGTCTTCCGAGGCCATAGTTGTCTACAACATGCCATATAACACACTCTCACATGATATCGTATACCTGCTGGGACGATTTTCATTAGTACTGAATCTTCTGAGGGGCAGATGCGGACTTCAGATCTTGTGATATGCTGTACAGTCTCTACATCCTCAAGGTCGTAAGCTTAGCGGGCAATGTTAGTCTGCTTTGTATTTCAACTGCATATTCCCAAGAGCAGCTGTTGAGGTTCTCGAGCGGTCATTGGCGGTCATGTATGACCGTCAAATACCTAGGTCAGTCAACTACCTCTTGACCTGTCCTCCAGAGAAATCATTTCGGTCAGTCGAAAACAGAAAGCGAAGCACAGCTGCTGGTGGAGGCTTCTGGCAGCCTCGTCATCTTACTTTGAAAGGGTTCCTTTGATTAGCGTTCATCCTTCCGCACGGACTCTCGTTTTCATTTCAGTATCGCAAAAAAATAGGCTGTAGCAGAAAGACAGTGACAGATATGACACTAGGGACTGCCACTAAAGGAGGTAATCGCATCAAAAGAAAAATGAGGGTGTCGACAGGATAAGCTGTGTGGAAACACACAAAGGATGAAGATTCTTTTGTACCTAGATACTGAAAATTTTGATCTCTTATCGCTACCGCGTTGCATCCCTGTACTAACCCATGTAGATCTGCAAAACGGCCAAGATACATCCTCGATGGTACTGCATGATGTTTGTTCCTCTCGGCAGATACATACATTACCTGGAGCGCTCAGAATTTTCTTCAATAAGGAGCCCCTTGGTGATTGTTTTGTGATTTAAGAGCTACTATGGCCAACCTAGGCGGTGATCCTACATCGGGATATGACCAAGATAAATCACAAGGAGCGAATGAAACTTACAGTAGTTCCCTCAATGCACAACCAATAAAAATAACTACCCCTTCACCAAAGACTAGCGGGAACCCAACTCCCTCATTCGATCGCAACAGAGACGCATCACCTCCAATAACATCATCGCCGTCAACGCTTCCTGCACCTATCACTCCCCTTTCATTACGAAAGCAAATCATGATAACTATAACACTCTCGCTGACGACAGTCATCACCTCGAGTAGTGGACAGATACTGAACATCGCTTTGCCTACAATTCAAGATGAACTGGAAGCAGAGGATGGGACACTGCAAAGGCTTCTCTCATCGATCAATTTATCTGTTGGCTGGTGAGTGATCTCCCCCTGGACTCCAATTGCATTGCACTGTCACTATGGCAGAACTTGGAAATAAGGATGACAGATTTGCATTGGGTGGTTTAACTGACCAGACTGTATTACACGACTTCCAGTCTACTCTTATTCAGCGGCAGAGTTGCCGATATCTACGGAAGAAAGAAAATATTGATTCTTGGGTTATTAGTGTTCACCATCTTCAGTTTGGTGGGAGGATTCCTGCACAATGCCTCGGGATTGATAGTCAGTAGAGCTGTTACTGGTTGTGGAGTCGCCATGACGTGAGTGCGTCTGTCTCTCCAAGAACACCACCCCTCTCACTCAAAACCACCATGCGGGGAGAAGGAGTTAAGACCCTCTCGGATATGAATCTATGTCATCAATACTTCCAGCTGATCCCTTGTCACATTGGTCATACACAGAACACCGAGTACAACGGGTATAATAGCGGAACTTTTCACGGGAAGATCCAGATCAAGAGTATTCACCTGTTTCTCTGCCGGTTTATCCTTGGGAGGTATATTAGGTCTGTTGATTGGTGGTTTATTCGTGTCTTATGTCAGGTGAGAGCTCTGTATTTAACCTTTGGCAATCACAGCAAACCACGAAAGGGCACCAGCTGATTCGCTGTCCTGTTATTACACAGATACACCTGGCGATCATGCCTTTTCTGCGTTGCCGGCATCAGCTTCCTTACCAGCATCCTCGTCATGATCACTATTCCCTCGGATGGGTCTCATACGTCCAGCAAACATGTTGACTGGCCAGGTGCAACTCTTATCACCACCGGATTAGTTCTTTTTCTATACGCTATTACTGGTGCTTCAAGTGCGCCTGAAGGGTGGAGAACCAGCTGTGAGTCCATGGCTAATCGCCATCTCTCCCAGACCCACAGCAATCTATATATACCACCACTTAACTGGTTACATACTTGAAAGAATCTGAACGCTTACATATCCTCACTTGTTGTTGTACAGATATCATCTGTCTCCTCATCCTTGGCATCATCCTCATCATCTCATTCTTCTTCTGGGAACATTACGTTACTGTCAAGACTAGTGATCCACCATTGATGAGATTGGCATTATGGACCAGAGCCAGAGGTAGACTTGCCGCATTGTACTTTACCAGCTTTTTAGCTATCATGGGGTTCATCGTGAGTCCAATTGGGCAGTTATGAAATGATCGAGAACTAATCTCGCTCTATGTACCCGTCAGCCGACATTGTATAATGCCACACTGTACTTTCAAGAAGTCCAATCCATCAGTCCGGTTGGAACGATGTTACGGTTCCTACCCACCGAAATTGCAGGTATACTTTGTTCAATCATGGTGGCTCTGTTGATTCACAGGGTCCCGGCTTACTGGTTGTTTGTTGCTGGATTATTGGCTTGTGGGTCAGTCAATTCATATCATTTCATCATTCTCACACACTTGTCAAGATCCATACCGTGTGTGGTATGATATATTAGCTGAGGTTTTGTTGGGGATTGCAGGTTCGGAAACATGTGTTTTGCAATCTCGGAACAAGATGCAGATTACTGGACATTGCCTTTCCATGGAATGTGGCTGATCGTTTTCGGAATTGATTTGTGAGTGACTGGCGTTACCTTAGAAAGAAATCTTCCCAGATGCGGTCTACCCAGTGGTTATGCGGCGTTTCTCGAAGCTTGCCAAAGTGTGCAGCTGATGCCTTTACAACGAATCGCATAGCTTTCTACCGACCGGTTTGATATTTGTCTCTGCATTTTCCCTTCCTGACGAATATAGCGTTGCTAGTGGTTTATTCCAGACCATTCAAAGACTGGGAGGTTCGATTGGACTCGCAGTAACTTCAATCATCTTCGATTCTCAATACAAATTGTCAATATCTCGAGGCTCTAATGAACAGATGTCTTATCTAAAGGGAGTCCAAAGCTCATTCTGGTTGAGTGCAGCGGGTTGTTGGTTCGGAGTATTCGTGGCGGTCGTAACGCTAAGAGGGCTGGGCGTGTTTGGGAAAGAGGGACTACAAAGAAGCGAGACGAGAGAACAAGATGTGGAGAAGTGAACGACTAGGAGAGGAATGTTATAGATACCATGTCGTCCATCATTTGTCATTTGATTATATGAGATATTGAACCCTGTGCCAGACTGAAGAATAATGTGCTTGGATTGCAGATGCATCAATGTAACGCGTCAAATGTCAAGGGTTGCGCTTTCGCCGAGACCGTGTGTGTCCGTCCTTTCTGTTATGCACTCTCGATATGGAAATCGGTGATCAAGAGCACCGCCTAGCGTTTGACCGATCCTTCTCAGCTGGAACAAGGTTTTCCCGTATTTCATTCTCCCGGACTGGATTTCCTGATCGAGCTCCGTACTCGAAGTCTCGGGCTTGAAGCTTGGCTTCTGTCTGATTGTGGCAGGGGGCGGTTAACTCGAAGTTTTTGTTTTAGCTACGATGTGTTTAGATGTTCATTGTGGTCGCATGTGAAGAGCACTCAGTACTGTAAGTGGAGAGTCAGCTGTATATTATAGTGGAGAGATAAATTCACAATGCTATAACATTGACAGATCGTGAACAGACTGCGAAGGACTCGGTTTTTCTCTGCTGGATATCAGAATCGATCGTCAAATAGACATTGCGCTCCTTTATGTTGCATCTCGGACTATGACATGGACAACATGGTATGATGCGTATATATCCCCTCGCCTACAATATCATCAAATGCTTATCGCCAGATCAAGGCAGATTCCCCCATCCAGACCACTTGGGACTACGACTGGGTTTTTATGTGGTGGGCGATACACCTATTTCTTCTCTTGCTCTTTGGCAATAGGGTGTTGTTTAGATTGGGAATCGCCTAGAATACCAGAAGTAGATCTGGCGGTGAGAGTCTCAGAGCTAGTGACAAATGGGTTAGTATGTCCGATCCCATAGTTACTAGCCGTGTGAGCCACAGAGCCATCGATAGATTTGGGCTGTCTGCATCCAGCCAACCAATACGTCAAATTCCGAAGTACCAGTACCAGTATTATTCGATCCAGTGAATCCAATGGTGGATTGTTGTTGTTGAGAAGACATCTTATGTGGTGAATGTGATTCTGATATGTGTCTGATATGATTGTTGCTGGGGGGAAAATAGACATTCCGTCTCTATGTAGAGGGTTATTTATACCTTCTAACTGATGGAGTATAGAACAGTACGATCTGGCATGGTAGCCTTAGCCTTCTTTGAAAGGATGTTTACCCGAATGATGACTGGTTATCCCTCGGTCTATCAGATTATCTTAATATGATCATCACATTGAGCGAACCTTCTCGACTGTATGAATGTTTACTCGATATAGCTAACCTCAATCCATCAACCTAAGATTGCATCGGGTCTTCTACGAGGATTCGACCTGTGACCCCTTGATGATATGGATATATTAGAACAAGCTTCTTTTCAGGTACGATCGAATTAGAAGGTCGAAGACAGACTCTCCAATATTAAGAACGTCATCTTGTCACTGAGGCAGATCGTACGTGCACTCCTATAGTTCTCTTCACATATGGTACCGTATACATCGGCTTCTGTTAGCTGAGACTTGTGCAAGAGAGTGATCAAAAGGAAGCGATGGGAACGTGCATGCCTTTAGATGAAAAGACGATCAGAACACGTCGTCGGCCACAAGGTTGCCTATTCATAGCTCCGTGAGGCCCATTCATCGCACGTCATCGAGAGAAAGAAACATCTTCTGTTTTTGCGTTCATCTGTTGTATAACGTGGATCTTCAGGCTTCGATCTTGCCAGGGGTCAAATAGCCATTAGGAGCTCGGAGCCAACGGAAGTCCTTGGATATTGCTGTACCTATCATCAGGTGGAGCTCATCGAATAGCCAAAAAGGAGCAAAATCGGTATCCTACATATCGTGTACGATAATATACAGTAAATTCTCCCCAGCAGGGTAAAGAATCGTCAGGTCTGATCTTCGCATACAAAATCTGGCCTTCAAGCCTACACTAAGTGGGGCAAGAAGGTCTCCTCATTCAATGTATACACGTTGGCCTGCTATGTCATTTGACTATGTTGGTACGTCAGTATGTCAGTACTGCTCATATACATGATAATGTATTCTGTGAGCATCATTAGATCTGCATGATGAATGCAACCCAACCTTCGATCAATTCAATTCTTCTGCCTCCTATGCTATTCATACTACTACACCGCATGTATCCATATGCCGAATGCCCAATACCATGCATCCATCTAATTTCTTATATACTACTGTAGGTATATCGATCTCTATATCCATCCATCTACTAATTTCCAAGATACTTGCTCATTACACTCTCTCTAATCTTCCTTTCCGGTGCTCTCTTCCCAGTCCACAACTGGAACTGAACCAAACCCTGTAAGACCAGTATCTCCACACCCGGTACGGTCTTCCATCTACCTTTACCTGCAATCTCAGCTAATTCGAGTAAAGCAGTTCTGTAAGGTTTATACGCCAAATCAATGACCACTCCTCCATTACCATTACCTAACAGACTCTCGGGTAGCTTGATTCCTTCATCATTTGATGAGGGAAGTACCAAAGAAGTTCCAGGAACAGTCGAAATTATTACCGAAGGATTGACGACTTTATCGAACGAATCTACCACCACGATGTTATAGTTGGATGGGAAAGAATCTTTAACTTTGAGGGCATTTTCCAAAGTTCGATTAAACAAGTATATAGTCTTGATTCCGACTTTGTACAAAGCATAGATTGCTGCTCTGCAAGTACCCCCCGCACCAATTACCAATCCCTCACTTTGACCAACTTTCGTATTGGCAGGAAGGTCTGAGACGGTAGCTTGATAGATCGCTTTCCAATCTGTATTTTCACCATGTAGTTTTCCATCGGCTTGGGGGACAATGGTATTTACTGCACCAATGATCTTCACATCTTCAGAAACAGAATCAAGATGAGGGATAATATCAAGTTTCAAAGGTATAGTCACACTTGCTCCACCAAATTCCGGGGATTTGATAATATCTAATACTCCTTGATCTACTTTGTCTGATTCGTGTAATCCATATTGATGAGGGTATCCTAAAGATTGGAAACCGGTATTATGGAGTGTTGGGGAGACTGAATGAGCGATGGGACTTCCAAATAAGTAAAACTTCTTGGCGGGTAACAATCCGATGGAATTTCTAATTTGCAATACCTGTTTTACGGTGAGTTGTCCAGGAGCAGCTCGGGAGGGAAGTAGTTCATGTGTGACAGGAGTGAGTATCGGGTTGAGAGCTCGCGAAAGTTGTCCGGCTGATCCCATGTTGATAGCTAAGAGTGGCTTGGATCCAGGTTGAGAATTGATTTCTTCAGCAAACAAGGACAATTTCGAGTTGTCCGTTAAAGTCTTGGCCGTACCAACTATCTTGACTATATCACCGTATTTAGAACATAAGGAATATTTAGATCGAACAGCTTGTTTGTCCCATGCCATTGATCCAGTCCAGTCATGCCAAGATGCGATGATGTGTGATTTACCTTTACCTCTTGATACTGTCTGAAGCAGATCGGTAGGCCAAGCTACTTCGAGATCCACATATTCACATGCCGATCGGATACCTAATTCTACCATCGATTGATACAGGGCAGGTTGGTCCGATGGTGCCATACCACCTTGATCTTTCGACCGCACTGAGAACACGATAGGCAGGGAAGTGGCGAGTCGCAAGGAAGCAAGTTGCTTGGCGACAAAGGAGGGAGGCGGCAAATCAGGAGTGGTAGGTGCTGTTCCAGTGGGATTGAGCAGATCCACTCGGAGTTCCACAGCATCCGCACCTTCCGTCAACTCGTCGATCTGGGCCAAGGCAGGAGTAATGTCGGGGAAAGTCAGTGATAAGAAAGCCGTTGGACTATCTGCTGACAATCTGGGTCGGTTCGAATCGATTCCTTTGATGAAGTTGAAGAATCTTCCACACTCCCTTCTCATAGCTTGTTCATGCTGTTGAGGAGACTGACCACCGACCGGTTCCAAGACGTTGTAGAATTCATGGCTCGAACATGAAGCATACCACGGCTCTCTTCGCTTGAAGACATCGGCGAAAGTCTCACCCCAATTAGGTCGAGAGGCGGTATTACCAATGGATGAAAGGAAATTATCGATATCTTCCAGAGCTCGGGTGACATGGATAACTAAACCACCTTTGGAGACGTGTGACTGAAGGAGCTGTCGTGCGACTTCCGTTTCAACCACACCGCCACCTAAAGCGATCACATGATTACCCTTTCTTTCCTGGATATATCTACCTAATATTTCAGTTTCCACACGTCGGAACTCTTCCCAGCTATTGGCAGCCACAAAGTCCGCGACGGACTGTTTAGTCTCCTCGAAAAAGGTATCATCGGCATCGGTAAACTCTCCACCAAGTACGTCAGCAGCTAATCGACCGATATAAGTCTTGCCAGCACCTCTCATACCGATGATGAAGATGGGGTGTTCGGATTGAGGTTGATCGACGGGAGTGACAGCTTTGGCTGAGGTGGAAGCTTGCTTATGAGTTTCGAGTTCGACTCCTTCGACAGGTATACCGATCTATCACTCGTCGTCAGCATGTGGGAGGAGGCTGCAACCATATTCCTTGTGTACGTACCTTGTTCTGAAGATCATCCCAGAAGTTAGGCCATGTCTTCTCAACGCATCGCTTCTCTTCGATAATGGTCTTTTCGATGATACAAGCCAAGACACTGAAGGCCATTGCCACTCGGTGATCGTCATAACAGTGTACTGATGCACCTCGAGCAAGAGATGTAGCAGCTTTACCGATTACGATGATTCCATCATCGAACTCATCAGTTTCCACGCCAAATTTGGCTGGGATTCGGTAGGTTTTGCAAAGTCAGCCATATAAGTACAAAGGATGTTAGCACGACTGTCTGACTCACCCAACTGATCTCTCATAGCTTTGATTCTATTACATTCCTTCACTCTCTGGTTGGCAATACCGTAGATCCTTGACGCCGCAGGTGGAAGGCCTTCGACTTGTCTTTCAGGCAAAGCAGGTGTGTTGGCAACAGCAGCAAGGACCGAAGCAGTCAAGAAAGCGTCCGTCATAGGTTCCATATCCACATTGCCCAGTGCTCTAAGCTGACCGACAGGGGGACCAGTAACTTTGGTCGAAGTGAGAGTTTGTTCGACAATACATCCCATAGGTTCTAACACTTCTTTAGCGAATCGTGCATCTCCTTGTAAAGATGATGAACCGATATTTGAGATGGTACAGGTGGTTCCGGTGATAGCTGCAATGGCTAGGGGGTAGGTAGCACTTGATGCGTCTGATTCGACTGAATAATCCGAAGGGTTTTTGTAAGTTCCCTTGGGAATTACGTAGATGTCCAATAGGTTGCCTGAAGCATCTTTCTTTCTTTGGACGGCAATTCCGAATTGTGCCATCATGGCTGTTGTCATATCGATGTACGGTTGAGAGATGACTTGACCACCTGTCAATTCGAGGACGACTTCCTCGGCGGCATAGGGTGCACAAAGAAGAATAGACGAGACGTATTGACTTGATACTGAGGCGGCAAGCTTGATGTGTCCACCTTTGAATCCGTCAGTCTCAATATCTAGCGGAAGACATCCTTCACTTTCGACGTATTTGATCTTGGCTCCGTTAGCGGAGAGCGCGTCGACTAATGGACCGATAGGTCGTTGTTTCATTCTTGCGTTTCCGGTGATGATGGTGGATTTCTCGGTCGATGCGGCACCAGAGACCATAGCGCAGACGGTGGTCAGGAATCGAGAAGCTGTACCGGCGTTACCGAGATAAAGCTCTTTGCCCTTGGCGGGAGCAGAAAGGGTACCTCCACCACCTTCGACAACGATAGTGTCACCTCCATCTTCCCATGAGAAGACTGCGCCCTAAGGAGATATAAGGTTCAGCTGCATAACGCAATCTTCTAGCTTGGGCTAGCTTACCTTGAGCTCAACAAGAGCGTTCATCATGACAGCAGTGTCATCGGAGTGCAGCAAGTTCCTGATTCTACAAGTTCCGGTAGCTAAAGCGGCGAGTACAAGAGCTCTGTTGGATATAGACTTCGATCCTGGTGTAGCCATGGTGATGGGTGATTTGGTAGGAATGCCAGAGATGACTGTAGCAGCTTCGCACAGGACTCGCCTTATCACTTCATCCGCAACGACCGAAGCTCGTTCTTCGTAGGTTTTACCAATTCTTGAGAGAAGTACGATCTTCTTAGCTGGACCAGAATTCTTCTTGTCGATTCTCATTATATCCAACAATCTGTCTACAGAGAGCTGGCTTGAAGCTGGTAAAGAGGTGATTCTTCGGTCAGATAACGAAATGGGCAATCCATAAGCTTGAAGACATCTCGTTAATCTTCCTACAGCAACTTGACTGAGGATACCGAGTTGCCTAGCTACCTCAGCTTCGAGAATGATACCGACAGATACACATTCACCATGAAGCATTGCAGGAGTGAGAACAGCTTCAATAGCATGCCCAATTGTATGACCGAAATTGACCAGATTTCGTAAGCCTGTTTCTCGTTCGTCGATAGTGACGATATGGGCTTTAACGTAGATCGATCCTGAGACGACCTGGAGGAGCAATGATTGAGCGTGTGATCGATCAGATGCGAATCGGCCGGCTGTGGATGAAGTGGTGGGCTTGGTAGATGCGGCGAGGGAGATTTCGGCTGACCGAGATTCGAGAAGAGCAAAGTCGTCATCTTTCCAGATTGCGGCGGTCTAGTAGGTGGATCGGTTAGTAAGATTCCTTGACATATGGAAGTAGGAGGGAAGTAAAAATGATATGACATTGGCTCGGCAGAGATGCTACTCACCTTTACGACCTCAGCCATACCGTTACTGACCTCCCTCGGAGGCAAGGTAGTCAAAAAGGCCAAATCCACAAAAATGTACGATGGTTGCCAGAAAGCACCAATCAAGTTTTTACCATGAGGTGTATCTATGGCTGTTTTACCTCCTACGGCAGAGTCCACCATCGCTAAGAGTGTAGTGGGTATTTGTACGAATTTGACTCCTCTCATGCTACATACACAAAGAGTGCAATTAGCGAATTAGTACGCGCGATGTCATTGTATCTTCGGAATAGCTCGAAGACAGGCATAGACCACTTACAAAGTAGCAGCTACGAAACCCGTCAGATCACCAATAACTCCACCTCCAAAGGCCAACACGACAGTATCTCTAGTAAGTTTCTGATCTAACATCCAATCTTCGATTTCTTCTTTTACCTTTCTTGATTTTGCTGTTTCTCCAGGAGCTACCTCGTATACCAAGAATCTAGCCTTTGAGCCAGTTTCGTTAAAGGCATGTTTGAGATCATCGAGATAGATAGATGAAAGGTTGGTATCGGTGATCAAGACGTATGCTGATGAAGGTAGATTGCTGGTGATTGTTGAAAAGATGTAAGGGAGTAAATGGAATCCACAATGAATCGATTCGTTCCCCAATATAGAGATTTTGAGGACGTCCGCCAAGGGGGAGGTGGAGGGGACGGACATGTTGGTCAAATTATACCTCTCTTTTGACTGACAGGATGAGGGGTTAGAGTGAGAAGATGGTCTCCGTAGATGGATTTAGACCTTTTTACAGTTGAGATTGACACCAGTACGGATCACCTCGGACTGACTCTTTGACTCTTTGACTTTTCATTCCAACATATCTAATTCGACACTTTCACCCGCTCACCCTGAATTATCCCCAGAAATCACGTGATACCGCATGGACTCAGATAGACACGTGGCGTGGCGAGAGACTAAGCTTAAGATACTCGAGTATCGTTCGAAGGTCCGAGCGCGTATCCAAGTGCAAGTGAGAACTGTACGAGTACGATTGATTCTCATTTATAGCTAGACATCCACAGCACAGCTAGACCCGAAGGTACAATATGACACTCATCAGTGTGTTCGTAACTTCCCCGGATACCCATTCGGAGAGAAGATTCGATACTTCTCTCACTATAGGTCAACTCAAAGTGAGCTTTCTGTTCCATTTGTTCCGATCAGGCTCATCGTATATAACTCGTATACAGGATAAACTCGTACCCATCACAGGGATCTCGCCTCAATACCAAGTCCTATCGCTTTATCCAACTTCAGACTCTGTACTTTCCGGTTCATCAAAAGCCATAGGTCAGTTAAGTGAAGAAAACAGGACTTTGGTTGAATATGGTGTCAAAGAATGGCAATGTATCAAGGTGAGTCAAGTATAACATGCAGATAGAAGGATGGAGTCCAAATATACCGAGATGATATCTGACACCAATGGCTGTAGGTAGATAATACAGATCCAAATTATAGACCAGGGGAATTCACGGATGAAAGTAATTTAGAGAGGTTCGAGTTGACGAATGAAGAGTATGAATCTAGGAATGGTGAGCGTATCACTCAGTGCAATATGAGAGGAGAATATCACTTCACCTCGATCCAACATTTGTCAAACATCATTTTATGTTCATAATCTCGTATTCAGTCATATCAATGATGTATGCTAATAATACGTTAATCAGATACCGTCTTATCCCATTTAAAAGCCAATAAACTCGGAAGATTCGCACCGACGCCTACTAATCTCACTTATCCACCACCACCTCCAACGTCTTACGATCCAAGTATAATACCCGGCGCGAGATGCGAGGTTTCGCATGGAAGTGCAGGATCAGGTAGGAGAGGTACAGTGAGGTATGTTGGAGAAGCGTCAATAGGGAAAGGAGGAGTATGGGTGGGAGTGGAATTGGATGAACCTCAGGGGAAAGGTGATGGAGAGTGAGTCATAGGTCTCTGTACAGTCATACAAATATGGTGAAATAACTTTGGGATCTTGCTATGAGCTCACCCTTCTCCGCATATAGTAACATTGCTAATTAATGAATATGAAATAGGGTCGAAGGTAAACGATATTTCCAATGTTCACCACTTCACGCGACGTTCATACGTCCTGATAAAGTGACTATCGGCGATTTCCCAGAAGAAGATCTTATGGCTTCTGATGACGACGAAGATGAGATATGACATGATGAAATGCATGAAATGTAAATATATGAACAAGCTTGTAAAAATTCATACACACAATGAACATAGATGCTATGGATATTGGGGGATGAGAAATGAGGATAGTGGGAGGAGGATATCGCAGGAGTACACTTGTGAGAAGTCGGTACTGAGGAATGGAAAGGATACTGAATTAGATGAAAATGACGTCGCAACCAGAAATGTGGAGATAGTGCAGTCAGTGATTGAGTGAAATGATACCAGTGTGAGAAACTAATGTAGGGCACGTCGAAGCTTGAACCGTAATAGATGATTGTTGATAATCCAAATGACAATGTCAGTATGGGATGGTTGAGAGAGTTACCTCTGAAGAGCAGGCAGTCGTGAGCTCATTGTTTCCCTCAATCGTTTCATCGACTCTAAAGAAATAGCTTACCTTTTCTTCTCAATTTCATTGTCCCTCTAATCAGACTCAGAGAAATACTCATCACCTGATTTAACACCACCAATCTGGACCACCACTTCTTTTCTTCCTTTCCTAGCGGTTGTGGTTTTCGGTTTGGCTTTATCCTTCTCTTCATCCTTTTTGCCTCTTTTGACATTCCTCTTCTGTGAAGAAGGTGGGGGAACGGCAGTGGGGGTTTTTCTTTTTTTGGGAACTTGAGATTCTTCTTCGTTATCCAATTCGAAGTTATCCTCTTCTTCGACTGCATCGGAAGGAATAGAGGGTACGGGTGAAGAGAGAAGGGAAGCTTGTTCATGCTCGCCTTCTTCCGCTGGCATGGTCGACATGGACTGATCAACCTCCATGGGAGATGTTTCTTCCTTGTTGGTGTGGTTCTTGGTGGGTTCGATATCTGGGATAGAGGAGATATCACCTTTCTTGAAAAGAAGAAAGATAGTCTATAATCTCAACAGATCAGCGTGTCTGTCTCGGCACTGATAGTAATTAAGACGGAAAAAGGAAGGACTAACATTTTGATAATATTCTCTCAGCTCAGTTCCACCCATCTTTCCACCTCCAGCAGTACCACCAATCTTCTTACCTCTTGCTTTCCCTTTCCCAATCCCAGAAGAGGATGTCATCGAAGCAAGATCAACTTTCTTGGCAATATCAAACCAATCAACATTCTTAATATTTTCCATCAAAACCAAAATGATTTTTTGGATTTTGACTTTTTCATCGTCGTTTATGTCTCCTTCTTCCTTTTGGATATCGGCTGGAGTATGTTCTTTGGTAGGGGAGATATCTTTCTTGCTTGATTTAGCTTTTGTCGTAACCTTCGGTTCACCTTTAGGCTTGGGAGCAGCTTTAGGCTTAGGTTTAGGGGTGGAGGAAGAAGGCGATTTGGCTTTGGCACTGGGTGATCTCTTGCCGTACGTCTTGAGTGATTTAGTGATTGCCATATTGGATAGTGAACGATTGATCTTCGTCGATGATAAGAGATATTTGTGGGATGGATGGATGGAAAGGAATACGAAAAAAGAAGAGAGAAGAGTTACCGGTGGAGATGGGTATATATATACACGTCTGAACAGGTAAGGAAGGAGGATGAGAGTATACTAGATGAGTGAGTCTGTGCGCATCATCAAAGTGAAGTTCCTTTGGATTTACAATGTGACTTGGCGGTTACATTAACAAGGTGAGTCAACTTTTCAGTATATCAGTATAATCTTATGGGTATCCCATTTCCTCACTTGTTTTTCCTCCTTCTTCCTTGTTCCTTCTGTTCCCTCACTAACAGCCCCTCCTCACTTTCGACCTCGATCAAGCTTCCATCTTCCGAGCTGCTTTAGTCTCATCACTCTTCATCTTCTCATCCTCATTAGTGTCATCATCATCCACAATGCCAAAGATTGATGAATCGATTTCACAAGAATCCAAACCATATGATAAACCCAATACTTCACCCAAAAAGACAAAACAGATCACATTGAATTATCCAACTATCAGAACTCAATCTCTTGGTCACTCAAGTGGAAAGAAGAACAAATACGATAAGAATCTATTGGTAACTTTATTCCTCAAAGTAAGTTCACAGTCTTCAATTAGATGTACAGTACGATCAAGGACTGTAAGCTGACGAGATATCACCAAGTAGAGCTCGAAAGAGGTTAATTGGACTGAATTGGGTAAGGATATAGGCAAAACACCTATTCGTATGCAAATACCACTAATACAGTTACGTGATGCTTAACAACTGATATCTTCTTATCTTAACAGAATGTAAAGATGTTTGGCGGTAAGTTATCAAAACTTCTCTTCTAACTAACAAACCTTGGTCGGGAGTTGGAAAAGATTGGACAAGGGAAATGAAGATAGCTACGTTGATGATGGTATTGAATGTAAGTCTGTCCACTACACGTCATCAATGATTAGACTAAATGATGATGCATACCACAACTTACCTTAAATTTCATGAGCTGACGAGATATTGGTTTGTGCCACCCTTATGTCTCGTAGTCATGTAATCCAGATTGGGAGTTTATCGCAGCATCATTTCCAGGTAGAACCAAATCCCGTAAGTCATCTATTTTTCTGTTACCTCCTCCGATTCTCAAGCTATGGGATTGAGCTGAGTTCGATTGATGGGTGTAGAGCTTTACGATGTATGGAGGAAAGTTATTTTACCGAGACTCAAGAGGGGCGATACCATCGAATAACCCACACGATATGACATATGTCTCCGGATACAACTGTATACAACCTATAAACCTAAAATATGATATATGGATTTATCCTGGTAGTTGATACGAGTGATCACATTATTGTGTATTGATACAGTAGTGGCGGCCTACTGCACCCAAGACCGGTATGGTATGTACAGAAGGACGAAGACGATGCATCAATTCTCGGAACTTGCATCTGTATTACCCATTCATACTTGTGGGATGTCCAGAGGGATAGCGAAGGATACACTGCACTGAAGGATGCCTCGTTGTTGCATTTCTGAATTTTGTGGCAACATACTTGATTGTGACGAGTACGGTGTCTCATTCCAACTGGAAATAAGATGAAACATATATATGACAACACGATGATGCGCTTTGACCTCGTTTGAGTTACTTTATTTACTTTGTGGGCTCGTGCGTTATTGAACATTGACCCTTACTCGCACGAACCAAGCACCAAGCACCAAGACACATCATCACCCATCTCTTTCCTGTTGTGACTTCTCAGTATTTATGCTCTGACTGACTTGCTGACCCATCATATCTTGATGAACCTCTTCGAAGTTGGTTTGGAATAAGAATGGAGAATCAGACTTTATACCCACCTATCTTGCCAGTGTACCCCTACCCCTTTGGCTTCTTCTCGTTCCAGCCCCAGCTTAATTTCCCGGCTTGGAACGATGAGAGTCCTCTTCACCTCGATCTACCAATATGGTCTAACATGTTCAACTCGACTTCCTTTCATCCGTTGCAGGCTATCAAGGTACCGCCCGGAGACAAGCTCGACTCCCAAGACAGACCCTTTGGATGTTATAAACCCGATGGAAGGAGGATGGAATGGAAGAAAGGGGAAAGGAATGCAGATACTTCTACCGAGTTGTCAGGTGAAGACAAGCTCAGAGGGCTGAAAGCTGCTGCTATCAGGAGTAGAGAAGCTATGAAGAAGAAAAGAGAAGCATTGAGAACGACAGATGATGATGGACCTATCGAAGTTGGTGAGCTCTATTCCTTCCTTCTTTAGCACCACTTACAGCATGAATTTGTGATACCACTAATATATCCATGATTATAGCAGGTACGATCACAACCGAATTAATCGTTAGTGTTAATCCTCCTTCTGGAAATTCAAGATCGTTCCTTCGAGATCCTCCTCCTCACCTCCGTGCTACTCAATACCACAGCGTTGAAGCACCGCTTACGCCCACTCCCTTGCCTAGCCAAGATCCCAGGATCGTTCACCTTTCCATGACTCAGCATTCTTCCAATACAAAACTTGGAGCCATAACTCATTCGAAGTTGGGTCCATTCGATCACTCCATCGACCTTTCCTTGAAAGACACCGAAGAATTGGATTTCATCCCTTTCCCACCTTCCTCTCCTGCCCCATCTTCTCACCTACCAATGGTCAAATCAAGAAGTCCTGATAATCTCAGTCCCCCAAGACATGTGGACCAAAGTCCCATAGCCAAAACCATCGAAAGTGTAACAACCCAAAAGTCTCCCACACTCTCCGTTGGGAACAAGGACAAAAAGAACAAGAAAAAGAGATCAAAGAATCAACCAGATAGTACACCACAGGGCGCTGCTCGACCAAGAGGGTTGACCTTGGAGGAATACCTTCATAATGAGGTTCATAATAAGGCAGCTAATAAGAAAGCTCGAAAAGAGGCCAAAAGATTGAAATTATAATATGGGTTTTTTGGCAATGATCAGTCGAGATTTCAGGTCGTTGACTGCTTTCCCTTAACTCACTTCAGATGATGATCCTTCCTCCTCTATATATGCATCTCAGGTACAGGTATTTTGATTTTGTAGTTCATGATATCAACAGAATACAGGTTTAACACATATGTTACCGGGGTCGTATCTTAATGATCAATCGATGTTTTGCATGTAGTATGAATTACAGTAACTTAACTATGTTTTCGTTCAATCCCAAGAGACGGTCAAAGCGCTTTAGTAAATTCACTCTATT
This sequence comes from Kwoniella botswanensis, assembly GCF_036426115.1. Lineage (NCBI taxonomy): Eukaryota > Fungi > Basidiomycota > Tremellomycetes > Tremellales > Cryptococcaceae > Kwoniella > Kwoniella botswanensis. The sequence goes on along the minus strand of NC_088601.1, from coordinate 1,317,294 downwards.
GCCACAACACAGTGATAAGTATTGACTTCCTGCATCGTTCCCACAACGCACGACATTTATTGCCTTAATGTCCAGCGTCTTCTATGATTATAAGCGACCTTCATTTAGAGCTTTCATTCCAGTACATGTCTTTCGCGTGGAAACCTCCTTCTTAGCTCTTGGCTTTCTATCAACGAGAATTTTTCGTCGTGGAGCAGTTGCGTGATACACCATACTCGTGCAGTATGCACGAGCTTACCCCACCAATACTATCCATCACTCCACCCGTTCTTGCTCCGGAAGAGATTATGCTAAATGTCGATATAGACTCGAAGATGGACATGGATATAGATATGGATCAAGAGTATTTCGATCCTTGTGGACATTATCTTCCACAAATTATCTATCCCGAATCATCTCTTCAATCCTTCTTCAATCTCATTACATCTCCATCTAGAGCGATGATAGATCCTAGGGTCATATCTCAATTGATTCATGTAGACGAACTTCAAGATCAAGACCAAAAATTTGAGATCGAGCATCAAGGAATGCGGATCGAAGATCTTTCCACTCCTTCGGAAGATGAGCCCGACTCTCAGACCGAATTAGCAATGACGACTGGGCAGAACGATAACGGAGGACCTTCCCCTCCAATGCTACCCCATAATTCCACAAGGCTTACTCAAACGGTATGCTTGTGTCTCTTGTTCTTAGGACTTGGCCGAATCACTGACTTAGAATAACCATTCCTTTCTTTAAGCTGCATACTCCCTCATTACGAGTCATGCCCAGAATCACCTCTCCAATTCAAGCCACATTCGCCACAGGACCAAACCTTATTCCACTTGGTCGTCGACCGCCACGATTTTTCGGTAATCCCACGGGTGTGAATAATAATATACACCCTCAACGATTGCCTTTCTTTGCTCCTTGGATAATCGTTTCCCCAAAGCCGAATGATGACCATCAAAATGTACCTCTTTGACAAAACAGATCCGATACTAACTCGCGATCAATTTCGACGGGCAGTCTCATTAATCGAGGCTGGACAACATATCCATATTCACAAGGACGCTTCGGCTCACCTCAAAAGTCAACAAGCAAGAAGGATTACTCACATGCACAAGGCTATTTAAAGATACACTTACTCGAGAAGAAGTGTTGGTGAACGAAAGGATCGCACAATGTAGAGCAGCTATCAAGCGACATATGGTACTTAGGAGTTATCTGATCTTTAGGAAGAAGGGTCCCGTACCTATAGATCCATCATCTGTAGCTAAATCACCCTAGTTGATCTCGCGAGTTATTCTTGTGTACATATATAGTGTAGCTGAGATTTCATAATCTCCCGTTCGTAGTGTATTATCGAATTGCATTCCTGTTGTGTCTTACGGTATTGGAATGTGTAATGTCAAAGTGGGAGTATCCCCATCAATCATGCGTAATGCACCTCTGTTCCGTCTGGTTCAGAATGCAGACACCCATCAGCGACTCTGTTTTCATCGAACGAAAGAGAAATTCCTTGTGTCAAGGTATATATGTGTCATCAAACGATCATTCCACAATGTTCAGTTTCTCTATCGACAGTTGTTCTCATTCCTCTTGTAGATACGAGGCACGCGAGGTATAATACATAACAGAATCTTGTGCTCTCAAGCTCTACCACAATGGAACTGATCATTTTGGTGACTTCGATAAACATACCACTGAACTACTGAGGGGTCAATTGAAACTCCCTATTCATTCGCACAGACTGCAGTCTGGTGAACGTAATATCGATTCCTTCTTCTAATTCCATCTCATCCTCTTACCATGGTTGAAGTTTCTCTCCGTGTGGTGATCTTGTTTTCTTGTCCCCTGACCTCACCTCAACCAAAGTATCACACTCCAAAATGCCCATCAATCCAACTCCCCTAATCCCGCTAGAATCAGAACCGATGGATATCGATCTTTGCGAGACGTCTTCCCCTCCTTTGTCAGATGGTTTCAACACCCCTCTAGGAATTTTCAATAGCATCCCTGTTCATCAATCTACTAGTAACGTCTTACCAGCCTCTTCACCTCCGAAGGATTTCATCTTCGAAGATGAGTTAGCAATGAATCTCGCGTATCTCGCATTGACTTGGAAACCTCTCAATCCAGATAATACAGGGACAGGGACAGGGACCATCGATTCTCCCACAGCAAAAATACCGTCTCATCCCTTATTTCCCTGTCCTATCGACTTACACCTCACCCTTGGCGAAGAAATCAACACTCAGGAACACGAAAAATCGAAAGAAAATCCCTCTAAACCCAAACGATTCCATCCATATCAGAAGAAACCTAAACCCAAACCACAAGATAAAGAAGTTGGATATATAATACACACAACAAGAAAACCAGAAGATAGATCCAAGTACCTTGATCCTTCTCTGGACACTACGACGTTCTGGCACTTTGTCCAGGAAAGGAATGATGCTAGGACGGAGGAACGAAGAGAAGCGTTGAGAATTGCTATTGCAAGGTCTGAAAGAGGCTCAGAACTTGGATCGAGTTCAATCTGGGATAGGGACGATAGGTCAGTTGGATTTAGTGAGATTGATGAGGTTCATACAAGGTATGGCCTTGAAGACGAGCATACCGAAGATGAAGATAAGGTGTTTAAGAATGGAACGAATCAATTTAGTTTATCACTTCATTCGAGAATGGAGAAAGAGGGGTCTTTAAGAGGAGTAGAATTGATTGATACAACGCTTAAAAAGTGGAAGGTATCGCATAATAAGAATTTCTTGAAGAGGTTAGTAAGTAATGTCGAACGATGTAATGGCAAAACAAAGAAGAAGTCCGAAGGCAGATAAGAGAGTCACTTTCACGATAGGCTGAAAAAATTGTTTGAGGCTTGAGGTGAGTATTGAAGATGTCTTACTTTTTGATTATATCAATATATCAGGTGACTGATTGAATCATCTACTGGTTTCGGTTCTCCGTGTTAGTATTGATGGACGATCAGATGGTCATTGAAACTATTACCAGTGAGGAACGACCTTCGGATTTCTTCGATGGTGATAGTTGTCGGGCGTATAAGTTTGACACTTATTGTATAATATCTCATTGTAGCAGTGATAGTGAAACCTTGTCTGTGTAATCACGCTGATGTTGTATGAAGATGTTGGAAGGAGCCGAAGGAGGTACAGACATAATAGTAAGGTAACAGCTATCTTCCTCAAGGATGAGCTGGATATCTATGCTTAGATGGAAATTCCGTCCTGTTTTATTCTCTTCCATCAATTCACACCGCACTCATCATCACTCTATTAATCCCTTCTTCATTTTCCAACGAACGTAATAGTCCAGAACCATGTTCACGCGTAACTGGTGTAACCATATCCGCTCACGTTATCATGTACACATTGCATGCCTTGGCTGCAACATCCACGTCCCTAAGTCTGAGTGAAACCAAACCTAATCCATTATCATATCTCATCTATTTAAGCGACGAGCTTGACAACACCACCAGCTTCCTTGATCTTCTCTTCAGCTAACTTTGAGACGAATCGGGTCTTGACAATGAATGGTTGGTTGACTCGTCCTTTACCGAGCTGTGTGTGCAAGAAATTCAATTTAGTATGGTTCACGAGTAGAACGGAGCTTGCACCAATACAGCAAACTGGAAGAGTTGAGAATCACTCACGAGCTTGAATTTACCAAGGTGGACAAGGTCAATCACTGGGACGGTACCGGCGGGAGCATCAACTTTAGCTTCGGGGAGGGAGATGAGCTATTTAACAAAAATAAATTCCCATCAGTTTCCATCATTCCTATCTCGAACCGATGTAACGAAACCCAAAACTCACTTTGTCGAGGTTGATGGTGGGTTTGTAGTAGTGGTTTTTGAGGAGATGGTAGTGTCTCATACCAACTTTACCGAAGTAACCAGGGTGGTACTAGATACGAAGAGCACAATCAGCATGATATCCAATCATCAATCCTCCGTTTCTCTCCCTAATCTTTGAGCAGCTCCCATCCATCCATTTGATCCTGATCCCATCTTCTCTAATGGCCGATACGGATCTTTTAAACCCATCCACATTCAGAAAGCATTATCCCTCCCATATCATATCATCCCCTAAATCCCCACCGAAGTGATCCTTTGCTTCCACTTCCAGTTCCCATCCAGCATGATCCAACGTATCAAAAATCTACTAACCTTGTCGAAGTTAGTTCTGTGGTGGTGTTGACCACCAGCAAGACCTCTACCACCCGGATGCTTCCTGTGTTTTCCTACACGACCGTGACCGGCTGAGACGTGACCTCTGTGCTTTCGGGTGTTGGAGAATCGGGTAGGCATCTGGACAAGTAGTAAAGTCGGATGAGTATGTGACAACGAGGAAGTGATGAGCTATACAAGTGATAGGGGACTTACTTTATCGACCTATCTTTTGATGGATGAAGAAGCAACACCTAGCTAGTGACAATTGACGATTTCAACAAAATCTGTCAACGAGAGCGAGAGTGTGTCCTAAGGGAGCTGCTAGCTGCATGCAAACCGATCCCATGCCATGCACCAAGCGACTCAAATGGGTAATGTGGCACTTGTATGACCAGACTGAAAACACCATCGGCGTTAACAAAACAGCTAACCGATAGTTTCGCGAAAATGAGACTCCCTTCTGAAATGGGCTGCTCAAATAAGCTTTATGACAACGCACCTCTCGGATCCGAATGGAGTCTCCACATTTTTCCAAATCAATCATCGAGTGAGTTGGTCCTGAATTTGACAAGTTCAGACATTCATCATATTCCCAATCTCAAAGCATAGACATTTATATACCTATATCATCACCTTGTATACCTACCACCCACTCTCTGCTTTCCCTATCAATCCGACCCACTGATAGATAATCTCAAGATTCCGGTCCCAAAGAACACCCATAGAAAGCTGCAAGCCCAGAGCGGCATGTCCGCGCAAACAAAGGTCGGATCGTGGCTCAAGAAGAACGACGGAACCGATGCTGGAGAAGCTTACGAGTCCGAATCGGAAGTATCAGCTGACGGTAGACCTAACGGAGCAGTAGACGACGATGATGAAGTAGATGAAGATGATGATCGAACCGATGTGCAGGGGAAGAGAGAGGTGGAGGTGGATTGGGAATCGATAGGAACAAAGTTACGACCTTCATTAATGGATAGAAGTAAGAAGAGGAGAAGGGCTTTTATTGCTAGATATCTTTACGTTTCAGATCAATGTAAGCTGAATATCGAGTATGGGCTGCATATCAGACGCCTTGGCTGATTCTAGTCTGCAGCTCCTCCATCATCACAGGTACCAACTGTTATGACGTCGATACTATCTTGTATTCCTTTACTCACGGATACGGATCACATCGACGATGTGGTGCAGATTCTCCAAGAGCTAGTTGAAAGAGATGAGAAGGCTCCAGAAGGTAGCGAGGGAAAATTAAAGCTTGGTGACAAGCTTGTCAAGTGGACTACTATCGAGGTGGAAAAGGCAGCAAACCCAACGAAAGTGTAAGCGTTACCAAACAACAACCCAACTACTGACATAGATGCTGATTGTATGGTTATCAGTATCCCTCCTCGAACGCTCTTCGCCTATTTATTCCTCACCTTATCCCTTCTTCACACGCTTGCTATCTCTCGAGGTCCTGCCGAGACCTTCGTCACTTCAAGTCAAGGACAGGACTTGTCATTGAGCTTAGCTTTAGTACTGGATGCTATGAGTCTAGCGCAGAACAAAATGACTTATGTCAAAAGAGTAGCTCGAATGCGTAAGAAAACAGGCATAAGGACATGGCGAGTGTTGAGAGAGGTAAGCACATTGTCATTGACTGCAATACAGATTGATTTGACCTCTCTCATGCCTAGCTACGACCTGCTCTTCCTGCCATACTGCATTCTCTTCTCACAAGATCCGCATCTGTCCCTTCCCGATTGGCCGTCCTCATATCACATGTGATCGGTGTAGCACTCAGGCTTAGACCAGCTGGAAATGGGAAAGAAGGTGACTCGCAGGATGGCAGGGAAATCGTTGAAAAGGAGAAGGTGGGTGTACCAAGAATATTTCTGAGCTACGTTGATCTGATGAGTATATTCTGTTAGGATGCCATCATCACCTACTACAGTACAAACATACTGAGCTCTAAGACTGCTCCTGCGCGACATGCTTCTGTAAGATCAATTGTTTAAATGTGAGCTTCAGAATCAAGCTGACATCTTATATAGACGGCTCTATCCGAATTTTTGGCGGAGTTCGTTACTTACGATATCTTGGTGGAAAGGTTGATACCTGCAGCAGAGAAGATGCTATTGAGATCGCCGGAACATGCTCTCGAGCGTAAGCTACATGTATAGTCATTATGTTGCCTAAGCTGACTAACTTCATAGTCACTGCCGATCTGCTTACGACTTGTCCACACGATATATCGCCGATTCTTCCTGCAAAACTCGTCCCTTCCACCTTGTCATCCTCCAAGTCATCCAATGCCGAGACGAGAGCCAAATCCGTCATTCTCATGCGAGCTATACTCGGACGATGCAATAACGAAAAAGTCCAAGCGAAAATCGCAACCGACATCCTCGCTTTGCCGAAAACCGGGAAAACAGCGAGCCCAGAACATCGTGCAATCCTCTTCACCATGGCGTCGCAACTCACTCCCTCCGATACTGTATCATCGATAGTCGTCGATATATTACCTGGATTAGTGGCCAAAGAAGGCAATGAACCTGCTTTCCACGCCCTTAACTCTGCTCTTACCCCTCACCTCGCGCATCTCTTCACTTCCAATAAAGCTGTCGCAACAGCCGCAAGCTCCGCTTTGGTCAAAGATCTGAACTCGACCAAGATACCTACTCGACGAGGATTATCAGTCGCTATAGGAGAAGCTATCTGGACCGTAAAGTCGGCCGGTCAACAGTTCTCGGTCGAAGGTGAAAAGCTGCTAGGGCTGCTTGCCCCAGCGTTGGAAGTCAATCTCAAAGCTGCCTCAGCATGCTTACCAGCTAATGCAGGTGGTTTCTTAGAAGGATATGTAGCTCTCGCTTTGGCCCTTGGACCGCTTAACGGCATCCCAGCCGCGGCCAAGTTGACCGGAAGTCCAGCTTTGGAGGGTATTCTGGCTACTTCGCCCAAACCTTCATTCTTACTGAATGATAAAGTGCATATCAAGTTACCAGCGGAGGAAGATGAGAAATGGCTTTTGAGGTCTTTAGAAAGTATAGTCGGATCCTCGGCAACCAAGGTTAACACCGGTGCGGCTAGGTAAGTTGACCCATCATTCAGCATGAATGGGGATAAGAGCTGACATCTCGACAACAGGATCGCAATCGGTCACACATTCATTCACCTCGCTTTCGAAAGCAAATCTACCGCGATCCGTCGAGAGACTTTATCAGTCGTATCCTCTTTGGTAAAGAAGAGCCCTAAGCAAGTTAGCCGTATTTTCAGGGAAGCGTTGAAATCATGGTTGAGATCGCACGATGAGCGCAAAGCAGCATTGAAGCTCAAAGTCTCAGCCGAAGACGATGATACCGTCACCTCCAAGTCTCGAGATATCGGACGATTGCTCTCAGCTATATTCGTTGCATCCCCCGAAACGGACAAGCTCGTTCTAGAGGATTTAGCAGTCGATTATATAGTCCTTGCTCATCATCCGGAAATCAGTCCTGAAGCTCAAATATCATGGATCAGCCTGGTCCAAGGTCTCGGACTTGATCCTGCTGTGATTGCCATTGGTGAGAAGGACAGGATATTGAAGAACCTTTGGGATGCTGCGGGAACGCCGCCAGAGGTGAGTTTTTCTCAAGCATCAAACCTACTTTAAGCTGATGTCGTGGTAGGATCCGAGATTGGCGGAAGCTGCGTACCATGCCGTCACGACTCTGGCTTTCATCGCTCCTTCCATCTATGTCACCACAATCCTCGATAGGCTGCGTGAAGACCTTGATCCAGCTAGCTTAGACTTTATAGGATTGGAAGAACGAGGAATCTGGGCCACACCCGCAGATCAGCTATTTGTGGATGGTGAGTCGAACCAAAGTCGTGGGATCGATGAGGGATAAATGCTGACTATTGCAATCATTCTTAGTACTGAACCCTAAGAAAGATTCTGGACCGGAAAATAAGAATCGAAAAGATTACGCTACCGAGAAATGGGAACAGGAGATCCGAGATTCGCTAGCTAAGAAGAAGTCCACTCAGATAGGTGGTAAATTGTCGAAACAGGATCAAGCGCTTGTCACTGCCCAGCTGGCTAAGGAAGCGGAGGTCAGAAGTCAGATAGCCAAAGTACAAGGGCAATTGAGAAGAGGTGTGGAGCTCGTTGCGTCTCTTACGAACAGTCTGTCAGAAGAGACTAGTAAGCATGTAGACGAGATGGCCAAAGTATTACTGGCTAGTGTGTTCAGCGCTGGGCATTTCCTGGTGGATGGTAGGGCGTTTGAAGTGTTCATTGTGAGTCGTCTTGAACTCATGTCATTGAGCCATGGCTGATTGATCTATAGGGTCTTGGAACCCTTGCTGCGGAGAGATTGGGTGAAACGAGACGGATGTTGGCTGCTGCTATCTTGAGGAGTCATGAAGCTCCTCTAGTAGCTGAAGATTACTTAGAAGAACCAGTGGGAGGTAGGTCAGCTCCTACTAAGTACGGAACTCCGGCTAATCTCTGTGTGCTCAGAACTCGTCACACGTTTACTGCATCAGATCCACTTCATTGCCGAACAGACTCCTCTGGACAGTACGACATATTCCTTGACTAGTCTACTCTTGACTCAAGTAGTGTCGAAAGGAGGAGTTGGGACAGAGTCTCCTCAAAGTGATGAAGCGCAAGAGCAGCTGATCTTGGTGAGCTTATCAGGATCCGAGATCTCATGAATAAGCTGACAATTGCACAACAGGTCGTCAATATCATCGCCGCTTGCGTAGGAGAATGTAAGTAATGATCAACTACTCCAATCGATCGACTTGCTGACTATGTTCACAGTCACGAACAACGCTTATCCTCGACTACAAACTATCCGGGATCTGCTACATGTAATTGGCACCTACTCCAAACTCGCTAAAGACGCAGCGTCCGCTCTTGCCGATCTCGGTGCAGCCATTAAAGATGTCGCGAGTCACGCTGAAATATTAGAAATGATCGCTGGTACTTTGTCAAAAGACTCGAATGTTAGAAATGCTGCTTTGCAGGCATTGCAAGTGAGTAGAGTTCATTTCTGATATGTGAATTATCGATGCTGATGGTTGAACGACAGCCTGTCGATTTGACTGAGCTTGACTACTCGGAAGAATTGTGGATTGCTATCCACGATGATGACGAACAGAATGCCAATCTAGCTTTACATATCTGGGAAGACAATGGTCTGGATCTGCCAGAGACATACTTAAACTCGCTTTTGCGCTACCTCAGTGAGCTTGCCTATAACAAATCGTGTTTCACTCAGACAGCTGACGCTTTGAACAGGTCACGGAAGTGCTGCTGTCAGACTTGGATGTGCCCGAGCCTTGTCCGATGGTGCTGAGCAGCATCCTAATCAAGTTGAACCCACTATACGAGGGTTGCAGGAGCTCTACGCTGAGAAAGCCAAATTGCTGGTACCAGAGTATGATCGATTTGTAAGTCCACATGGTGCAAAGCCAACAAGCCAAACTGACAATACAACTATAGGGTATGGTCATCCCCGAAACTGTCAATCGACCTGACCCTTGGGAAGCTAGAGTTGCCATTGCTACTGCTCTTGAAAAGCTCGCTCCGCTTCTTTCGACGACCCTTATCTCCCCCATATTTGACTTCCTGATCAAGCAAGAACCTCTCGGTGATCGACATTCAGAAGTCCGACGAACTATGCTCAACGCAGCTATATCCATCATCGATATACATGGTGGTGAAGCCGTTACTGGGCTGATGCAGCGGTTCGAAGATTATCTGGGCTCGGCAACCCCAAGTTCGGAAACTGATGATTATATCAAAGAAGCTGTGGTCATCGTGAGTGATAGCTGTTGCAATCCCTAGCCGCATTACTGACAGTTCTGCACATAGCTTTTCGGTAGATTAGCTAGACATCTTGATTCATCAGATTCACGTATCCCACAAGTAGTCGATCGATTGGTGGATGCGCTGAACACCCCATCGGAGCTTGTACAATCGGCCGTAGCGGATTGTCTTCCCCCTCTGGTCGCTGGAATGTCAGAAGAAGAAGTTGAATATCTTGTTGATCGGTTGTTCTCTACGTTGTCTACCGGTGCCAAATACGCTGCTAGGCGTGGAGCGGCCTATGGTCTTGCGGGAATAGTGAAAGGAAGAGGATTGCAGAGTTTGAAAGATTACGACTTAATGGACAAGCTGAAAGAAGCGGGTGAAGATAAAAGTGCTTATCAGAGTAGACAAGGTGCACTGTTTGCTTATGAGTGAGTATGACTCATATCAAAGAGCGATCGCAGCTAATTATGATTGTATTTGGTAGAACATTGACTTCTACGCTTGGCAAAGTCTTCGGTAAGTCGATCCATTTGTAGTGGGTTACTCAACATAGCTGACAACGGTGTTTAGAACCTTACATTCTTGAGTAAGCCAACACCATCGTAATGTCATATAGAAGCTTGAGCTGACGATTCTTGCAGGCTTGTACCACAGCTACTCGCTTTGTTTGGTGACGGTAACAGCGATGTGCGAGAGGCCACCCAAGATGCCTCAAAGGTCATCATGTCGAAGATATCCGGTCACTGTGTCAAATTGATGTTGCCTACTCTGCTTGATGCTCTGGAAGAGAAGCAATGGAGAATTAAGAAAGGAGCTATTGAGTTATTGGGGTGAGCTGGAAATACAGCTGTATTCGCATGACGGATTAGCTAAACGACTTTTTTTCGCAGTGCTATGGCGTTCTGTGCTCCTCGACAGTTGTCCCTCTCCCTGCCCACCATTATCCCTCACCTCACAGGTGTGGTCAACGACGCTCACGCACAGGTCAAATCAGCTGCCAACACCAGCTTGAAACGGTTCGGAGAAGTGCTCAACAACCCTGAAGTCAAGTCTATCCAGAATACCTTGATGAAGGCTCTTGCCGATCCTACAGCGAGGACCAACACTGCTTTATCTACCTTGCTCAAGACCACCTTTGAGCACTACCTCGACGCTCCTTCTCTTGCTCTTGTAATGCCCATCATAGATCGTGGTTTGCGACAACGATCATCCGAGACCAAACGAAAAGCTGCTCAGATCGTCGGTAACATGGCGTCACTCACCGAGACCCGTGATTTGGTACCGTACTTGAACGAGCTCATGCCATTGGTCCATGAAGTCCTTGTCGATCCTGTTCCTGAGGCGCGAGCGACTGCAGCTAAATCGCTTGGTACTTTGGTGGAGAGATTGGGTGAAACCAACTTCCCCAATCTCGTTCAAGAATTGTTACAAACCCTTCGATCGGACACCAGCGGAGTGGACCGACAAGGTGCAGCTCAAGGTTTATCGGAAGTTCTGTCGGGTCTGGGTATGGAGAAGCTGGAAGGACTTTTACCGGAAATCATCACTAATACAGCAAGTCCAAGACCATATGTCAGAGAGGGATTCATCTCTCTCCTGGTTTACTTGCCTGCTACGTTTGGTCATCGATTCGCTCCTCATTTGGGTAGAGTCATCCCTCCTATCCTCAATGGTCTGGCTGATGATTCAGAATATGGTAAGTGTAGATCTCCGAAAAACTATACTAGTTTCTCACTGATACATTTTGCATGATTGCAGTACGAGAAGCATCTATGCGTGCTGGTAAGATGATTATTGCCAACTACTCTTCGAAAGCTATCGACTTGCTGTTACCGGAATTGGAGAAGGGTATGATCGATGTATCTTGGAGAATCAGGGTGAGTCGCAATAACGCCCAACGCTATCACAGCATAGATACTGATATAGACCGTAGCAATCCTCTATCTCACTTACCGGAGAACTCCTGTACCGAGTCACAGGTATCAGTGGAAAGGTCGAATTGGAAGAGGACGAAGCTCCGGCCCAATCTGCCGATGTGGCGAGGAAAGCCCTTCTCGAGGCTCTTGGTCAGGAGAGAAGAGACAGGGTACTGGCGACACTGTACATCGTTCGTCAAGATGCGGTGTCCATCGTCAGACAAGCCTCTATCCACATTTGGAAAGCTCTTGTGCAAAGTGAGCTTTTTTCAAGCGGTTCTAATCAGTCAATATACTAATCATATATGATTTCCCCCAGACACTCCACGAACCACAAGAGAGATCTTACCTGTACTCATGCAGCTCATTATGTCACTTTTGGGAAGTCCCGAAGTCGACCAACAAGAGGTGAGTCATAGATAGAGACTTGATGAGCTGGATACTGACTGTGACCCATTACAGACCGCGTCTCGAACTCTTGGCGAGTTATGTCGAAAGAATGGAGAACGTATCTTTGGCGAGATCATCCCTATCTTACAGAAGGCTATTGCATCACCCGATGCTCGAAGCAAGGAGGGTGCTTGTCTGGCCTTCGCAGATGTTATGGCCGCTACCAACAAAGATATTATCCAAGATCACGAGGATACTATCATCTCGTCAGTCAGAACCGCCTTGGTCGATCCGGAACCTTCCGTGCGAAGTGCTGCCGCGCGAACCTTCGATGCCATGCAGCATTACATGGGTGCAAAAGCTATCGATCAGACTATCCCCACGCTGTTAGAAGCTATGAGAAACCCTGGAGAGACTTCCGAAACGGCTTTGAAGGCCTTACAGGAGGTTATGAGTGTAAGTTGCATTGTGACTTGACACTGAGGTTACTGGAAGAAGCTAACAATCATGTGCCTGTAGGTACGAGCAAACAGCGTGTTCCCTGTCCTCATCCCCACGCTCATCGCCCAGCCCATCACGGCCTTCAACGCACGAGCCCTGGGTCAGCTTGTCAAAGTGGCTGGTTCAGCTCTCAACAAGCGACTCGACACGGTGTTGGGCGCTTTGGTCAAATCGCTGGAGATCGAGAAGGACGAAGAAGTCCTTGGGGAGCTCAACTCCGCCATCGAATCGTTACTTGCTTCAGTTGAAGATTCCGATGGTATACACCTACTGGAAATGCTTCTTATTGGATGGGCCAAAGATCCTGACCCCGTACGCAGAGCTACCGCATGTGACGTATTCGGAACTATGTGTCAAGTCAACGAAGCTGATACGACTGAATACCGAGTTGATTGGATCCGAATCCTCATTACCTTGTTTGACGACTCGACGGAAGAAGTCGTCACCGCAGCTTGGAAAGCTTTGGAACATTTCGTCAAGACTGTTGATAAAGATGAATTGGAAGATTTGGTCGTTCCCTTAAGAAGGAGTATCGAATCTTCTGGTGCACCAGGGCGAACTGTTCCCGGTTTCTCTAGACCTAAAGGTGTACAATCGATCGTTCCAATCCTGTTGGCTGGTGTGTTGAGTGGTACGCAAGAACAGAGAGAACAAGCTGCTTTGGGTATAGGAGAATTGGTACAGAGGACTAGCGAAGCTGCCATCAAACCTTATATCATCCAATTGACTGGTCCTTTGATCCGTGTAATCTCAGGCCAAGCTATTGCCCCTCAAATCAAATCTGCGATGTAGGTTTACTTCCTATCTTCTCATGAGAATTATCAGTCAGCTGATGTTTGGTCGTGCGTGATGTGATGTTAGTTTGATCACTCTTACAGTATTACTGGAAGAAGTGCCTCAATTGGTTAAACCCTTCCACCCTCAACTCACGAGAACCTTCGTGAAATCCGCATCCGACCCTGCGGCTGTATCAGTCAGGAATCGTGCTGCTGCTGGTCTTGGTGCATTGATGAAACATCAGGTGAGTATGCTCAAGTAACACATGCATCCACAATCCCGGACTTCCAGGCTGATCGTGTTGACTTGCTCTGCCAGCCTCGTGTCGATCCGTTGATTACCGAGCTGATAGGAGGTATCCGATCGGGTGACAACGAGATCGCACCTTCTATGGCTAACGCTCTTGCGGCTGTATGTAAGAGCGCAGGAAAGAATATCGGGGCAGGTGCCAAGGCTCAAATTGTAGAGTTGGTCGAAGAGGCATTCACAGCAGGAAGGAATGGTAAGTTCCTAAGTCAATACTGTCCGAGCATACAGCTATCGTGATACTGATACTGGTGTCTCTATCAATGATAGAAAATTACAATACATCGGTATCACGTATAGTTTCCGGATTAGGATTTAGCGATCCACCCTCAATCGAAAGTATTGTAAAGACCTTCTTGGCCTCGGCGGACTATCAGCCCACAGCATTGACAAGTCTGATGATATTGAACATTCTTGAGGAAACGCCCGATACCTTATATGAATTAGGTGTGATAGAGGATATAACGAGGAAGGTGATGTTGTCCATATCGAGTAGTGAAGGTGGTCCCTCGATTCAGAGACCTGCTAGAGAATCTAGGGAGCTATTGAGGAAGGGAAGGGCAGGTGATGATGAGAAGGTTCAAGCTCTTCTGAGGTGATAGAGGTGTCAGATCGTGAAATATATATGAATATATACCAGAATTAGATTATAGTAGCATTTATACCCTGATGAAAATGAAAGACATGCCATTTGGATATAACGCAGGTGCTGTGCATGAAAATCGGCAGGGTGTGATCATGATTTCTTGACATATGGGGTATTCAATCTGAAAGCAATTATATACAGATGAGGCAAAACCAATACCAACAAGCGAAGCAATGTTTATACAGTTGAGCGAGCAAGAAAAGCAGAGTACTATCACAACTACCAAAGCCAATATATATACACAATCTTCCAATCATTCCATCATAAGCCAGTTCATTTTTGTTCGTGTCGTTAAGATCGTTCCCTTGAATTGTCTTTGCGTCGTTCTATTCTTAATGGATGCCTTAGCATTTCCCTTTCTTCATCGGGGATTCTTGACTGATATCAGCAAGATTATCTAAATGTCCCAAACATCTCTTCACCCCGCTCTTCCTCATCTCATCTTTCTGTTGTGCTACCTTCGTACCTTGAGGTAATATACCTTCTAGAGCAAGTTGTATTTCGGTTATTCTAAATCACACATTCTAAATAAGCTATTTCCCGCGCATGGACTTCTAATTGTAGCTTACCTGGTTGACAATTTCTTATTAGTCGGTACGTACTCGTAAGCTTTCTTGTAGAGCGATAAAGCTTGTTGAACATCGCCCCTGAATTTCGGAGGAATTGTCAGCTATTGTGTTTTATGATGGAAGTGCTTGATATAATAGCTGAACATACCTATGATGTAATTTCCTAGCATGAGAAACGATCACCCTGGCTCTTGTTTCTCTTTCTTCAGCCGAGAAGGAGTCCACATCAATCTCCTCTCTCGTCATTTCAATTTTAGGCAATTCGAAAACGACATTTAATGATTGAGTTGTGGTGGAAGGGTCATTCCTCTCCTTCTCTATCTCTTGACTGACAATTTCTTGAATCTGTACGAGACCGTTAGCTCAACGAAGAAAGACCTAGCCGGATAGATGACCAACCTTTTGATTGAGCTGCTCATCTGTCAACCCCTTAATATCAATTCCCTTCTCCTGCTTGACGAAAACCCCCAGATCGTTCTCTTTTCCGGTCTGGTTTCTGCCCATCATCGTTCTTGCTGGTCTCGAATTAGTTGAAATACTAGACAGGGCAGTTCGACCGCCTGTTGGTGCAGACTGTCTGGGTGCGACATGCACTTTGAGAGCTGCATTAGTATTGATCGGCTTGATAGCGCGAGGAAGAGGTGCGGAAGCTCTTCGTTGACCTGTATCCATGTTGTACGAGAACCATTAGCTGACTACAAGGTACCACTTTAAATACTCACTATTGTCTGCGACTGGTAATCGGTTTTCGACAGATTTGGATTTTTTTGCGAACCTGATGAGCTCGGAAGATCAGCTACTTCCGACTAACATTCAGGAAGTAACCAACTTTAAAGTATTGATCGTATCTCTAGCAAACTTCTCGCCAGGAGCCAAGCAGCAGATTAACAATCCCTGAGAACTACCTCCAAGAGCATCTAACATCAAAAAGCAGTCAGTCATGTTGGCACAAGGTTACCGGAGGACAGCTGGTCTCAAGTACCTTGTAACAATCTGGTCAACTTCGATTCCCTGTAAGGGACGAATACTCCCGCCGAATCTCGGTTTCCCCTCTCAGCATTCAGGTTCAAAGCATCTACTACTTTGCCCAAGGTTGTTAAGGATGTGTTGATAGCAGAGCTCTACAATCGTGTGTCATGATTGTCAATACTCATTTCTAAGTGTTACCACTCACTTCTCGCATTCTCTCTTTATTATTTCCAGTGAGATTGTTATTCTCAGATCCAGCAAGATCCGCCAACTATAAAATCAGTAAGCTACAATTTGACTAAAGGACAGTCCAACTGCAGCTTACACAAATCTTACCACATTTTCGATTTGACGGATTGCCGTCTTCGAGTATATCGAGATAGAGCGTTAAAATGGCATGCGATCGAGATGAGGACGAATTGAGCTTGGTAGAAGCCGTTTTACGTGTTTTGGCGGCAACCCTACGAGATATGGTCAATTAACGATACGAAGAAGGATATACAGCTAGTGAGCGACTCACTCGTATATAACTTCAAACTCTGTCACAGAGTTGATAGGTTGTACGATCAGATCTGGAATGATATTCAGTCCCTCGGCGGACATCCTTATATCCCTTTTTCGTGGCTATGACAGAAAGGGAGGGTAAGCCAATGAATCGGTATGATCAAAGCAAGAGCCAACTTACCTCGGACCGATCACCTAAGAGATCATATACCTCGTCTTTGAGTATTTCCTTCCATACAACGACAATCAAATCAAATGCGAAACTCAACAAACGAAAGTGCCTTACTCACTACGTAAGAAAAAGCAATGCTCAACGTTGATGAACGCGGCTCCGATCGTTGGCGAAAGATTGCCTGGAGGGATGATTGATGAGCTTGGAGGCCTACCCAGTTACGTGATGATTAAGCTCACTTGCACAGTCCTCGGTATGATCCCTGGGTCTTCTCTGGATCCCTGCATAGTCTGTGAAGTAGTATTAGGCATACGAACGCGATTGTGAAGTGCTTGGGAGTCGAGCTTACATGTGTTTTACCTGATCCTGTCACTCCGTAAGTGAAGATCGTAAGGTTCTAAAATCGTCTTTGTGTGAGCTATCGGTCATATCTGGTAGGTCTCGAAGCTTACCTGGCCATTGTACGCTTGTTCGATGCTAACCCCCATGTTCAGCGGCAACGAACTTTTATAGGCGACCAAACTCACATGGGTCGTACGCTATGGAACACCTCTTCCTGCGTACTGGTCTGGCCGTGACACTTATCAAGACTGCCATCAAGGGATAGTGAGCTGTTGAATAGCAGACACGAGTGTACTAGCTCACTCGAAATGGTATCTTTTGTCCCCTTCCTTGTTCAATGCTTTAATACTATTCCCACTAATCTTGATACTATCGGGATTGGGCTTTCCATCGTTCGGGTGAGAAGGTCGAAGTCGTACATGGTGTGATATCGCCTTGGATATCGTGGTCATTTTATGGTCCTAGCTGTGGTCTTTTTCGTTGGATGGTGTTATGGTTGTTGATGTGATATGCACTCCGCATTGAAGATCATGTCAACATTTCCATGTAGATGGATCGTTCAACCTCCACTCGCATTCCCCTACGCGGACATGTGGCAAATCTCCGTAAAAGACAGTCGCGTGTCGAGAATACGTTGGTAATCGGAAAACGTGTAAACAAATAAATCCCATCTTCCTGGTTTCTTCTATGGTGTATATATCCTATGCCAATCGCGAGCAGTATTTCATCATGGCAGCAGTAGCAAGTTCATCAATGATGCTCACGTCTACATCGGGCGGATCAAGCTTACATCAGGCAGTGGACCAGTAAGTCCAGTAAAGTCCTGTCCTCCTTGGCTTTCCTAGGCTAAGTCGAACGAATATACTGACGACAACTTGTATACTGGTAGAATAACAAACGAAGTATCAGCCGGCTTCAATGTTCTCCAGCATCGAGATCGATTCCAAGAGAAGGCTCTAAGGGATGTAACCTTGAGCAGTAACGATTCGGCTATGATGTTGGATCCTAATAATCCCATCTTGGTGAGGGAAGAGATGGAATCGCAGAAGGTGAGCTGCCTCCTCTGAAGACTCAGCCAGGTGGTTCGTCGTACGAGGTGGCTGATGAGATACATCATTGCTTGTATAGGAATACTTCCGACGACTGAAATTTACGTACCTCGAACAAGAGGCGAAGAGACATTTCTTATCATCTATAATTCTCGAGGAACCACCTACGGTAGAACAGGGAGAGAACGAAGAGCGAGGTATGTACATGATTCTCTCAAACCATGTGTTAGTGTGCGAATCGGCGCTTATCGGTGAGACTATTTGCCTTTTAGAACGAATCAATGCGGAGAAAAAAGCGATCCTCAAAGAGACTAAATTGACTATTGAAGATATGAGAAGTATGACGGTCAAATTGGCTGAGGATAACGCTCAGAGTTAGTTTGAGGTAGCACTATGGGATCATAGATGATCAGCTGATTATATTGCCTTTCGGCTTCTTTCGAATAGAGCACAAACAGGTTTCCACCACATTATCAGAGGCGCAAGTACTCCAAAAGCAGATAAGGGATATGGAACTTGAGTTAGCGAGGATAAAGGCTACTCATCCACCTGAAAATGTTAGCCTCCTTGAGCTTCTCTTCTTGCATCAGAGAAACAGCTAGCTGACATCTATCATAGAGAATGACGACTACGCAAGCCAATGAAACTCTCGATGCTCAAATTGTCGAGATGGAAAGACTGACAGATGCAATCTCGTCGACTCAGAGTCAAACTGATATTGCCAGAGAGGAAGTTGCCAAAGTTGCTAAAGAGGTGAGCAATGTTATCGAATTCTTCAAGCCCGAAAACTGTATAAGATATGGGTAGAGAGCTGAGCTTTTTTTTACATCGTGTAGGTCCAGCGTCTGAGTCGGGATAGGGAAAGGGAAGAAGCTCGAGCGAAGGAAGTGCGAGAAGGTAGGGAAGCGGGAGATACAAAGGTTGATGAAATCTGTAGATGGTGAGTAGCTGCGCATCGGTCAAGACCTTTTCCGACCAGTAGCTGATATCATATTTTAATATCAGGTACTCATCCTCGTTGTCTTTCTACCGTTCATTGCTAGGCATAAAATCGGTCAAAGCTGTATCGGACAATGAACTGCATATGGAATACGATGTGCCCAATGGACCAGTCACACTGGCTTTGATCTTCGATGAAGTCACTAAGAGATTTGCAGATGCGCGGGTGAGTGGGATGCATCGATTGGTTGCCTAGCTCCCTGTTACAATATCATTGCGTGGAATTTAGCTGATGATCCATACCATTACAGCTCATCGGTAGCGACTTAGACATTTCGGAATCAGTGGGTATAGCAGCTGGATCCAACGATGTCCCTGGATTGGTAGCGGATGTTTTGGTTAGGTTGAGACCCGCCTAAGTAGCATTTTGTCTTTGTTGTTATCCGTTGTATATTATTTAACCATGTAGATTTTATACTTTCGTCTCGGGCCATATCAGATATGAGCGATCACATGGCTTGAGTTGTAATTAGCTCGAACAGAACAATCATCGCCACTAGCTCTCCATCTCTACGCTCACTGCCCTGTCAACGAGACTAATTGTTGTTGAACTACTTCAGCGATGTTCTGCATGCAATCATCCATCGTTGCATCTCCCCCCGGAAACATGGCCTGTTTGGATGATATGTTGCCGACGGAATCAAATTTCAACACCTTGGTGCGTCACCTCCACCGAGTTGGTAGAAATGTTGGAATCACAAAATTACTGGACCGAAATATCGTCCGCTCGTTTTGTCTATATGACAGAGTATCAACTAAATATAGCTAGACCACAACTCTCAAGCCTTGTGAAGAGATCAGAAGGACTATCACGGACGCAAGCTTCAAGAGAAATCGACGACTTTCCTATACCTAGTAAAACATGTACTTCGACCTATATCTTCCATTCCCTTTACCTCCCGATATCGATGACGGACAAAGTAAGAAAAGCAAAAAGGGGAAAGGGAAAGCCGTTCCTACGCCTACTCCTTCTACACCTACGCCGGTGAAGAAGGACTGTTGGGCAGGGATTGAAAGTAGGGACAGAGAAGGTTTCGTGAAGAAAGTAGCTTTATCAGGCCATTGTAAGTGTCTGCCTGCCTTCCACAACAATCAGTATCCTGGAAAAAGTGTTGATGGACATATATATAGTGGGATACTCTGTGATCGGACTGACTGTTAGTCCACATGAACCTTCCAACCATGTCATACCTTCACCATTCTCGAGTGGATTGCCTTTCCCAGATCTTGATCCTAGATCATCCTCCTATGCTAGTTCTAGTGGTAGTTCAAGTAAAACGCCATTGGTACAGGTCTCGAGGTACCATATGAGATTGGATGATAATAGGGTACATCCATTGGTGAGTCTTACTTCCTACAATCCTATTATTTGTGGCATAATTGAACGATCTTGGTCGAAAGGATTATTAGTTGATGGTTTGTTTTTCCATCATCTAGACCAGTCAAAATACAAACACCCTAAAAAACTATGACATCCTAAGTGTAGCTCCAACAAGTGAGAAAGCTTTTCAACTTGCTTGTACAGATCTATCCAATCCTGGACCCAATCAGGTAAGTCACGGCGTTGCGGATTGCTCAAGAGATTGAGCTGAATTGTGCGAGATTTCAGATATCAATCATTACCCTACCATTACATGAGAGACCGTTTACTTTTAGATTCAATTGGAAACAGATGAGACAAGCTCAGCGGAATGGCGTAGTGGTAAGTCTGGCTTTTCATTTTCTTGCTTGAGAAAAGCAAGACAAGGGTTCATATGCATATACAGCTGATTATATATATACGCTGGCTGACTTTAACATTTTCAGTTCGAGCTCCTCTACTCTCCAGCACTATACCCTCCTTCCTCCACATCCCCAGAGACTTCTCGCAGATATCGACAGAACTTCCTTTCGAACGCCAGAGAGGTAATTAGGATAACAGGTGGGAAAGGTGTCATCCTCTCTTCTGGACCTAATGGAGATCCCTCGACGGGTCTCAGAGGAGCTTTAGATATTGTTAATCTGTGAGTGTGCACTGTCCAGAACTTGGATGCCCAGCTGAACTGATGTATATTATTTTGATATGGGTATCATAGAGCAACGATGATAGGTATGCCATCTAATCTTGCTAAAGAATCAATTTCCAATACCACCAAAAATGTATTATTACGTGCTCGTACGTCCAGCTCATCTTCATCCTCCCTTGTATGAGTTCAAGGCTGATGCGTGAATGACATCTTGCAGAAGCGAGGAAAACATTCAAAGCTGTCATGTCAATACCTAAGCTTATTCCGCCTGTAGACGATAGCGATAACTCAGATATGCCAAGTAGTAAGAAGCGATTGTCAGATACAACAGATGTGGAGCAGGGGAATAATGCGAAAGCCAAGAAAGTGAGAGTGTAGTATTGTGATATGTATCTTACATGATATACCTTACATCCGTATGTATGAATTGTCTATATCTAGAAAGAGAAAAGGCGATATGATTACTACTATATGCTACAACGTATTTTTGAGCCTGTAGGATCGATGGTAAAAAGAAATGATATATATCAAACCAAGACATGAGTATAGACAAGTGACTTCTCTTTTCCTACATCACATCATCTCTTGTCTGCCCACCATCGTATCTTCCCGTCTCTATCGAGACGTTCAATTGGGGTAACAGCCTCACTTAATCATCCATCCTCCTACCACCTTCATCGACCTCTCATCACCTCTACTTACAATCTCCCCTTCATTACCTTGAATCACATCTCCAATCATCAACCAAGGATCTTTCCCTCCACCCCATTTGAGCAATTTATCCTTCAACATCTCACCTCCATCTCTACTTAACACTCCTTCTCCACCTCGTTGAGGCGTTGCAAATAGGGTATTCCATACTTTACCTGCTATGGCTCTGTCAAACAAATAAGAATAATATGTCGCACCATAACCGTATAGATGTCCAAACTGAGTCTGCCAAGCTGTATTCTCAATAGGCTGAATCACTCCTATGCTCTTCTGCAGGTCGTACCATATCTTACTTGAATCGATCTCTTGGTTATGTTTCAACGAGTGATACTTCTGATCTAAGAGTGCCATACAGATTTGTCCGTGTGTTTCTAGTCCCGCAAGCGATTGGTTCAGTTTCAGATGAGCTTCGATAAGGGGGATAGGTAATGGTTCATTGGTGAGATAATGGGTAGCGAAAGATGATAGTACTTCGGGTGAAGAGACGAAATGTTCCATCAAGATTGAAGGTAGCTCAACAAAATCTGTTGCGCAACGTGTACCAGATACGTTGTGGAACTCTGTTCGACCAATCATCGCTACGGCCACATCATCATAAGAATCAGTACAGCTCGGAGTGAATGTAGAGTGATCAAATATCAAATATCTCTCACAATGTATAGCATGTCCCATCTCATGGAACAACGTTTCCAGATCGTTCCAACCTAACAAGGCTGGTCTTCCAACATCGACATTCCCAAAATCACATGTGAGAACCACAACGGGTAATTGAAATTTCCCTTCTTTCCCTTTCAAAGTCTCTCCGTCTACTTCTAATCCTCTTCCACCGTATTTCTCATCCCATCCAGCCGGTAGACCATCTCCAGAATGATCATCGTCGTCTACCCTTCGTGAGCATCTGACGGTATAATGAGCCGCTGAAGGTGGTTTATTCGTACGTGAGTATAAATCACAATATATTATACCTATCGTTCCTTCATTCTCATCTACCACATCCAATCTTCTCACACTGTCGTGCCATACTTCTCCACTGTCCACTGAACGGGGTACGAACGATATCCCATATAACTTTTTGAATATCTTAGATAATCCCATCAGGGCAGTTCCAGTGGAAAAGTACGGCGTGATAGGTGGTAAGCTAGAAGTGGGAGCCAAGGTAGATAGGTATCTCTCCGCAAAGTAATCTCTATCCCATGCGTTCAACGGAGGTAGATGAACAGATGTGGAATTGAGATCGTAATTGTTTCCAGTTAAAGTAGTAGCCTTCAATCTCTGTAGTATACCCACGTCCAGGGCTGCAACAGGTTTGTGATGTTTTGTCAAAGAATCCAGAAATCCAAAGACGTTTTGAGGATTTTTAGCCATTTTGTCACTTAATGTCACATCACCCCAAGTTTCTTTTCCTAGGACATTGGCTAATTCGGCTCGTTTCTTCAACATCTCTTCTAATACTTCCACCCTCTCTGGGTCTTTCTGTATCCCACCTATGTAGACCAACCTTCTTGCTTCTCCCTCTCGGGCATAGCGTGAGATCATCTGAGCCTCCCAACTTCCCGGTACGATGTATGCGGCTCCGCCTCGTCGTTTACGGGGGAGCGAGTCGATGAATTGTGAACCCATACCAGCTAATAACCTCTCGGGTTCGGGTAATTCGATGAGTGGTTTGGTAGATGGACCGCTGGATGCGAAGGATAGGAAAGTACGACCGAGAGAAAGTAAGGAGTCAGAAAGGGAGACGAATTTCTGACGGACAGCTGGAGGAAGATGAATACCTGATCGTTCAAAGTCTGATAAGAATGTTTGAGCGACTTTGAGCTCGGCAGAAGTGAGTGGATTGGGATGAGGATATGAGACGGCTTTGCTTAGAGACTGAAGATATTATGAGAGTCAGCATTGTCCCGAGTACGGGTCTTTCAGGCAGTAACTCTGCGTCCCACACACCAGTGACAACTCACCTCGTATAAACATCTACTGGTATTCAGCTCGTTCATGAAACTACACAGCACCTCGTATGTCCTCTCCGACTCTTGCACCCATTGCTGATCCGGGTGTACATTCCTGACCAACTCGCACATATCTATCACTCCGCAAAGCACATCGCTGAGTCTGTCCAGATTCTTCACTACTAATCGTAGCTCTTTGCCTGAGGGGTCTAGAGGTGCATTACATATTCGCTCGACGATCGCACTTGCTTGTACGAGCGTTCTCTCGGTCAAGGGGCGGAGTGACGAGGGGTGTGTGAGAGGTGGGAAGGTAAATAATCCTGATGAAGAGGTGGTGGTAGAAGTGGTGATAGTGTGAGGTAGGTCGAAATGCGCTTTCAGAGCTTCGTTATCGCCCCTTGACGTAGTTGATAGAGGAGGAGGAGGTATATATGTGGATTCGTATGATGCTGAGGGGGCAGGGGAGTGGGCAAGAGCAGCTTGAGATTGTGGATATCGATTTAGTCGAGATGTTGTACTAAGAAATAGTTTGTTACATGCTAGTCGAGGGGGATTGAGGGTTGTCGGACGACGTGGTGAAGAGAGGAATCGGGTCGCTCGATAGCGCAGAGACATGTCAAGTGGGTATGTCTATGTGGTGCAAGCAGGATGATAGAATGTTGGTATGTCTATGATGTGCTGATGATACGAAGGTAAAGTAAAGTGCAAAAGCAGAGATGAAGAAGATGATCAATGTCAAAATAGATCCGATAGATCGGCTATAATTTGGATAAGCCTCGATGTTGGGTGTGACCGAGGCTGAAATTTGTAAGGACGAGATTGAAAATGCTGCTTTTCGAGGTGGTTCAGCGATCTGATCAAGAAGACAAGCAAGTCGAGATGCCAAAAAGAACAAGGATAGATCGAAGGAATGAAACAGCATAGAAGGTTTGGTGATCTTGATAGAATCGTCATCCTATGGTGTTCTCTCCTTTTTTATCTTTGCATAGCACGGGTATGACCGTGCCGATCAGAAGATTCTACTTGTGACTATCATCATCATTATGGCATTCACTGGTGGCATTTCATGTGATCTGAAGCCACATGCAATGCATCTGATCCTTGTTGATCGGATGGCCAGATAAGGTATGTGATGTACAACTTGCATGTGATTGTAGACTGACAGTATACAATATGAATTGAGCAATCACCCATTCTAAATCACAGATCTTTACCTTTCCCCACTTTACATACTGTCCGTGCAGGCTTGTATATCTATGCCTTTGAGACAACGCCATGACCGTGACCTTGAAGGTATTTCCTCATAAGCCACCCTCATCTCCGCCAATCCAGCTTCAAGACCATCAAACGGATCTCATCGAGTCAACGTAACTAACTATCTAACCAATTCCTGATGATCTCCCTCAATTTCTCACCCTCATCCCTCCTCCAGAGATGTTCCGCATCCTCTACTTCTATCCCCCTGATCACCTCTTTGCCCATGTCATCGGCGAAGTGAGTATACGTGCTCGATCCAGTGAATTCGTCTTTGTTGCCCCATACCATCCATATGGGTCGGTCGTTCAGGTGTCGCTGATGTTCCTTTAGCGCGGCAGGGAATTTCTTAGATGAGAGTAAGGTTATACCTTTGAAAGCTGTTAGAGCAGGTGAGACGAGGAGGGTTTTGGTCAAGGGTAAAGAGTGGGAGGTGGGGAAGGGGGCGAGGATGGTGAGGAGACATCCCCAGGAGTACCCCTACATAGAAGGGTCAGTGAATAGAATCTCATATAGAACATATTCTCATGTATGTAGCTATCAGGAGACTGGACTCACAAATCTAAACACCTCTTTCACACTATCACCCAAAAGCCCCACTCCAATCTTCTCAATCTCCGCTAAGTCATCCGGATCATGTCCCGTACCCAACCACGGTTGACTTCCACCACTAAGCCCTACCCCTCTTACGTTGTAGGTGATCACTGCGGTTCTACCGCACAATTCAGCCGGTGAGGGAGTAGTCGCTCCGGACGGATTGAGAAATTTCGGGTCGGGGACGGATCCTTCGATAGTTGATGGGTCGGTGGTATGGGAATGGTAGGGGTGATATATGGATGTTATGAGATGGGACGTGATGACGCTGAAAGGTCGTAAAACAAACAAACAATGCTAAGTAGTCAATGGACCCTGTGCTTTATATGATAGTCGCTAGGAGATAGGAACTCACGGATCCAACATGCTTCCACCCAACCTGCCCCAAGGATGACTGGCAACTACCACTCTCTCCACTCCCATATCTTTCAACCCTTCTCTCAGTCCCACATCGAGATCTTCAAGCTTCTTCGGGACCGTCGAGTATTCACCCAGTACGTTGATATGCGGAGTGAGGGAGGGAGGGAGCGGCAAAGGGAGATATAATCGAGCTTCGAGGTGGATAGGAGGTGTTGAAGAAGGAAGTAAGAGACGTAAGTGTGGGTGAAGGTGTTTGTCCCATATTTCATGTTGAGGATCAGGGCGGGCCATGTTGATATGCCTGTGTTTCTATAATGCTGAGTAGAAGGATGATACAAAGGCAGATGATATGTAACTCCAACCAGCAGTATGTAAATTGCTTGTTTGTCGAAGCGCAGTTACTGGTGACAGATGGGAAATATAATAATACATGAGAAACTGAATGTTGTGGGTCTCAGAAGATCGTCAGTCACCCAGCAACGCTAGTGCAGAAAGTGACCTGCAAGGTGACACAATCCCTGAACCTTATTTGGGTAACTTGCCTTCCGATAAGGGTACAGACCGACAATCACAATGTCCTGTACCTATGGTTTAAGTGATATTGTTCAAGGCATTGCACATAGCTCGTGCATATGTTGCATTTGCATACTGTAGATGCATAGCCAAGACTAATCATACAAAGTTCGTCATAGACGTTAAAGACTATACTTGTGGCGGGATTGTCCTGCGGTATCTAACATAAGAATGATATGAGTCAATCGAGTGACAAGTCCGTGATAGGAGATAGATAAATTATGAGAGCTAGGATACACCAAAAAACCAGAAAGGAAAAAAGACGAGATTTTACAAGGAGACTCTATTCGATCTAGTTTTCAGCTCCTACTACTACTATATGACCCAAATACGCCACAGCCTGATTGAACAATACCAAGTTGCCCAAGGCAGCTACCGGAGCGGTCGTCTCGGTATCTTCAGCTGAGATCGTACCGGTCGCATTAGCAAGAGCAGGAACGGTAGCGTTGGTCTGTAAGACAGTATCCGCCAATCCACTGGCGGAAGCGACAACCGACGAGGCAGTAGTGGAAGCTTCAGATGAGCTTGATGAGGTGGAGGTGGAGGTAGGTTCAGCAGAAGATGTGGTAGATGGTTCGACGTATGTGGAAGTTGGTGTAGGTGTAGTAGAAGGTTCCACATAAGTTGAGGTAGGTGGGGTGTAAGTGGAAGTAGGAGTAGGTTTTTCAGACGTGGAAGTGGTGGTTTCTTGTGATTCATCATTGTACCACCATGTCATGTAGAATACACCTGCTGATTCGGACTGAACATCACGAGACACTTTATCAGCCATTATTCCAGCAGGAACACCACCAATCAAAGACAAACCACTCACGGCAAACTGAGTGAACAATCCTCGCGACATATCCAACCCCCCATAAGGACAAGTGGGACATTCGTCCGCGATCGTCGCGGAGATTGTCTTGCCTCCGTATGAGATAGAGATAGATCTGCCACAGTTTGGTCCAGGGTATCTAATTCAGAAGGGTCAGCGACGAAAAAAATGACAAGAATGCATCAAGAAACGATGAAGAACGAGGTGAAAGAGGAGATGAAGTGCCACATCTGGGTTTCTCGTGCGGCGGCGTTCACCGCTTTCGTAGCACCTCCACTCTCTCCACCATACGCTGTAGCAGGATGTTTTGAAGAGATGAGAATCGTACTCACCCACTACCATACTGAGCCGAGTTCTGAGCGACGATATAATCGCTTGCAGAATTGTACCATCCACAAGCACCTAATCCGACATCGTAGAATGTAGCTCTGGAGTTGGAATATGATTGACCCCTCTTTTCTATACTGTTAGAGGTAAAATTGGCGTCGACTTCGAAAGTGGAGACTTGTTTTTCTTTCCGAGCGTAGTGTGCTCTGGCCCTTGATCGAGAGAGCTCATGAGCTTTTTTGTCTGAGAGACCGAAGACGGAGGTGGAGAGGAGGAGGATGGAGGTGAAGAGTGATGAAGTGAGCATATTGGTGATTTTGGTGTACGGTCGAAGTCGTTTATCAAGAGTTGGTGCGGTTGTGCGTAATGAGTGAGGTAGAGTGTTGTGGTTGTGGTTGTCAATGAGAGTGAAGTGAGTTAGCGAATGACTTGGTTGAGCTATAGGATGGATCAAGATGTCAGCTTTCAATGATCCCTTTCATGCTGCTGTTCATCTGCTCCACACGACTTCATGTCCCTTTCTCTGGATCTCCTATTCTCACAGAGCGGAAGGACATACCTTTATAGAATGAACGTGACTTGCACTTTTGTGCTGCAATGCCTCTTGAGATATTTATCTATTGGTGCAGCGTTGGTCTTGACGATATGGGTGATTGCGGATCAGATCAAATGAATGACTGTTTTTGGCTGTAATGAGTGTCGTTGGCGGAGTGGTTGAACGAACGAAGAAGTAGTTATTCGAAGGTGTATATATCGAAAAGATTGAGAGTTCGAAGAGGTTTTGGTAAAAGATGAAAGAGTGTCTTTGAGGTCAGTTCGTTTTATTGCGAATTGCTAATGTTCTCTTGGAAGTCGGCAGACCAGGTCCATCCGAGGGCTCTTCGCTATTACCAAGAGCTATGTTAAATTTGAGGGTTGGTTAACTGATAAAAAAGAGGGTGGTCGATGATAACTCTACTACTACTGTACAAAAAGACACTTGATTAATTGAACATGCATTATGGCAGATGCTCTAGATTGCATCCCTTACCCCCACTTGTGACCCTACCTTCATTGTGTAGGTCGGAAGAATGAATTGTTCTCAACTGGTTGAACAAGCATCGTTTACACCCCAGTCTTACATGAAATCTATCCCTTGCGATAAAATTATCTCTTTTATCAAGCCACTAGACCAACTGATAAACACCCTCGAAAGTTTATCCCACGTGGAAGATCCGGAAACCCCTGATAATTCAATGTAAATCGTCAGAGGCAACAGGGGGGGACAAAAACGAAAATTTCGGAAACGGGATTTTCAGGAACAGCTACCACCAAAATTGAGGGGACTCATCAGTTGGAATGGACGAGCCCAGACTTTCATTCAGACGAGGAGCCACTGACATAGGGAAAGTACATCCGACGAGTTATACAGTAGCGGGATGGCGTTCAGACGGAATAATGCAGCGAATCTGGACAT
Source organism: Kwoniella botswanensis (assembly GCF_036426115.1). Lineage (NCBI taxonomy): Eukaryota > Fungi > Basidiomycota > Tremellomycetes > Tremellales > Cryptococcaceae > Kwoniella > Kwoniella botswanensis. The sequence goes on along the minus strand of NC_088601.1, from coordinate 1,288,160 downwards.
CTGGACCGTGAGGTTACGCTCAGCTATAAAGTTATAAGACATCCGAATCAAGTACCGAAAAGCTTGCTGTTCAGCGGTAATTTCGGAGTACAATATAAGTTCTACATGACTAACCTCAGCTGGGCGGGTGAAAATCAGGAGATGCGACTGACAATATGCTTTTAAAAGTACAGCTTCTCTGACGTAGAATCATTGATGTCGCTGGAGATCATCAATATCATTGATAGGGAATCGCCCCCAACTTGAGTTCAGTTATAGGATGGCTTCGATTATATCACAATTTACGAGGAACAACCTTTGTTCATATCGGTTGAGAGACGAATGACCGAGTATATCACGACTTGAGCTGATGAGGGAGACAGCTGCCTCCTTTCACTAGTCGTGAATGGAGGTACAGAAGAAGCGGAAGTATCGAATATCCTTGGCGGAAGCAAGACGTCATGTATAGAACAGCGATGAAAATTCTCGTTTTGAACAAGCGGGGATGTCAACTCAACCTTTCAAATGGACGAAAGATCCTTATCTCCTCTCGCTTTGACTATCTGTTGCTCCCCGACTGAGTTCTTCGCCACAGACCTGTGACGATGATGAATGGAGGGTCATGTAGCTTGAGAATCGCCACAGCGTTCTCAAGCTATAAATACGGTGTTGGAGAAATTGGTGTCACAATACTGCTCATTTACTCATAAGCTTAATAAAGCTGAATCTCGACATACTGATCATTGCAATATGGCCTCCAATCCCAACGATACTGTCGCCCCCAGACCTCATATATTACTATCCCCCTATGTGGAATATACCATCCCTTCTAACACTGAAGAACCAATTTCGGAAGTGAGATATCCGGATAGCCCATGGTACGATGCTCGGCCTGAATGCTCGGACCATTTCGAAGTGCCCTTACACAGGGAATGGAAAAGTCAAGTCACCCAAGGCGATTTGAATGCTGGACACTTTGACGACATCACAAGCAAGGGCGATAGTCCCATCAAGCTTTGCTGTAAGGCTGATCTGATCAATGAGACTGAACATCAACTCCAAAGTGTCTACCCTCCAGAAGATACATGCTATGCCTCGAGCGGATGTCACATTATCGCTATACTTAGTGAGAAAGAGAAAGCTCTGATGGAAAATGCTTCTTTCCTTCCAGGGTTCGCCTCGGAAGATCTCAAAGGATCGATTACACTACCGCTCCAAGATCGAGACGTGACCTTTTCAAGATATACCGAAAATGGTACCGTGTATATTCGATGTACGTTTGCCGAGGTGACTGATGAGCGAATGACTGCAATTACACTTGGGTCAGAGATGCCCAGTCTGAAAACTGCAAAAGGCAAGACCAACTATCCATTTGGAGAAGGAGCACGAAGCGATAGTCGATTCGAGGAGACTGAAATCTTCAGATTGGGGGTAGCGGCTTTCGCTGCTTCGTCGAGATAGTACACCTAAGATCGTATGGTGCCATTCTCCATAGGTTTTGTTAGGTAGAATGGATATGCAGTATTTGTGCCCTCATATGCATGATGTTTTCGGTCTCTGACCAGAGAATGAGCGGAGATCCCCGATTGTACAGACCAATTAGCCGAAGGTGGAACTCCAGTTTGTATCTAAACTAACATCACTCGTGTAAGAGCATAAATATACATCAGCTACCATTTTCCGCATCTAGAATGAAGGCTGTGGTACAGCGAGTCCTCAACGCTTCAGTCGCAGGTGAGTTCTTCCTACGTCTGTCACGGGAAAGACCATACTTATACAATACGTAGTCGACGGTCAGACAATCTCATCGATCGGCAAAGGACTATTGGTTTTGGTCGGGATTGATAGATGTAAGTATGATCGTATAATTCGGAATCTCGATTCGCTCTGAACGATAGCTCATATCGAAGCCTCGTGGTTATGAGTAGATGACGAGCCCAGCGATGCTACGCAGATAATCAAAAAGGTGCTCACTGCTAGGCTGTTCGATGACGATCAAGGTGGGATGTGGAAGAGAAGTGTCAAGGATATAGATGGGGAGGTGCTTTGTGGTGGGTACAAGCTCAAGCAGACTAATGCTGCATTTCCATACTCCAGATCAGCTCATATGCGCTGTGTTTAGTCTCGCAGTTTACACTGCTGGCCAACTTCAAGGGATCAAAGCCTGATTTCCATGAATCGATGGTACGTTCAACCCGCCTTACCTTCAAGTTTGTTAGCACTTTTAAAAGAGACATACACAGTCGACCATACCCGGTAAAGCATACTACACCTCATTTATGGACGAGATCAAAAAAGCCTATCATCCATCTAAGATAAAAGGTATGTTCAATCCCCCAGTCTAGGCATGGTAGCACGAGGCGGCAAGTATCAAACTGATTTTACGGTGCGAATAGACGGTCAATTCGGGGCAATGATGCAGGTGACTCTGACCAATGATGTGAGTCCGTCTAACAGCGTGATTAACAAGCCATGCTAAAGCACGTCATCTCCACAGGGCCCGGTCACCATCCTCCTCTCTTCGCGCGCTTCTACCTCTTCCAAATCCACACCTGCTCCCAGTACCACCGTCAGCCGCCCCTCCACTCCAAGCTCGACCAAGGGAAAAGGGAAGAGTAAGAGACCTCCCGAGACTCCTTCGGAACTGTCCAGCGTAGTACCCCCTGTGCATCCTCCCAAGAACAGTGCAAATAGCTCGGTGGACGTAGCTTCGATATCATCGATAACCGGTACGATCGCCAGTGTCGGCCTGGGGCACAGTGGAATGGTAAGGGAAAGTGATGTGCAGGTCGCCGGAACGGGTGGATCGAGAGATGGAGACCATGGTGAGTGAACTCGCGACAGAATGACAAGCTAGACCTGAGGGGCAGCTGACAGGTCACGTTGCTGCAGGTGGAGCGAATTTGAATTCCAACATGTAATTGCAGTATACTGTACACCATTTGTTAAATATGGCAAATCATAATAACCTCAAGCATCTGGTTTGGCCCATATACCTAACAAATAATCAGCTCACACTTTTGCATATGGACTCAAAGAATGCTTATTCATTCCGAGACCCAACTTTGCTCAACATGTTTTCCTTTACTGATCCAACATTGCGCATACATATCCAAGCTCGAGTTGAAGGTATATCGCCTTATCTGCCTTGGTCACACCACCCTCATCCTTCATGCACGTAGATTCTCAGCAATGCCCATTGACTTCAAGTCGAACCCAGTGATCTTTGCCGGAGTTTCACAAAGGATATGTGAAGACAGGCGCCATGGGGACCCACAGTCCAGCTGTCACTTGGAAGCCCTTCCACAAAACATTGAGATGACTATACGCAGCCGGGAAAAGAAAGAATATTATTGATCGTCTGCATTGATTCATGAATACTTTGTACATGTACCCGTGACTATTAATACGGACACTACTTTGGATACTAACACTGACATTTTCGTAATATTATAAGTGACTAAAATCATGAGAATCACATCTATGTTGTTCCATTCTTGCGTTGTGGAGTGTTCATCCGTCTTAGGCCGAGATGACACCAGCATCACCACCCTTAGCGGCGATCCTCCTTCTAGCGGCATCATGTTCTTCCTCGGGTGTACCAGGGTTCTTGTAGAAAACTAAGTATTGAATTACCAGAATTGCGGTCCAAGCAATTTGGAAGTAGAATGATCTCCTGCCGACCAATTTCCAATCACCGTTACCTGATCCCTCGAAGGAAGCTTGTACGGCCAATGTGATCGCTCCGGCAATTTGGGCCTGCGTCCAAATATGAGAGGTCAGTTTTTCGTTGATTTTAGAAGGGTGGAGGAGGGTATGACTAACGAGTACTTGTGTCCAAGCTCCTGCTACTCCAGCCATTTCTGTTTGGCGGGATTGATAAATCAGCAAATGCTAGAAGGAAGGGGAAAATAGAACCATAGGTCGGAGATGTATGACTCACCTGGTGGACAATAAGCAATAAGGTTGATGCTACGCAAGCAAGAGCAGTTAGCATATGATCGAAGGCAGAGCGCCTGTAAAGTATAACTCACGCCGAGGCAAAGTATGTGACTACTGCACCAGCACTTCCCAAGATGAAAGCTGGGAAACAGTATTTCCAGTAATCTTTACCGGCACCACCATCCGAGAATACTTGAAGAAGCTCCGCAACAATGATCACTGCACGGATAGATAAGCTTGAGAATACTCAAGAGCTTGGTTCACCAATATACTCACAGACACCTCCAATAGCCATCGACCACCTGGGTTTGGTAATGATTTGAGGTACGGCTTGAGTCAACCCACCGATAAGAAGACCGGTGATACCTTGAGGGAGCATGGCAGCGGCGACGTGAACTAAAGGCAGTTTCCATCAATATGGGGTCCACCTCAATGAGTAAGAATAGCTTACTAGGCGTCCACCTGAAGACTTGTTGGAACCAGGTAGCGTAGAGCAATTGCGAAGTAGCCCAGAAGGGGACTGTTTCGGCGAGTCAGCTGAAATTCAATTCCATGGAGTGGGGTACTTACAAGCGATACCAACCGCCAAACTCGCAATGACGATATTGGTAATCTGCCATACTGAACTAGGCAAGACGGCAGATTTGGGTGGGATCTTGGATTCTACGTCATACCAGATTAGTCAGTGTCATTCCGAGAAGGTTCGAGTGAGAATCGTTTGCTCACCCCAGAAGAAGAACCCAACAGCCAAGGGGAAACTGAGAACGAACGGGGCGATGAAACTTGCCGAACCCCAACCGTCAATCGGGCCTTGAGTGAGAGCCAAGATGAAAGTGATCAAAGCGCCCATCATGATCAGTACACCAATGATGTCGAGTCGCTTCCATCGTGGTGTAGATGGATCTGGAATGTAAGTTGATCCGGTGAATGGGAGGAGGAAGATGCAGAGCACGGTGAAGAGGACACCTATGGACGAAAAGTGAGTTTTCGACACATGTCATTGAAAGATTTAGAACTCACAGAGAATTGCGAGTACCCGGAAGAACCATCGGTAGTTTGCCAACATACAGATACCAGCAAGGACACTGTCAAGTAGGTCAGCTGAGTAGCGTAACAATGAACAGCAGCGTATTACTCACAGTCCTAGCACATTTCCTATTGCTCCTGCCATACCCAACAACGCAAGTTTGCCCTGCTGCTCTTTAGGTTCCGGAAACATGTGTACGGTGAGATGGCTATATAGATATCAGCGACGACGCCTTGGGCTTAGCTTGCTATCTAATCAAGACTCACTAAGCAGAAGGGATTGCTGTTGGTCAAATAGATGAGGTCAACAAATAACCAGTGGGTCCGACAATTTCAAGATGAACTCACTCATCGCTCCGGCGATACCTCCCAGACCTCTGAGAATTAGGAAGCCATACCTGTCGTAGTTTATCAGCTATAGATTCGTATACGAAGCGCTTGCATCACTCACTTGTTTGATGTGACAAACGATGTGACCAGACTGAGTATACCTAAAACGAAAAATCCAGCTTCGAAGACGACCTGAGCCGGGAATAGATCGGCCAATCGTCCAGCAAAGAGGAGGAATGCAGCGAAACACAAAGAGTAAGATGTGATGATCCAGACAATTTGCGACTGATTCAATTTGATATCGATGGAGATTTGAGCTACAGCAACCGCAACACCGGAAACACTGGGAGATCAAACCACGATCAGCACCATGTTGATCAGGCACAGGTGGAGTAGACGCTCATTTGCAAACGACTTCGTACTCACTTGCAGATATCGATGAAAGTAGCAACTGAGAAGATGAACAACAAGAAGTTCTTCCTCGCTTGACCCAACTCTGCCAGAGGACTATGAAGGTGTTCCGCATCTGAAGCTCCTTCCCTCAATTGCTTCGATTTGTGCCTTTCAAGCGATTGTTGAGCTTCTTGGTCGATCGCATTGGAATTTGTGACTTGCTCTGAACGCGTCGATATCTCTTTATCATTGTTCATTATGCCGTTTTGATCTGTCAAAGTAGCATTGTCGACACCATTGTTGATGATGTTTTTGTTTTTCTCATTCATATTGATATTGTTGTTAGGTAAAGATGATCCAGCCAGGGTCGAGTGTTCAGACATGTTGTCTTAACGTAAGATTTACAAAATGTCTTAAGTATGCTTACGGATTCACAGATTTAAATGTGATACGATAAGACAAAGACAGATTACAAAAATAGTACCTGCACAGGACTGTATAGCAGTTCTTATATATATCTGTGGGTCATCCCGGCCAAGTTCAAGAAAGGGAGATGAATAAGCCAAGGCCGAAGGAATCCAATCCAATTCATGTTTGCGCGACACATATCAACAAACGTTTAGTCAGCTAAGGAAAGCACCCATTTCAATTATGGAACAGGTACACGGTAGTGTGTAGCGCATGGGGACACTGGCCGATGTCCCCGAGCTGAAGACACGATAACCAGCTTCTCGACTAGACTACCGTTCGGACATAAGACCCTCATCGATGGCAGATTAGTAAGTGGTGCGGCCAGCTGTGAGCTGATCGGACACCATGGACAGCCTATGGGCACTGACGAAACATGTTCGGCGTCACAACATCCGAGCAACGTCCATGAAAATAAGCTTAGTATCCAGGGGTTTAGCCTGTATGCCGTCGGCTATAGGGCGATGGGTCAAGCTAACAGATCCCGGAGATCTGGACGGGCATTGTCCCGTTAAATGGGGATAAGGAGTTTGCATCATATCCGAGCGGTCTTGGCTCAGGTATGGCCGAGCTTATGACGAATTGTTGATGATTGGAAGCATATCAGGATCTGAGATAGATTGATCCTCATCAACTGCAAAGGAAGCATCAGCACAGTAGCAATACATACAGACGATCACCCTTTCAACCTCTGCTGGCTCCACTGCAAGATACTTCCGAACATCAAGAATGGTTCCGATGATAGACATAACCATCTATTTGCGTGGGAGCCTCCGCCATCTATGAAGGATACTTTCAAAACTGACTTCGGTACTCTTCGTTTTCAACAACATTCTATATCAAATGCGGGACGTCTATTGTGGACGCAGAAGCTGTGTAAGTCTCTGGTCGATCTGGCGGAAGCGAAATTGGGGACAATGCTGCTTGATTCAAGTATCGGTTCCAATCGTCATCGTCGATGTCTTTCCAACTCATCTCAATCTTATAGTTGTAATAGCCATCGCATTCTGGATGCTTCCGAGGTTCACTTGATCTTTTCACTGACCACTGTGCCCTCCGGGATGCTATTGGAACTTGTATTGATCGCAGCACTCTTCGTTCTACGGTTTTCATGTCATCAGTGAATGGTCTTTCTTTCTGATCAAATTTGAGGCCTTGTATGTATACCTTGGTATCTTCGAGCTTGACAAGAGCTACCCTATGCCCATCGTGGGAGACGTCGCAGACAGGGACGGACTGGGGTGAGTGTAAGGAGGACAATCCCTGTTTTGTCATATCGGAGAGAAAGTTAGATAGGAAATCCCGGTCTTCACCCGAAGGCTGTGATTGCGAGTTCGGTCGAAGGGTTGACATGGCGAACTTGTGAGGTCGGTAGGTCGTCCCGCGAGCAGTAGTAGATCTCAGGAGCAATCTTGATGACATTTAACGTCAAAGTAGGTCATTTCCTTAGGTAAATTGTCTCCATCCTCCGAGACATATACCGTAAGGTTCTTCAACCCAAAAAGTCTTTCAGGAGGGAAGAAGTTGTTCCGCAGGGTAGCCGCTCGGCATTGCGACATATTCACCTATAGTATCTAGCAGAGAGACACACTGTATGTTCCAGAAGTTCAAGTTTGCGATTACAATCGGGATTTAGGAAAATGAAAGCGGAAGCTCGGAAAGTCTGTCTTAAGCGACTGGTTATGAGCTGTATCAATGAGTCGCGGGGAAGTTGACTGGCGGTTAAAACGGACATAAAGGAGAGACGGCGTAACTTATAGACAAGCTGAAAGAAAAGAAGAAGACTGGTCAAATGTAGCTGTCGATCGAGTCTTCAAACTGGCTTGCATGATCAAATGAGACTATCGAACTAGGACACTTAGTCCAACTACTACATTCTGTCTAGCCTACTCTACGACGATTGGACGATATCCCAAATTCCCCACCGCCTCGGGCGTAAGAGGTGCAAAACCTGCTTCTGAAGGTGAAGAATGGGTATCAGGAGTTAATCCAGGTATTGAAGTGGCAGCGCGAAGGATGCTCGAGGGAGTATCCGTAGCAGCAGAACCATCTCGTATAGCTTCCATATGTCTCTCCCAATCTCGTTCGGTGACATCCTTCCATTTAGCCGTAATGATATAGCTTAAACGATTAGCTCCCCAAGTAATCTTCTCTGGGCCTTGAGGCCATGTTTCAACATCTTCAGTTTCCCATTCTATGGCTCGTGAGCTTAGGGGGATATGAGTTGACCAAATGATTTGATCCTGGGCTTTCTTCCATTTTTCGGTAACTGTCCAGTCGGTTCTCAATCGCTCGGTCAGATCGTTATATCGCCTGGCTGGCTCGAAGCTGATTAGAGCTGGTTTATGCTGATCACTTGTAACATAGCAACCGTTGATGGAAGAAGGGAGATGAAGGGTCTGTAGGGAAGCTTTGGTAAGCTCTATCAACTTGCTTCTTATGTAGTTCTCATCGTTCGTTTGTGCCTTTTTGAACCATCCAGTGCTGTATTCATTTCCCGGAAACCGAAGGAATTCCTGAGAGAACTCATGCGTACCATCGGGCTCAATCAATGCTATTCTTGGCAGTATCATTGCTGTACATCCTGAATCGCGAACTGAGCCTTGGGCAAATTTTGTGCTGATCCCTCGAATGGTTGCCTGATATCTTTGACGAGGCTTGCGCTTCGTCACCTCCACGTAGAACTTGACGCTGTCAACCCAGAAAAAGCGATCAGGCAGCTCAAAATCATCTGTGGACCCATGCGGATTCATCGCCATATGTGTTGGAATTTCCCCTTCAGCCCAATCAGCCTCTTGGCCGATGATGACACTGCTAGGCTCAGACATCGTTGATACGAGTGGTGTCCGCTTTCTGGAGGGCTATTCTGGAATCGTACAATGGGCTACGTTACCAACCAACCTAACAGTGGCGAAGCTACTCGACGAGACATATATAGTATGAGCATAACTATTATATGATCTATTTCGCCTTTTGAAAGTCCACCATGAGCGTACATCCTTTATGCATCGGAAGAACAGAATAACGCAAGCCTACAAAGGATGAAATTTGAGTTTCACACTGCACAGGTCTTTGCAGACAAGATGCACCCGTCAAGCAGAGGAACTTGACGTGCAAATCTTTTGGTGGCAATTAGCGACCTGTGGTCAATGACAGCCAGATATGTATAATACATTCTGCAGTATATGATACCAGATGCATTCTCCAAATTCCATTTCCTCGTTTCATCTGTAAAATGAGCGCTTCTCTATACAGATTGAACTCACCCTTGGTAGTCTTCGCTTAAACAAGATCAGGTGGTTCGGGATCAAAAATCATCTGTTCATACTCGACACTCCAAAATCGTCATTTCCATTGCCCCAAACATAATCGCATCCCGGTGATGAGCATGGTGATACGGGTGTAGAACATCCATCTGTATAGATTGTACTTGGAGTAGTGGGTGGCGGAGGTAGACTTCTAGGAGTAAAATAGCCGGGATGATCCCCTGTGAATTCACCTCTTTTCCTCGCTTCAATGAAAAAATCCAACTCCGCTTGACTCAGATCGACAAACTTCGTGGTGATCGTGTAGGCCACTGGTACATCGCCAAGGGATCTCAAATCGAATTCATCACAATATGTGTTTAGACGCTCATCGTTATCGCCAGGAGTGGTAAAATTGGTAAATTCGATGGCCATTGTACGGTATCTTATCGGTACTAACGAAGACCATTGGAATCTATTGATAATGTTTCTGTCCCTGGACGAACACATATTGGGATCATGATCGTACAACGATAACGCATCGTTGATTAGATACGCATCTTGTTCGTTAATGAGACTGACTGTATGACCGGCAGGGAATGTCTTGGATGGACATTCATCTCCTGTTGCATGTTCGTCTCCTGGTCGATGCAAGTTCCGTAAAGTGGACAAACATACGTATCGCAGATTTGTTCGCAGAAAATCCAAATCTTGCTCTGGAATCACTACTACCCCTGGACTTGATGCATCTGTATCGGATTTATCGGTAAAGATCATAGATGACATCTGCTTCATTAGCTTTTCAGAGAATTGATATGGTTCAGATTTATCTCCGAGTCGCTCTCTTGTGATATGTTCACCATCCATGCCACAGTCTGAGTCGAATAAACAAGTCCATCTGAGATTCCCGATACTATGCAACAGGGCCCCATCCTGTGAGACATAGTGTCTCAGAGACTCTAATGTTAAAGCTCTATCCACGACCGTAGCATTCTGCTCAGTTTTGTTTGTTTCCTTTCGTTTCCAAGGGTTTCGGAAGAGAAGTTCGGGCGGTTGATCTTGATCTTGATCTTCGTTTTCACTTGAATCGCTCATATATGTTTCCGCGAAAAGCTCGCCCATACTGAGTATCCTTGTTGAGATCAAAGACTCAGTACAATATAAAACCAAATTGCTGTACGTTGGAGAAAGTGAGCTGTGGCGAGGATTACCCGCGAAGGGTAAGTTATGTCCGTCCATGCCCACTTGCCTGCCAGGCTGAGATACAGATAATCATTGGCCTTCCGTATGTTCAAAGGATACAGTACTTGTCGCCAAGTTCTTCAGAAGAAGTTCTCGTTTGTGGAAATACCTCAGATCGTGTACTATACTTGTGTTTATCTACAGTACACAGGACCATCATTGGTTATTTGGCAATGTTCACTGTACTGGTGTCAATCACATTATATGAGTAATTCATTATGACTAATATATTTAACAAAAGGCTCCCATCAATATCAAGCAGACACACAATTTGCGAATTGAATAAGCTAAGCTACCATACGTATATACGTAGAGATATATATTCCTGAAGCACCACAAACCATATCTAAAAAATACCTTTCAAACGATTTCCTATTTCCCAAGATCTCAGAACGCCGTTTGTTTCTCAAACAGTAATTTCATTCCCCGTTCTTACCAATTTAACCGGACTACTGTGTCTTCTTTCCTTCTCCCCATTGACCCTCGCTACAATCACTCCTGTTTCATTGTCTGTGTCTCCTTCCGTCTCATAGTCTGTTACTGTGTTTGTATTTTCACCCTCACCGAATATATCCGAGTTTCGTTGTGGTCCAGATGAACCTTGATAAGTCTTGTGAGACTGAGATTGACCAGTATGATTTGTAGTTGGAAGAACCGGAGTCATATCTCCTTTCCCCTCTTCTCGATCAGTTTTTTGCCCATCTCCTACAGGTCCATCTCTTCCAGCTAACAACCACGCCATGACTCTATCTTCAGGACCCACTTCCACTTGACCAGTCTTATCATCAGATAATGATTGTCTAGGAACACCAAACTGACTTAAAATAGCATCTAATAACAACTTGCATTCCCTTACGCTCGTAGCGTGATCTAACAATTTTCGTAATGGCACCAAGTCATTGATAGGTATAGAAGGAGAAGGTCCTTCGAGTTCTTTGGGAGTTGGAATAGGCGTTTGAGTACCAGTTTCGGAAACTGGTTTTCTAGGTACAATCACATCTTCAGTCGAAGTTGCTTTGGATTGACTAGAAAATGATTTGACTGGACTGGGTACAATCATCTGAGGAGTATTGTAGGTTGATTGAGGCGATAGCACAGAAAGGGCAGTTTTGAATGATGTCGCTGATCCTGGTATAGCCAATCCTTCTAATTCCGGTCGTTCTCGTTCCTTGTAAGCAGTGGGTGGATTGGCGATTTGTTGACCTAGTTCTGGCTCTACTTCAATGTTTGTGCTGATATCCTTATCATCTAATTCATTCACCGAACCGATACCTAAGCCAATCATTTTTCGATTCTCACTCCCTCTCCTACCCTGTTCAGGTCTATCCTGGTTATAAATCACGGGATGACTACCTCTTCTTTCGACAGGGGAAGAAACAGCACTACTGGTGCCAAGCGCAGACGCACTACCTCTTCTTTCACTTGCCAAACCTAGTGCTAATCCAGCCGCACTACCTCTTCTCTGAGCGAACTTCGCAGAAGCCTCTCCAGCCGCCTCAGACGTTCTACTCGCATTACTTCCCTTTCGTTTATCCCTATCAGCATTCACATAATCCTCATGCGTCGCAAAAGGTCTGAAGGCGATCGGAACAGAGGATAAAGAATGTAAAGATTTCTGTTTCTTCGGCATTCCCATACCTCCGCCAGAACCTAACTCAGGTTGTGAATTTGGATCTTCAAATCCTGCCCATCCAGTTATTCTGGGTCCACCAACGTTCATGCCGGTATTGTGAGATTCAGATCTACTGATCGAGTTGGATTTCAGTTTCGAAAAAGACGAAGATGAATTCAATATTGGTGATTTATCTTTATCTTTATCTTTCTTCGATTTAGTCACCTTCGATACCAATGCTCGAAATCCTTTGCCGGGTTTGGCAGTTTGAGGAGCTTCGTTTAATTCTTCTTCAGCGATGTCAGGAGGAGTGGATTTCAAGGTGGGTGTAGATTGCGGTGGTGGGGTATTGTTGAAGAAATCTGCTAATTCCTGAGCTTCGGTCTTCTTCTTTGCTTTCCTCTGTCCTGAAAAAGCATAATCATCTTCACCTTCTTCGTCTCTGTTCAACGCTTCATGAGATCGACCATCTGGTCTATTCAGACTAGACGAGGAGTATTGGGACCTGGTCAAAGTTGGTTGAGGTGAAAAGTCGGTTTGAGATAAGCTTTGCGGTGAAGCGATTTGCGATTGGGAATGATTCGACGGTGAAGAACCGGCAGTGACATCTGATGTTTGCGTAGCTCGAGGAGGGTCGTTTTTGCTAGGAGAAGGGAAAGTCGACGTTGGTGCGGGTGGCGGCGGTGTGCCTAACACAACGGCTGGTACAGTCCTCTTGAGCTTCTCTTGACCAGGTGGGCTCAATCCTCCTTTCTTCGTAGGACTAGTAGGTTCATATGCACCTTCCGAGGCAAGCAATTCTATCAAACTCTCCTTTTTTGCTCCAAGCGGACCGACAAATGCTGAGGCATCCTCTTCGCCGGCCTTTTCTTCTATCGTAGATGCAGCTCGAGCCTGCATTCTGAGTTGAGCGGAATCGGCACGCGGTCTGCCGGACAGAAGGGAAGAGGATTGTTGGATCGGTGAGGAATGAGCAGACGGTGCTCGATTGGCATTATCAGTAGCTGTAGCTCGAGGTTGAGTGGAAGGTGGCGTAGGGAATTGAGCAGGAGAGATGTTTTCCGATCTAGTTGACTTGGCGGATATGGATTGATTAGGAGAGTCAGTCGCTCGACGACGATTCGGGTTCCCCTATGTAACACATGTCAAGCAAATTCGCCAACTGAAACATGTGAAGCGGTCCAACACTCACATCGAAATTTTTAAGTCGACTTGGTGTCAAGCTAACTTTCATTGTCTCACCACTTCTCACCAACGCATCAAACTCCTCTTGTGCCTCTTGAATTGACTGCTCATCGTCTCCATTCAATCCCTCATGGTATGAATCATGGAAAGCGCCCAGCATCGATCGGGTATTCTCACTTAAGACACTGCCTGACCTCTCGTGACCCTGTCCACGAAGCAGATGGTGTTTCCCAGGCGAGTTGGAAGATTTCTTACTAAGTTGTGATCCTTTTCGCATCACTCCTCCTGCTATTCCACCGTACCAATTGGTATCGACAGACGAACGAGAGTCATGGTTCGACTGGGCGGATGTGACATTCCGACTTGCTTCGAAAGAGCCCTCTCGTTGATGTCCCAAGGAGACCTTTGACGCATGAGGTGATCCAGATGCTAATGGTGAAGCTCGACCGCCGGCTGAATGACTCGTTCCAGGTCGCGAAGGATTGGACCGCTTGTGTCGTGAGCCAGCACGGATAGCTGTTTCCAGTTGGTCCTTGACTAAAGCGGTAGGTCAGCTTGGGTCAAAGTACAGGACTTCCGGTCAAGCTCACCTTTCATCTTCTTGAATAATCCCCATACACTTTCATCCTCGCATAACGCTGTATATAGCTCCTGAGGTCCGGCAACCACTATCTCCGAATCTCTAGCCACCACGCTGGCAAGTTGGGATAGTACATGTTCGCATACGTGTCTGTGCATTGGGATATTTAGCATGTGTAACGATACACACAGTGAGACCGAGCGATAATAACTCACTCGATGATAGCTGTCATCCACAAAGCAGCAGGTTCGACTGTATCTTCCGAAGGATCGCCGCCTGCCTTTTTCCACTGCGAGAGTACCTCCTCATCTGCCGCTTCATCTACATTCTCTTGAGATGCCATCGTCTAGCAAGATATACATCAGCTAATTACGCCCCCTTAAAGCGGTGTTCAGGAGAGGAATAGCTTACAGAGTAAGAAACACATTTCGATCTGAGGAGGTCTACAGCCTTTTCCACATTCAACGATCTACCATTCTTCATTCCATTACCTTGACCATCAGGTTGAAAACCCTTCTCTTGTCTCCTGCCTTCCAGCCAGCTTCTCAGTTCCACTTCCGCCTCAGCTACAGCTGATCTACCCAGTGCTCGTACATTGGTGCTTTCCCCTCCCTGTGTAGCCTTGTTGTCATCTGTAAATACACCTGGAACACCGTCTTTCCTCAGATCAGATGGGTTGATCGATTCCGCCGAGGTTATGAGCGATATGAGGATCTCATCGAGGAACGTGTTGAGCGCCTGAAGAGCGGGAAGGGATAAGGTCGTGGGTCGTAAGTCCGATATTAAGGCGTTGGCTGATGTGAATGATAGGTAGTCTGCTGCTTGAGCTGTGAAGGTCCATACCTTGTGAGTATACGCGATAGCTGGAGGTGAGTGAGAGACAACTCACGAGATGCCATATTGGCGATGTAGGATGGTAAGGTTGTCGTTATGACAATTGTATAGTCGTGGCTCTCTCTAATTTACGAAGATAGCGATGGTGATATTTTGCTCGGGTGAAGATGGAGGTGGGAGTCTGTTCAAATGTAATGAGGCTGAGATGATTGAGGAATGTTGTTATGTTGTTATGGTATCCAAGTGGACGTGAACTTAAAGACGCATTGATCCAATGCCCATTCCCCACTTGAGATGACAGTACCAATCAATAGTCTATTCCTCCGCCCTTTGTTTCAAATCGACACTAGTATCCCTTTCTCCGAAGTCATGTACCTGATGGCATGCAGAGTACGAGACTCCGTTGATGCTCCACTGTCTGGGTAAGGATGGGATGGGAAATGGGATGCGGGATGTCTTGGAGATACAACAGGGAACAATAGGTGATCTACAAGGTACCTTTCCACCAACCTGAAACATGAAACATACTCACTTGCACTTCCCATTCACTTGGGAAAACAAGCAATGACGCTCGGACCTCTGGGAGTCAGTGAATTTCGGTGATCTCCGCTCTAGACCCACTCAAATTGTAGGCGACCGTGGGAAAAGGAGAATTTCAGGCCTAACCACGAGCGAAGGATGTTCTTGATTTCGAAGATGAAATGTCAAAACAAGTTTAGCGTTGACAACAACTATCTTGATCACTTACACTTATACCCCTACAATCCGGTTAGTACGAGGCATTCAAATTCAAGATGTCTCGAATAATCAACCGGCTCCCTCCCCTACCTCCTCCTCGAACGTGGTATACCCACTTCCCATCGAAATACCTACCCGCTTCTCCCGATAGGAACATGATCCGTAAATCGACTGGAAGGAAGCTTTTGGCGAATCCAAAGATGTGTGATGATTTTGTCAAATCGCTAAATCTACGTGAAGGAGAGGTGGTGATTGATGCCTACTCCGGTGTGGGAAGTTTGACTAGAAGTTTGTTGACTGGTGGTAATTACCTGGAGGAATCGAAGAGCTGGACATCTGCTTTAGTTGAAGAAGTATTGACGGAAGACAAAGATCAAGGTGAAGTGAAGAAGTCGGCAGGGAAGAGTAAAATGAAAAAGCAGAAGTATCCTTCCTGGTTAGAAGATTTACCTCCATCATTGTCCACTTCTATCACTAAAGTGGACAACGAACCTATCAAACCCAAATTAGTTGTATCTTCCGAAGGGTCATTGGAATTACTCGTGCGATCATTCAACTATCCACCCAAATCATCTAATCCACTAAGTACGATAGGTAGAGAAATATCTCAAGATCCATATACACGTCCTGTACCAGTCATCACCACACCTTTACATCCCAATTTACTATTATCACATTCGACAGCCTACGTTTGGCCAACATTACCTAAAATATTAGAAAACCCTTTGGTCCAAGCTTCTTTACCTGTACATAATCCCGAATTACCACCTGGGGATATAGAAGCGTATAAAAGGAAATGGGAAGATCCCGAACCTCCCATAACGATCGTTTGTCAGATGCCCGATTCGAGTATAGGCGAACAACTTGCGTCTCAGTGGGTGGGGAGCGCTGTAGGCGATCCTGGTCAGAAAAGGACTTGGATCTGGGAATGGGGAAGGATAAGGTTGGCTTTGTTATGTGGGAAGAGTCTGTATGATGTGAGTGGATGTTGAGATTTCGCTCATCTCAACTTATCTCTCAAAATCAATATAGTCTAACGAACCAAGTCATCTTGCTGACCTACACCTGTTCGCCTGCCCAGCGTATCCTCGCCCCACCAGGCTCTGTGATCCACTGTAAACTCTCTATCCTCGCCCAAGCATTATTTGATATAGTCCCATTACCACCATATCACCACGTCCTCAACGTCGACAAACAATCTAAATTCTCACACGATCGACCATTCAAACCCTTATCTGAAGTCCCTCCATCCACCGTTCCACCTAATGGTATACCCGTAAATCCACCTTCATCGATCGATTCGTTCATCCGTCCAGAACATGGTCAGCGGACATTGACATATCCATTAGACTTCTATCCTCCTGTGACTGCCGCTCAGAGGTTAATTGGTAAACCCCTAGATCGACCGGATTTATTAGGGTTGATGTTAATTCCAAAACTTCATTCACCAATCTTATCAAGTCAGAAAGACACTTGGGACTACTGTATGAGACGGTTATTCGTTAGGGATACATTAACACTAACTCAGGCTATACCAAATTTATCTTTTGGTGCTGAAACGCTCTTGGCGCATATTGAAGATCAGTCGACGGATAGATATAGGGGTGTACCGGTTGATGGAAGAAGGGTGATAAGGGATTTGAGAGTCGAAGAATGGTTGAGGATCGTGGATGTCTTTGATAATTGGGCGTTCAAACCTGATGTGAGTGATTTGTCTCTTACGGGTGTATTACCTGGGAGATAAAAGAAATAGGAGATGCAAATAAACCTACCAGACAAGTCTTCTCGAAACAAAAGGCCAACATGTTACGTGTACATGAAATATTGGAAGAATCCAGGCTGACACCTATTCTTCGTTACAGAACCTTATCCTTGATTCGGGTAGTCCCGACGAAACGAGTAGAGAAGTAGGACAAGACTGAAAGCAGAACGTCAAAGTCAAGTCAGAAAGTGAGGAATGACGATCTCAGACAAATATACATATACCCAGCACTTCATTTCCATACCAATCATACCAATTTAAGAATGACAACCATGAATGTCGCAGCATATAGCATCATGTCTTCTCATTATATTCATTAGCGTTTTCGTTAGAAAGTACAATAACTATGCAAAGGACATATACTACTCTTATCATTCTCTATGGTGATTCGTCCTTCTTTTCGTGAGATTGCATCGTCCTGGTGATTCACTTCACACGTCATTTCTTGAACAGTGAGAAGATCCTCAGATCCTTCGGTCCTCCTGAAATCAAGTCCTACGTCTAACGTGAGGATGGACGTGGATTTTTGAACCAGTTTAGACATGGGTCGATTTTCGTGTTCGTCGACTATCCTCTCCATCTGACAGCGAGTCCAATGTCTACTATCTGACTATCGACATTCCCTTTCTCTTTCCATCTATTTCTTACTGACTATTCACTGACCATTCTCCATGATCCACTTCCTTATACCCGTACTCCCCATTTTCAACTCTTTCAACTCCCCTTCATCCTGCACTCCTCCCAGCTTCAAATCCTGTTTATCAGCTATAACATCTACCACGAAGATCTCCAACTCTCCCAATCCTTTTTCTTTCCTTTTGGTATTCACAGCCTGACCTCCGGATACAGTTTCTCGGGAAACCACCAACGCATGAATATTGGGGTCGGTGGATGTAGGTCCGTATATATCTGTTATCTCTTGAACTTGCAGCGAGATTACATCCTTTTCACTTGCTCCTTCATCCGTCTCGGGCGAAGATGACAGAATGTGACTATTCTGTCGTTCGTGGTTCAGTTTAACTCCACCTAATCTCTCCAAGAAGCGCTCAACACTTTCCAACCTCTTATCCAATTTCTCTACTACCTCGTGAAATTTCTTACTACCCAGTAAACTATCCGCCATCAACCCCACGATTAATTTCTGGGATGATAGGAAGAACGATAGATGAAGGAGAAGTTTATGTCCTGCGTGAAGGTGGTCGAATGTTCCGCCTAAAGCTACGACGGCAGGACCGGGTGAGGATGATTGGTCCGATTGGCCCGATTGATCTGATGGAGGTATCTGGCCGATTGAAGATGATGTGATGGGGAAGGGGAAGGTAATTTGTGGGATTGAAGAGATTAAGGATGATATCTGAGAAGGTATGGGTACTATATCCGGATATTCAAAATAAGGTTGGACTCTTGATGATCCGATAGATATGGGAATGGAAGCCGAATGAACTCACATCCTTCAGTTACGATCACTTGATAGTCTCCTTTCTCATTACTAAACAGCTTATCTTTCAAAGAACCGTCTTCACCATCGAAATGAATCTCCACATTCATCAGTACCCTCCCAGCGATCAATTGAGCAGTGGCTAAACTAGCGTATATCCTACCTAAGAACGTCTGTAATAGCTTGAAGTTTCTGGAAGCAGATCGTTTGAGAGTGGTATATAGCTGTTGATGACTTGAAGGAGTGGTGAATAGCACGGTGAATGATTGAGTGGATGATTTCGGTAATATATCCAATATCACTGATACAACATGACTGGGGTCGGATAATGTAGAAGGAGCGAATGGAAGTAAGAGGATGGTATGATCTTTTTGCTGTATTGTGGTGTGAGAGAACATGATGCTTGGACTGGACTGGCTAGTTGTTCTTTTACTGCCGATCTTTTCTATGATCTGGTTGAGCACGCTTCACTGACTGCTATATTCTGACTGCATTGTAAGATGAAATACTCGAATAACATCTATTGCTCATTGCTTACCTTGGCGTCATATCGTCATTTCATCCGGTACCTGATACCTTTTCGGCGATCACCGCTTTCCACCATCTGTGTGACGCCACTTGCATTTTCTAGGAAACTCCGCCAAACTCCGCTTGCTCTCCACTTTCCACTATTATTCAGCAGAATACTCCCCATACACACACGCCATACGGGAGCTACCGTTGCACTCACACTCTGCTAGGAGGGAGTGGATTGGTAATCGACAATCCACTATCATCTACATTACTTATATCTTGTTACTTGATACTCTTCCTCTTTTACTCATACCTCAACACATCAACAACAGTGAGTATACCTTCCAGCACTTCAGTCAGGTTTCAAGATAGAGGAGATCAGCGTGATCATATGTGAACAGAATATGGACAGAAGGACAAAATATTAGAGAAAAAAACGGATGGCAAATATTGGATTGGAGATGACTTAGTAATCACTTTGAAAGGACTGTAGATGACAAGAGGGATGTTGGAATAGCATAGGATGATAGTGAGATTATCGTTGGACATAATGCTGACGTTTGTTCTCGATGTTTAGTTAGTCAAAATGGGTAGACGACCAGCCAGGTGTTACAGATACTGTAAGAACAAGCCGTGAGTTCTTTTTCACTACTATGATATGTCAGCATTCAGAAGAGAGCGCGAAGTCTGATTTGATTTGTTTTTGTTGGTTGTTCTCAGTTACCCCAAATCTCGATACAATCGAGGTGTCCCCGATCCCAAGATTAGGATCTACGATTTGGGTAGAAAGAAGGCTTCCGTCGATGATTTCCCCTTCTGTTGCCATTTGGTATCCGACGAATACGAACAACTTTCATCAGAAGCTTTGGAAGCTGCTCGAATCTGTGCCAACAAGTACATCGTCAAGACTGCCGGTAAAGAAGCTTTCCACATGAGAGTCAGAGTCCACCCTTTCCATGTTATTAGAATTAACAAGATGTTGTCATGTGCTGGTGCGGATAGGTAAGTTTGTCATCACTCATAATCACAAAATAACATGTCATCTTATGTACGTGGAATCTGATATTTTGTATGATATACAGATTGCAACAAGGTATGAGAGGTGCTTGGGGTAAACCATACGGTTCCGTCGCCCGAGTTAACATGTGAGTTGGAGTTGATTAGTCATCACGCAATATTGTTTTTCTCTTTGTATGGTGTGAAATCGGTAGCTGACGCAACGTTCACACCACCACAGCGGACAAGTCATCATGTCCATCCGATGCAGAGACTCTAACAAGGCCGTCATCATCGAAGCTCTCCGAAGAGCCCGATACAAGTTCCCTGGTAGACAAAAGATCATCGTCTCCAAGAAATGGGGTTTCACTCCTCTCGACAGAGCCGACTACGAAGCCCTCAAGGCCCAAAAGCAAGTCGTCAACGATGGTGCTTACGTCCAAGTGAGTTTTTGGTTTCCTCTTACTAAACATCACATTATCAATATGCTGATCAACGAATTTTTATTTGTTAGTTCCTCAAACCCAAGGGTCCTCTTCTCCAAAACCTCCGAACTGCTCAACGAGCTTAAGCTTATGCCTTTGGTTGTTAGGTAGTAGGATATAGAAGATCGGTGAGATGAGGGATTGTTGTAGCCATTCCATGCATATGGTATGATCGAATGTGGCGGGTAGTGGAATCTCTGGTTTTACGTATTTACAATTTTGACTGACGCTGAGAACATCTGATCTGACGAGAAATAATGAAGATCATCATAGGTTACGTCAGGCAAGTGATGCATATTTGATATATGTGACAATAAGCTGCAAATCTGAAGATGGAAGAACCATGAGAACAAAAACACAAAAAACCTATAGATATGATAGATCGATCTAAATTCCAGTTGAACGAAACCATTAATGAACCGTAGTACTAAGCTACTTCAAAACCTATCAACAATCTCACCCAATCTCTTATACAACCTAAACTTTGCGTTTTGTTCGAGAGTCGAAGTATTTTTAGTATAATGCTTGAAGATATCATGAATCTCGGAATCATTTTCGATCATCTATTCGAATTCAAGATTAAACATTGATGAGTTTTTTGGATTTGATTTGAAACTTTGCGAAAGCAGAGAGATCCGGGATTTTACTACTCACCTTTAATAGTAAATTCAATTTCGTATCACCCTTGGCATTCAAACGAGTCAACTCATTCGCCAAGTGATCATTTCGTCGTTTCTCCTTCTCAAGCTTTTCCTTGAAAGACATGCCATTGAACGATCCAATTGGTATCTTTCCTTTCCGAGCGAGATACTCTTCTAAAGTCAAACACCTCCTCTTTGCGGCTCCGAGTTGATCTCTTAATTGTTGACCTGGATCTTCATCCAAGGATGTTCCTCCACGTTGGTATCCATGCTTCCCAGAACGGAAGCCGGAGTTGGATTATTACTTTTTTTCTTCAGTTCGTGCTTCTTCTTTTCCAACTTTTGGGATAACTTGACTTGGACTATTAATCCTTTGTCTCCTCTTGATTTCTTTTTCTTCTGGTTTTTCGTTAGCCCAAGCCCTGCACTGGCCGGTGCAATTGGCACTTTCTTCTTCTTACTGGAGCTGGTATCGGAAAGAGATCCGGTCATTTGACTTACGGATGATGCATGATTGGACGATATATAGTTACACGGTAGTTGATGTTGAGCTGAATGATGATTTTGAGATTGACAGTTGACGAAATAAGGTTGTAAAGGATCATAGCCCAGTACACCTAATCTATTCGTATCATTTTCGCCAAGCGGTAAAGTTTGTTGACTATTATTGGTCTCCCCAAGATTCGTTTGAGTGGTACTGTTACCTGTACAAGTAGGATTGGGACTGCTGAGATTGACTTGTCTAGACGGATGAATGAAAGGTCCACTTCCTACTGGTAGAGTAGAAAGTGAAGATTGAAATTGGCTAGTTTTGAAAACGAGTTGATCCAAAGTTGACGGATCGAAACTTGTTGTTCTTTGTATGTGTGTTTGGGTATGCGTTGGTTTCGTATATGTACATTGATAATGCGTTTTTCTAGGATTATGAATTGGAAGTCGATTTGGGTTTTTAGTCGATACCATGTTGAATAAATATCTATATAGTACGGGAGTAGTGATTGTGATTGTGATTCCCCCTCAATAATCATTTATATATTTATATATGTCAGTTGTGAGGTATGTTCGATAGGGATATATGATCAAAGCGTGTTGATGGAATTGTAGAATATCAATCAACATCCACTTCAAGCCTTTTATGATAATGCATTATGTATACAAATGGAATCAACCTGTCCCTGTCGATATGCAAATTGTCATGCGAGTATGATACAATGAATAGATAGTCACTTAGGTTATGAACGATGCGAGAGTAAACACTAGGCAGAAGCGGATACGTCTTCCTTTCTAGCTTGTTCCGAAGCGAAACCGAGTCCTGCACATCCAAAGAAAGCCAAAGCCAAAGCCAACACAATCAGTCAATGACTTATGTCCTGGATTCGGATGGAAGTGGATGTAGATGACTCACCAAAGCCCATTTTGATAGCGAAATCTCTAGATCTAGTCAAAGCAGCTGGATCTTGCGGTGTGACCCAGTACTCGTCTATGATAGGTATCTGAAGGAGGTTCATCTACCACCATGATTTTTGATTATTAGCATTGATGCATCATCCACTGTGTGATGTTCGGATCGGATTGTACTCACCTTAGGTGTTATAACAATCATGGTGTTAGTCTTAACTTCCATCCAATCACTTCTCTCAAATGTTAATGGCTCAGAAGCGATCATTATGATATTTTCCCTTTTATCAGCTTTGGTCATTCTGTACAGACCGCCTTCTTGATACTCGTCGAAAGAAGTCCCGGAGGAAAAGAATAGAGATGATGCCTCGGAAGTTCGTGAAGAGATGTATCTGGTTTTCGAGAAAATTGGATTAGCCTTTCTACTCCAGTAGGCCGCGAGGCTGATACTACACTACTTGACTCACCTTGTAGCTACTACTGTCTCACCGTCGGTAACCACGAAGTTCATGAGACTAGGTCCAGTCTATCATAAGAGATATAACATTTACATGAGTTTGTTGCCCGAAAATATGTTAGAGAGCCAGTAAACTCACTATGCCAGCCTCTTTCGAAAGCTTGTTGATGAACCGTATAGTCTCCATCATTGCATCTCTAAGTTCGACATGTGAGAATGATCGAGCGTGAGGGTCTTTGAGCTGTTATCATATCGCGCAAAAGTCAGCTGATCTCCCAAATCACGTGAACTACACGACTGACCTTGGAGAGGAAAATCATGAATGCCCATTCGGAATCTATCATTACCAAATTAGATCAGCTAATCGAACTAGGAAGCGACAGCTGATGCGATCCATCGAACGTACCTGTATATCCAGAAGGATACAAGAACAACTCTTCAGGTAGAGACTGTTGTACAGCCCTTTTGATTTTCCTAAATTCGTTGATTTCTCCGTTATGCATCCACATGAGTTTATCGAACATCCATGGATGACAGTTGTCCTCGGAGGCTGTAGCGTATGATCGGATCAGCATCTGTTTCTGTTTCTAGTAAGACGGGAACTTCCGAATACTCACGGGCTCCGGCCATTGTGGATGCTCTGACATGCGCACTACATAATCATCGTATTTGTTAGCTAGCCTCTGAATTGGTTGATTCTGTATGAATTAGCTCACAAGACCAAAGCACTCCGTATCTTCTCTGCCAGCCTCGTCAAATTCGCATTACTCCAAGCCTATAACCCCGAAATCCATCAGCCTTCAAACCTCATATCTCTTCGGGACAAGATATAGTGGGGTATACGTACAGGATGTATAGATTTGAATAAACATGGTCTTTCATTCTCCAACTCCCTCTCCCTCTCTCTAGCTTTCAGTATTTCTACAGATGTCTGATCTAATCCGGCTAATGGATCCACTTGGATATCCTGCGAAGGATCATTGGGAGGTACGGGAGTAGGTATATATTCCTGGGAATGCGATGAATGGGAATGGGAGGAATGTTGACCCTCTAACGGTGTGGTAGGTTCGGGAGGTGCGGGTATGCTGGTCGCTCGAGGAAGGGTTAGAGTAGGTGGAGTTGGGAGGGGATCGTACCATCCTATACCGAAACCATCTGCCTATATTGTGCGAAATGTTATCAGCAGAATTCTTTAGTTGATGCGGCGAAGGAGAAGAAGAAGGGAAGGAGAGAAAGAGGACATACGTTCATTGGTCGACTACTTGGCATTCTCAATTTACTTTCGAATGCTTGGTTGATTATACTGTGTTTTGGTCTAGTGACCAAGTGAGAGAGCTGAATAGGCTCTGTGCCTTTGTATACGAGCTGTAGTTCGTACGTTGCAAAGTCAGCACTCCTCATCTGGCTGGATGATATGATATAATATGATACTCACGAATCGACACATTGCGCTCCAAGCTATGTTTGATAGGTCGAGGATATTGGTAAGATCGCAACTAATGTCACCTATTTATACCTGTGTCAGCGTTATTATCACACTCGATGATGTGCTCAACCTACCTTTTATCCATTTCAACTCCGATTCAGTTGTGATCCAACCGAAAGGATCATGTCCTGGTCTTCCTTATTCTTATCGGTGGTGGTTCAACTGGTTCAAAGGATGTTGAACGATGAGTGTGATGGGTAATGAATGGGTAGGTCCTTTGAAACTGTTCTCGATCCTATTCGTGCGATGTCGTGATGTTGGTTGGTGCTTTATTCCTCTTGTCGTATATATTGTGTCGATACTTGTCAAAGGTGAAAGCGATAATGATGTAGGCATGTAACACGATAGTATCGGTTATCTCGTATCAGTCACAGTTATTCCAAATCATCAACCATCGAAATAACGAATACTCAACTCATCAACACCACACACACATACACACACAGATCATTCGAACCACATGGTGGCCACGTGGGAGACTCCTCCCCCACTCTGTGCCTGAGATTGTGTATGGGTCATTGGTCGCTTGACAAGTTGGAGATGTTGTCGTGTCACTCACTATCAGCTATCCCTTCATATATCACCTCTTCGCAGCAGCATAACAATTCATAGAGGCATAGATCAATCACATACAGACAGCAAGAACCTTAAAAATGACCACCAGAGCTGTAAGTATCCCCATTTCTAACCTCCTGCACCCGCACGATCGGACCTACAGGTCACTGGAATCATTAAAGTCGTATGATCAGATTGCTGATTGTTGGCCATGTTGCAGATCGTAAAATGTTAGGTTTTATTTAAATGAAGAGCAGATCCATCCCATGCACTGTATTTCTGATGATAATGCCCTTTCTCAGCCGTTCTATCAGGAGATACAGTGATTATAAGACCGAAAGAAGCTCCCGCAAAAGGTCAACCAGCTAAAGAAAAGTGAGCGATGAGTGACATCGCAGCTTGCCTGATTCAACACTTGTGCTTTGACTAATTCTCTGAATATCACATAGACTCTTACATCTCGCCGGTATACAATCACCTCGATTAGGATCAACAACTCGAGAAGATGAGGTAAGTCAATCTACCTCATGCTTCATTCGTTCGAGCTAACGGGAGTTTTGTTAGCCATTCGCATTTTCAGCAAGAGAATATCTAAGAGCATTGTTGGTAGGCAAAGAGGTAGCATACAATGTCACGCATAGTGTATCGGGATCAGTAAATGTGCTCTGTCTTTTCGATTGAAGATCGCATAGCTCACTTAATATGGAATGATAGGGTCAAGAGAGAGAATTCGTATCGCTTTTCATCGCTCCTGCTGGACCAGGTCAACCTCCTCAAGATGTAGCTACACTGGTGGTGTCGAACGGTTGGGCAAAGTTGAGAGATGGTATGGGTGAAGGTGAAGAGGCTGTGAGGTCAGTTGTATCATGTACCAAAGCTTCCAAATTGTGTTCCTAAACTGATATCTTTTGACGGGATGTGACATAGACGATTGGGTGCGGAAGAAGCCAAAAAGAGAGAACAACTTAGAGCAGTAGAAGATCAAGCTAAGAGTGAAGGCAAAGGATTATGGGCTGAACAACCTGAAAGCGTGAGTCTATCAATGTCATCTGATGCGATTTCAGTCAATGCTGACTGATCCACTTGTTGGGAAATCGTAGCAAAGGACGGTGTCATTCCAAATGCCCGGTGATCCTCACGCCTTTGTCGCTGAGCATAAAGATAATGATATAGATGGTGAGCTACCTTCCAAGCGAGCTTTCTACCCAGCTCATCCTTCCACTATAGCTATTGTCGAGGGTGTCAGGGATGGTACTCAATTACGTGTTCGATTGTTACTCGATAAGGGTAATCATCAATTCATCAACCTCGTTCTGGCTGGTGCGAAGGCCCCAAGAGCATCGTCAGGTCGAGACAACGATACCTCGTCAGCGGAACCATGGGGTGAAGAAGTGAGTGCATTTTCAGATGCCGCGATTCAAAATTTGACGTTTCATTCTGGGGTTTAGGCAAAATTCTTTACGGAGGTTAGAATGCTCCAAAGATCCATTAAAGTCCGACTTCTCTCTGCGCCAGTATCATTAGGCGCAATCCCATTCCAATCTGGTCCTACACCTGCCGGAGCCACTAAATCTGCAAACGAGACCAACGGCTTGCCTGCACCTACTTCGGCGGGTGCAAGTATAATCATCGGTATTGCGTGAGTCAAATTCAGCCGAAAGAGGAATCAAGGTGATACTCTAGCTAATGGAAGTATAGCAAACACCCTAATGGAAATATCGCCGAATTCCTATGTGGAGCAGGATTAGCTAAAGTTATCGATGTGAGTCGATTTCAGCTATTGATCTGTGAGGAAAGCGGATGTAGCTGAATCACGGAATCGCTATTATAGTGGCACGCAGGTATTTTAGCTCCTCATGGTGGATTGGACCGATTCCGAGCAGCTGAAAAATCAGCTAAAGACAAGAAGCTGGGATTGTGGGAATCATACGGTACCACCAAATCTAATGGAACGACCAATGGAACTTCTACACCTGTTTCCAATACAAAGGGCAATGAATTTGATGCTACCGTGGTGAGGATCTGGGGTTCAGACCAATTGAGTGTTATACCCAAAGGAGATGGACAGAAGGAAAGGAGATTGCAACTTGCTTCCGTCAGGGGACCAAGGTTAGTCATCACTGTCAAGCTGAAGCCGGGGTGTTGTCGTAGCTGATGAGTATATATCACGAATAGAGGGACAGATCCCAAATCTACCTATTGGGCGAATGAAGCTAAAGAGTGAGTTAGCTACTACATTAGCGGTCGGCGCTCTTAGAAAAGCTGATCCATACGATACAATAGATTCCTTCGAAAGCGACTCATCGGAAAGACCGTTCATGTTCATATCGATTATGTCAAGCCCCGCGAAGGTGAATATGAAGAGCGGGAATGTGTAACTATCACTTATGGAAATGCGAACAAGTGAGCGATCACGACGTCAACAGAAGTTAGTTGCAGGCGTGCTGATCCGTTGTTTCTAGCAATATCGCCGAGCAGCTCATCGAGAAAGGTCTCGCTACCGTGTTGAGACATAAGAGAGACGATGAAGATCGATCGATGGAATTGGACAAACTCATTGTTGCTGAGCAGACGTAAGCTAAGTTGAAAATGTCTCTCAAAGTTCGATCAGCTAACTTTCGTACAGAGCCGTAGCAGATACGAAAGGTATCCATTCGGCCAAAGAGGTCTCATTACCACGTATTGTAGATGCTTCAGAATCAGCTTCTAGAGCCTCATCGTACCTCACTCAGTGGAAGAGACAAGGTAGACATTCTGCTGTGGTAGATTTTGTCTCGGCTGGATCTAGGTTCAAGTTGTTCATGCCTAAGGAGAATACAAAAGTCACCTTCGTACTTGCTGGTGAGCTGATTTGACCCTGTCTCCAATCTTCAAGATCGCTCAGCTAACGAC
The DNA here is from genome assembly GCF_036426115.1 of Kwoniella botswanensis. Lineage (NCBI taxonomy): Eukaryota > Fungi > Basidiomycota > Tremellomycetes > Tremellales > Cryptococcaceae > Kwoniella > Kwoniella botswanensis. Next base: position 1,259,963 of record NC_088601.1, on the reverse strand, counting down.
TGGATACTGGCACGCTCATAGGTATAAGAGCACCCAGGACCGCTAGAAATGCCTCCGAGAAATCTGAACCGTATGGACCTGAGTCATTAAGATTCGCTAGTAAATACATGCAAAGGGATGTTGATATCGGTGAGTGATATCTATCCAAGAAGAAACCCTGAAAAGCCGACTCAAATATACGTTTATGCAAGAGCTGATGATCGATGGTTGTAGCATTCGACTCAACTGATAAATCTGGTGGATTCATCGGAGCCATGTATGCCGGTGGGAACACCAATGTAGCTGTTGAACTTGTCAGAGAAGGGTGAGTAGCTTTCTGTCTCACGAAACATGACTCGAAGCTGATCATCGTGTCAGTCTGGCCACTGTCCATCAATATTCTGCCGACTCATTGCCTTTCGGAAGGGAACTGTCAGCAGCTGAAGAAGAAGCCAAAGCAGCTAAGAAAAATGTCGGTCGCTCGCGGTATCCGACAAGAAAATTAAGCTGATTCCTGTGTATAGATCTGGTCAACATATACTGAGGAAGATACTACAACTACCAAAACGGTTGACGAATCCGGCGCGTTGGCACCTGATTATCTGGATGTATACGTATCCAGTGTGAAAGAGGATCCTTTCTCTTTCTCCGTACAGATCTTGGATAAAGATAGTGGGTGCTTCCATACGATCAATCGATCGAACGTATCGGTAACTTGGAGCTGATGTGTATTTTTGTAGGCGTAGCATCTTTGGAGAAATTGATGTCTGATTTCTCATTGCATCATAAACAACCTACCAGTAACTCACCGGCTGGATTCTCACCCAAGACTGGGGATTTGGTATCTGCCAAATTCAGTGAGGATAATCAATGGTAAGTCTTCTCTAAACTTGCCATTCTCATCTTCATGTATTGGATAATCGACTGATATCGACCACTTGATTAGGTACCGAGCCAAAGTTAAGAAAGCCTCAGCGTTGAAGAAAGAAGCTCAATTGTATTTTATCGATTATGGGAATGAAGAGACTTTACCTTTCTCCAGGATTAGACCGCTGGATAGTAAATTTAAGGGATTGCCTGGACAAGCCAAGGAAGCTAGATTGAGGTGGGTTCAGATACGCATCTATCCAATTTCCTTGGAATGGCACTATCACAGCATCTCAACTTTTTCATTCTCGATTGTCCTTCTCCTTTCTATTTTGATTCGGATCTTATATTGTGGTCTGCTCTCGCCCTGCGACTACGGAAAAAGTCTCTCGAATGTTTAACAGAGACTGATGATTCCGTATATAAACAGTTTCGTCAAGCTTGTCCCTCGTTCGTCAGAGTACGGTTCCGACGCCCTAAGGCGATTCAACTATTTCACCGAGAACCGTAAACTGGTAGCCAACATTGATCAGAAAGAAGGCAACTTGTTACATCTTAGATTGATCGATCCTTCTGATCCTAATGCTGCGGACGATCCTTTGGCTTGTATCAATGCGGATCTAGTCAGAGAGGGTGAGTACGATCATTTTCGATTGAACCATGAACGAAGTGTATTATGCTTATGTCTGTGATATTATTGGTAGGTTTGGCAACAATTGATAAATCAGTTAGATACCTTAATGCTTATCCACAGGTCAAGAGGAAACTTGAAGATGGTATGTTACATTCATCTGTTCCATCTTCAGCTAGAAAGCGACGAAGGACTTAGAGCTCAGAGTAACTGATGTATATAATGTGATGTGAACATAGCTATGGAAGGTGCAAAGAGAGATAGACTTGGTATTTTCGAGTGAGTGATTTCTCCTCGCTTTTACATAGTGAATATGTCTGTTTCCAGAGGACGATCAGTTGACGAAATGGATTGATCTGGTTTGAATAGGTTCGGCGATGTCAGTGAGGATTAATTGAACCCCATATCAAAAGATCATCTCACCTAACGACGAAACGAGAAATAAATGTATATAAACATCATTCAAAATAAAACGGAAAAGTAAACGAATAAAATATTGAAAATCGATCAATTGGTATTGTAAAGAAGCATGGGATTTGAATTACAATAATTGCATCATTTGCATCACTCGCACCCATACCAAAATCAAACAACGGTTTTACTCCATTCCATATGTTATGCTATGCATGGGTCCAGTCAATACAATACAAAAGTTCATCCATTTATCTATCCTTGCAATTACGGTCTAACCAAAATTACGTTCCCACCTTTAACACCAACTTCCTCCCTATCTTCACCCTCACCTTCAAATACACTAATCTTAGGAACTTCCATCCATCCATCGCTACTAGACGACAATGATAGAGGTATTAAAGTGAATTTCATTGTTCGTGCTTCACCTGGTTTTAGAGGTGGAGAAAGTATGATATTCCTATTACCTAACCACACAAAGTTCTCTTTCGTCTCTCCTACAATATTTACATTGGTTGCTGAAGAGGTGGGGTGAGTGTTGAGTACATTAAGATGGATATCGAATGGTTCATGTATTTTCACGGTGGGTGGTTGGGGGAGATGAAGAGTGGGAATAAGATATGATTCTCTAGGTGATTCGATGAATAATGGAGGGATAGGATGGATAGTCGTTATGGATAATTTTGATGAATCACTAAATATAATTATCACAAAGTAAGCACACTGCATGATGTATATGACATTCAGCCAGATCTACAGTGTAAACCTTACTTACCTCTTCCAGGTGAAAACTAAATTAGCAGGTATTTTAATTGGATCACCTGCCGTTCCACCTCTCAACCCGGAATTCAAAGAGAATTTAGCTGATAACGCGTAACTCGTATTTTGGTCCCAATCTGGATGAACATCACAATCAATTAGCTGAAATCTTTTCATTCACGAAAACAAATATGAAATCGTCAGCTTACCTTGAGGGAACGTATCAACATCATCATCAACCAACGAGCTCGACACAAGCTTCACGTCCTTTTCGCCACCTTCATTATTGTTGTCGTTGTCGAGCAATTCGATTTTTCCAACCCTCACTGCCCTAGGTCCAGGAACTTCAACTAGTATACCTACAATAGCATTAGCACCGGCACCGGCACCGACACCGTCACCTCCTGTACCTTCCAATCTCTGTGAATACCTGACTGCCATCTTCACTTCGAACGGTCTGAGAACAGGTATCACGGCCGTTCTGGTGATCTCCTCTGTCCTTTCGACAACTTGATCATCGGAAGTAGGAGAGAGAGTTTTGGAAGCGGGCAATTTGACCGTCGATCGTAAGGAGAAATCAAGGATCTTTGTGCCTTCCATCGGAGCGCGCAGAAAAATGGTTTTCGAGATTGATGCTGAGGGAGATAACTTGCCGAGCGGGATATCTTTGATGAGTGTAGGTGAAACTTGATTGTCCATGGTAAGCGTTGAACCTATAGAAATGAGATGTGAGCCAGTCGATCGTCGACAAGACGATTGACAAAAATTCACCATCATCCTCATCGCCATCGCCTGGCTGCAAAAAGACAGACAGCGATGTATCCATCTCCCGATCGTCCTGGTTCGTCACCTTGACAATTATTTCCACGTCTTCGCCGACAAAAGCAGACGGTACATGAGTGATTTCCACACTCAAGTCATGCGATTCGTGTATGAAGCTGCGATGAAAACGTCAGCGAAATCGGATGATTAGATATTGAATGTTCGCGAGATTGCTTACTCGATAGAAGACGCAAGTGCTTGAACAGGTACTATCGCTCCTTTCGGTGTTATCCATTCTTCCAGATCATCCGGGCTAAGGTGTATCTGCAAATCCCAAGAACCCTGCTTCAAGCATAATTTTAGACCAGATATCTAAACACATTTAACGTGTCAGCCAAGTTTTCCTGCACAAAAAACGCTGACTCACTCGGACTTCTCCCTCTACATCTCCTGTGATTTCTCCATTGATTACTAAAGTCTTCTCTACTCCCCAGTTCAAAGAAGCCTTGTTTTCCTCGTTCTGGTCCACTTTGACAAATTCTATTTGCTCTTGTGACCCTTCAGAAGCGTTGATCACTGTGTCGTCACGGTTATCGGACCAAGATATGATAAGGGATGAGAACTGGATATCACCGATAGCCACCTCTCCAGGACAGCGTAGTATTACCTGATACGGGACACTTTGTGATAAGGTAGACTCCGATTGCCAAAAGCCAGCTTGAACATTCACTACGTCACCTTATCAGCGTTGTGCCCGATCAGCCTACTTTCGCCGACAACTCACGTAGACTACTCCGTCCCTCCAAATCCACAGCGATCGGCTCCGTGGTAGACGGTGAAGTCGTCTGTCAATGAGCACTGGTCAGTACTCTTAGTCAGACTACAGTCAGTTGAATCTCACCTTCATGAGGGATAACAAATCCCCTTGTAAGGCTGCTCTTTCTTCTCCCTCAACGCCACTGTCTACAGGGGTTGTTAGCTCTATGATCTGCTTCAGCACTGGCTGAGCTCACCAGGACTCATCATCTCTACCAATAATCTGGCTGCGCTCTCCACATTCCCAGTCTGTTGAGCACATTCGTACCATAGTTTACGTATCTGTCTGACAATGGGTGACCATCTTTCTCTTTTGAACCCTTGAGAGATTCTATCGAAGAAGCTGTAATTGAACACACGAATTAGCTCCGATTCATCGCGAAAGGCTGTAGTCAGTGGAATTTACCGTAAAGCCAGATCATACTGAGCAGATTGGCAGTACACCTCTGCTATCCTAAAAGCGACAAACAGAGCCATACGGTTTTGAGCGTGATCCTGCTCTTTCAACAGAGAATACGCCTTAGTGAATAGCTATAAGATCACTCATCAGTGAATAATGTGACCATCAGCGCAGTCAATGATGAAACCTGTACTCACTTCTATCACCAAAGCTGCATGATCAACCTTCTTCTCATTAGCGAATCCAGGTGCTGTCGAGACGTAGCCCGAAGTCGATCCAGCTTCAGAGCTAAGCGCGTCATTCTGCTTGATTTCGTCAGCATATGATCTCAAGTGATAGAAATAGTCTAACTCACCTCAGCAGCCAAGGCTTCCTGGTATCTCAGCTGTCTCTGAATTGAGCAAGTCGCAGCTGTGTAATAGTAGAATGCAGGTTGCTGTAATACCTGCAAGGGATTTCCAGATGATATAGGTGTGGTATAGTAATCTGGTGGAGGTGGTGCAGCGGCAGCTACGGCAGTAGGAAAAGTTGGTGGTGCTAAAGATGCAATTCTCATTCCTGATTGTTGTGCCATCTCAAGGAGTTCGGCAAATATACGATACCTGACAGATAATATCAGCTATATATCCCATCCGAGGCTTTGGATAGCTCACTGTCTCGCGATCCAGCTCCAGAACTCAAAGGTCTCTTCCCCTATACCCCATCCTCGAGATAGATCACCGAACCGTTTCAGATGCACGAAGAACGGGTTGAGCACTCGAGGACCTTGATCATCGTATAATAGCAATTTGCATATCTGCGGATATTATTCGTAGTCAGCTTGGGTCTCCTGTCCGGACTATGAAGTCGACTTGCTCTGACAGCCACACAGTCCGCTAAGACTTTCGCTTCTGCCCATCTCTTTGTTCTAGGGGGTAAAGTCGTTGTCGACGAGAACATCTTTGCCAGCTCATTCCAACAATCTTCATAATGCCTGTAGACATGGATCACCAATAAGCTGAAAGAAGGGACAGTCACTTATGCGGTAGCTGACTCACCTCCTGGCAGTCTCAAAGTCCCCTCTGACCTCAGCAAACCATCCAGCTTTCCAATCATATCTCACTGCCCAGCCCTGCGGTCCCAGAGCTCTTGGTCCCTGTCCTTGTCCCTGCGCGGTAGTGGGAGACAGGATATTTTGGCTCACAGGCACTCTCGATCTCTTCCTTCGTACTCTCTTTGCGTGATTCGAGTAATATTCCATTGCTGAGTCGTACAGTGCATCTTGTAGGGATTGTACGAAATCCGGTAATTGGTCTGCTGGGACTGGGGTGAGGACGAATAAGGATGCTTTGGCTGATAATGCTGAGGCTCGTCGGAGGTATGATAATCTAGGATCTAGAGCTGGTGAATCTGCGCAACCAAATCAGATCGGTTTAACACAGTATAGATGACAGCTGAGCATGACGTTTGATAGTAGAAGGAGAGCTTACCTAATGTAGCTGCACTAGCCATCAATACAACCGTCAACTTAATTCCTCTTTCACCCAATCTCCTCCTCCTGTCTCCAATCTCCCTTATAAGCTGATCGTCTTGATCCTTCTCCATAGCTCTATTAGCAGCTTCTTTAGCCGCGTTGACTTCTGGATCATCACTTGAAGGAATAGGTTTAGACTCGTACAATCTTAGGAAAAGGACGAATACGGATGGTACCAGTTCGGCATGTTTCCTTACCCATACTGGTGCTATCAGACCGTCAGGATACAGCGGTGAGCTGTGTATTAAGGGTGATAGCGGCGAGTGGGGACTTGTTGGTAGGTCCGCTATGGATGATTGTGATTGCGAGGTTGAGGATGAAGAGGGATTTATCTTCCGCATGGGTAAACGGACTCCCTAGTATAGTATCAGCCATCAGCGGACAGAACATGCAGCACACCAGATCTAATAAGAGGCAACGAGATGATATGAGGAAGTGACAAACTCACCTTGTCCACTAACACAATCCTGAAATCTTTTCTCCCTTCTTGTCCTAACCATACCTTCCCTTTCCCACCCATAGGCGTCAGAGCTCCTCTGAGGTTGTATACCAGTTCCTCAAACTCTTTGTCCCTCTCATCTACATCCTCGACCTGCTCTTTGTGCTCATCTTCCGCTCTCTTCTCCTCTGAAGTGGTCAATTCGTCCAAAGGAGAAGGTAGACTATCGTTCCTTGGCGTAGGTGAGGTTATAGGCGTAGTAAGAGCTATATTCCCCGCTGTAGTCGGTTCCAACAAGCTTGAAGCTCCACCTGATGGTCGCCTATTGCTGGTGCTAGTGGTTGATGCTGATGATACTCTTCTTTCCCTTGAGATTGGGTTGAGCCCAGCTACGAACATCAACGGCTGAGGATGGGCCAGGAACTGGGATGGAGAAGAGGAAGCTGATCAGCGTAGCAAAGTCGCTTCCGAGGGTATAAGCCAGCTTACCTCATGAGGATAGGAGTTCATCTCGTCTCGTTCTATCAGAGAAGACCTGGACGAGCGATCAATTGACAATATAAGCTAGAGAAGGTAGAGAGAGACGTGATGAATGTGATGTTGACGTTATTGTGATATCTCAATGACGCGCTGACCTCCACTTGAGATGTCCACCTCTCAAAGCTATATCTGCCATATACGCATGGATGATGATTCATAACATGATACATACATGCCTATACGGCGTGTGACACATGACTTGGGTGAAGAGTCTCATGGTGCTTTGATACCTGCTTTTAGCTAAAGAAAGATTGAGATTGAACAAAAATGGGTAATATTTCTGAAAATGTCTAAACACCGGGTTTCTTCTGCGCATCATCCATTCTCCATTCACCATTCTTATCCCAGTATACCTGAGCTTCAGGCAGAATCGCAACCTTATTCCTAAAACTGACAAATCTTGGATCGTCATGATCGCAATCTTGCATGAACGTGTGATTCTTGGTATCGAAATCATTAATGTCTTTCTCCCGGACCCTACAGCGTTGGAGACGAGATTAAAGATTAGCGGTGTCTCTCACGAGCGTAACATTTCAGCTTCTCTGTAAGATGGTAAGGCCTGCATTTGACCCACCATGTGGCTGAAGATACGGGTTCACCCAATTGTTTGATAAGATAGAGTATGTCTTTCCTCCCATCAGGTAAAGTACCGATTTGTTTTTTCCTTATTGACCGTTGCAGGTGCAGTGATTTAGCATACCTGTCCTATCTCGCAGATCTGCAGCTATTTGTAACTTACCCAACGATACGACAATGCTTGCTTCTTACTACTTCTTCGTTTCTTCCATGGATATCCTTCTTGCCCTTCTCCTTCTCCTTCCCTTTCCCTTTCTCGATCGCCACAGCATGGGGATAACCAGTACGTGCTCGTTTGACGTTCGAATTCTCGTATGGATCACAAATCGATCCAGCCTCGGTTACATGTGCATATGCCGAAGTGGCATAACGATTCCTTAATGGATTGCTGGGGATGATTCGTTCACGGAGCGTTTTGCGCGGTGTTTCATTCGACTGGGAGAGAGGTCCGCGATGTAAGCGCGTTGGGGTGTTGGGATAGTGTGGCACGGGAATATCTTCATGTTCATCTTCATTATCGTCATCGAGAGCAGTGAGGTCGATCACCTCAGTCAACTTCTTATTGACAGGGATATTTCTGGAAGCAGGAACCAACGACTGTCCCGAGGTAAAGCTTGAAGAAGCGAAAGGGGTCTGACTTTTATTTTCTTCCGTCAGAGATCTAGGTTTATTTTCAGGTTTTTCGCTAGAGAAAAAATCATACGATAAAGCTTCCAATTCCCTATTTCGTTTTCTCCCTTGATTATTCTCTTTTCCCTTCTTAGTGTCCTTCCCCTTCCCCTTTCCTTCTGAGTTCTCCACCCCTTGATCTTGATTAACCACTCTTCGGATAGCTTCTTCTACGGCTTTCTCCATGTACGCTTTCAACCCGATTTTCCTCTCTTCACTTTCTTTCTTGGTCTTCTCGATTAGTGCAGCCAGTTCAGCAAGTTGTGTTTTAGTATGTTCAGTAAGTTCATTTAGTCTTGTAGTCAATGCGTTGAACAGCTCCGTCTGGGACTTAATGATATCCTGAATGACGCTTAGTGTCTCGTATAACCCAGTTCCACCATACGCGGAGTCAGTGGGATCGTCCATCTTCGAATCAGCATTAACAATGTCGATCGAGGAAGAGTTAGGATTTGCTGATGAAGCCGTTGGTGTATTTGGACGCACAAGCTCATCGGAAGAAAGCGAGGATGCAGAGAGGGGAGGATCTGTTTGGACAAGTGGAGGTGGAGGTGGAGTGTCGAAAAGGTCCTCGAGACTGTCCAAAGGGTCAGTGTCCATCGCGAGTGATATATCAGGAGAGGTTGATGTGTCGATGGGGCTTTTCTGTTCTGACATCGTGATGAGAGTGATGTTAGGACGAGGAAAAGACTGTTTTGACATGGACAGTTGACTCAGGCGATGGGGAAAGGCAGGCGCGACGCATGACATGAAATATACTATAATGTATCTGAGCACCCCATTTTAAATGGCATCATCTATTCTTCCTTCTTTCTTCTGCATCCTCTCTCGCTATCTTATTCTTGCATCTCCATTTTATACTCTGACCTCTCTTTTTCTCACTATACGTATAACGCTCTACGGCTACTGTAGCTGAAACGAAGCTCGATATCGCAAAAAAGCCACTAAAAGGAAGCTTACGTTGAAAACCGATCCATTTATACCATTACATCGTAAGTCTCCTCATCTCTAATTCACCTTTTTTTGAACCTTCCTTCTTCCCTGCCTGCTATTCAGACGAAATGATTATCCAAACAAACTATATATAATCTGTCAATCCACGGAACAGACGCTTCTTCCTGCTTCTGCGGGAAGTCGACAGCCTCAGCCGATAACGTTTGACCATAATGATCGTCCTACCTTTCAAACCGCTCCTTCCATACATCCCGAGCTGTTTGGAGAGTAGATTGCTGACTCGTCAAGATCACTTGCAGGATAAGCGTGTATTCATTTTCTCACAAATCGTTGGAATCCTGATACTTGAGGACGGAGCAAGATGAATCAACCGAATAGGATAGATTCCTGGTTATTGCAAGATGACGAGAAACCGTGAGTAGACGTATCCATACTGACTGCACAGATGGTATGATCACAGAGCTGACATGATACCATGTAGACTGACCATCACTGAAGATCCCAAGATACCGAATGCCGCTACTATATTACTTAGGAAGCAGGATCATACGTTGGGTAATATGATAAGAGCGTGAGTTATCCTTTTCTGTATCATCCTCCAACTCGTCGCCCTTTTCGATCCCATGCATGTCGTGAAGATGGTTCTATGTTGATATTTCTAGATATGAACCCACCATGTTCCTCAGAAATGAATTCTGGCTGATGTGCTCCTCTTTCTTAGCCAACTCCTCCTCGACCCCACAGTCCTTTTCGCAGGATACAAAGTCCCCCACCCTCTAGAAAACGACATCATAATCAAGATACAGACCGACGAACGATCCAACCCTGCCGACGCTCTGAAACGTGCTTGTCACCTATTGATCAGACAGACAGTTCAGATAAAATCGCAGTTCATGGAACAAGCCAAAAACATCGAAATGGGTATGGGTCCAGATCAATCTCTTGCGACGGCCCAAACCAACGGATACGATCCCTACACTGATTCTTCCAGACAGGGTAATACGATTGTTGGTGGTCAAGTTAGGGATACTAATGCTGGTGGGGCAGATGTATATGATTTCTAGAAAGCTGAAAAAGAAGAAGAATCATTATTTTTAGAATTGATGTCGAAGTTTACTTGTTGTATTGCATCGTACTATGCATTCGTGTATACAAAGATATATTACTACTTTCGATTGCGCTAAAGGTACGAATCCAACTCTCTCGTCAATCAAGGAGGATATCGCTACACAACAATTCAATCCGAGGTCTTGTACGAGTACACAACATGTATCACTCCAACAACATTTACCATGGAAGAAATATATTTGTGGACACTACAACAATTTCGAGAATACCTCGCCTAATCATCATCCCACCATATTCTCTTTTCCACACCCAAACTCTTCAACAAATCAACTTTATATCTCCCCTTATGATCGAACCATGGCGAACACTCTTCGAGCAAAAGTACATTCTTCAAGTACATATCTGTGCCTTCTGTCTTGAGTGCACATTGAAGGAAGAGAACTTCATATCGTTCCAAGTCTGGTATATTTCTGCCTGGTTCCCTATGTCCAAAACCAAACAGACAAGGTCAACTTGGTCTGTTATCACCATCTTGAACCACTCACCATGTCGAATCGTATATCTCCCAATCCCACCATTTTACTAAATACAGGTAATTACCACTTCCAGGCCTATGGGATATCTTCTTTCTCCTATATCACCAGAACACCACATCAGTAAGAAGAACAACTAATTATAAGGGAATGATCACTCGGATTATGATAGTATACCGTATGACTTTACTTACCCGATAATCTTCTCCATGAAAAATTGATTAACATCATCATTCTCCCTCACGATCCTCCTTTCGGACCTAGCAACGACCCAGCAACACATATCAGCCTTCTATCTCCGTCTCCTCAGGATAGAGTCAATGCACTCACCGAAAAATACAATTCGGTCTCAGGCATTTCTCCTGTTGAGCTCTGGGTATGGAAGGGATCCTACCGTCTCTGGAATCACTCGCTTCTACCATGATCTTCAAACAGTCTGGACAGCTCCAGGGAGCTTCACGCATGTTTCTGCTGTGTGAAAGACCTGCACATGCCCAATGAACCCTACAGTACGAGTCAGTACATAGCAATATAAGCTTTGTCGTACTTCGATGCGAAGGCGGTGACGGAACTTACCTGCCTCCGCACTGTTAGGAATAAGTACGTTTTTCATTTATGTGTTCAAGGTGTCTAAAGTGGTTATGATTATCCTGGTGAGAATGACTTACAGTATCACATACGATTTCGTCCTAACTCGAAATGACTCGTTCATCAGCTTGTCCATTGTTCTTTCTCATCATTAAGCTTACCATCCTGTTCTTGAGAGTATTAACCCCAAAAGTCGGCCACCCATCGACCTTCTTCTTCTTCTCGTCATCGCCCTCATTCCTTTTCGGTTTCTTCTTGTTAGTCCAACCGTTACTAACCTTCTTTCTCTTCTTCCCACTCCCGCTCAGCGTTCGAGCTCGTGTAGGTAAACCCACAGGTGAGAGTGTGGGTGTACCAGGTAAAAGCAACTTGTCATCTACCAATGATGCGCCTCTCTTAATCGAAGTCAAATGAGAGTCATCCGAATAATCCGAGGTATCCGAAGAGGAAGAAGAAGAGGGTGGGATGTCAGTCGAAGTACGTTCCCGTAAGTACGTCAATGGAAACGGGTCATATTCCTTTACTTGATGGGAACGAAGATTGTTCGATGGGCCGACTTCAATCTGCGAATTCGTAATACCATAAGAGGTTGGGACATGAAATCGTGATTCTGGACGCTCTTGATCTTGATTTTGAGCCTGAGACTGTGAGTCAATGGAAATTTCATCCAGAAAAGACATGTCAATCCTAAATCAGACCCCGAGATCAGCTTATTTCCAATCTGGACTGATTGGTAACGAAAAAACTCACTTGAAATTGTCTTTTCCTTTGGTACCTTTCAATTTCTTCCTGAATACAAACTCCACAGAATTTTCACCTTCCTTCAATACATTCTCATCGTTGAGAAGGTTTCTCTGTTTTTCTATAGCTTGATCCACTAATGTCTTACCCCTACCGGGAAGGTAGGAGGAACCTTTTTCTGTTGTTGGAGCGATGAATTGGGGTATGTCAAAGATGGTAGAGTCGAGCGAAAGAGGGTCTACAAGGAGTTGGTTGAAATTCATAGTCTGAAGTCGGGTCTGTGCATCTTGCATATCGAGGGAAGAAGGTGTATCGAACGTGATGAGATCTTCTATCCCTAACATATCCTCTAAGGGGAAGCCCATTCCAGAAACCGCATCTGATTGAGGTTCAAGATTGATATTCTTGGTTGTGTTTTCGGCTTTTGGTCGACCTCTTCCATTTGGAGCTTTCTTCCTTATCAGCTTATCCAACTTCTCAGCCATATTATCCACTTTATCTTTGATGTAAACTTCCACTTCCAGTCCATCGGACCTTTGACTTTCAATGAAATGCTCCAACATACTTTCCAGTTCATAGAATTTATTCTGGAAGTAGATCTCACACATTCTCAATTTGTTCTCATGATCTGAGATCAATTGGCTCTGCTGTGTGAGCAGTTGAGCGATGGAACCTATGATATTGGTTATCTTTTGATCATCCACCTTGGGTATCTTGCAAAGAGTTGGCTCGCTCTTTGAGGACATGGAGGGAGGTGTGGTTGCATTTGAGTGGGAAATATTCACCGAGGAGGAGCTTGGTTGAGGAGATACATCGACAACTAATTTGGGAGTTAGGAGATATGAAGCATTGTTTGCCATAATTGGGGGTTCAGCAGGAGCTGTTCCGCACATCTTGGTAAGAGTAGCTGATATCTTTGAAGGATGAGGCTCGTCCACCACAGCCGACACCGACACCGACATTTTCACAACACCTCCTCGACCTCTTGAATATCTTTGAGCTATATGATGATGTGAGAAAGATGGAGAAAGACAGGTGAAACAAGCAATGACGAGATAGAAGTAGTGCGAAAACCAATGTGGACTACCTCCACCGGAGACAACCGAGAGCGAAGAGAGGATAATGTGGCACAGCAGAGGGTCCTTTGGGTCTGTATGATAATCAGGAGATGCATAAACACAAAAGGGAACCATGCTATTTATAACTACAATATAGTCCAATACAATGCCTTTGACCCAAATCGTAAAGTACAGACGAAAAGTATCAACCATCTTACGTTTTGGAACTGATCACTGTTAACAATCAGGTATAACAAACAACGTCCATTCAACACGGATCAACAGATACTTCCTCTATGAGCCAACATACCCCTTAACCAAGGATGTCTTTCAACTTCTTCTATCCTCGCTCGTCTTCTTGGATCGGTATACAAACATCTGGTCATCAAGTCGAATGCACCTCCGGGGATCTGTCTTTTGATCTTGATTCGACCATCTTGAGCCCAAGTGGTATTGGGAAATGGGGATTCTCCAGTCAAGATTATACCGAGTATAATACCCAATGACCAGATATCAGCTGGACCAGCATGATAATGTTTTCCATTCAGGACTTCCGCCGATGCGTAAGACATGGTTCCTCTGAAATGATCGTATAGGACTGGTGGTTGAGTGGGATCTTCGATGACAGCTGAACCAAAATCAATTATCTTGACCTACAAACAAATAGCGACACATCAGTAAAATACGACATGCCAAACAGGTTTGGGAGAATAAATTAACTCACAGATAAGTTTCTGTCAATAACGATGTTCTCATCTTTCAAATCCCTATGGTAAATCCCTCTTCGATGCAAGTATCCAACAGCATCTACAATCTGTCTGAATATTTTCCTAGATTGATCTTCGGTAAACCTCTGATGTTCAACACATTCGAACAGATCATACGAAGCTCTTCTAGCCATATTGGGTCTTCCTCCATTCTTCGTATCCCCATCTAAGGGATTCATCGGATTGAGCTTTGACCAGTCGATGGAATGTACCGGAGAGAAGAGCAGGGCCGAACCTGGTGTTTGAGGAGGGTTGATAGCGGGGATTGACATTGGTAAAGATGGGGTAATGGCCGGGACGGGGTTATGTAATGCATCGGGTACTTCGAGGGTATGTCCTGGCTCCCATGGATCACCGTGAAGTTCTTGGACCTAAATAGACCAACATCATTCCATCGAGGAAGTCAGTCAAAAGTTCAAAGCTGGAGGAAATAAGAGAAAAAACGTACAAGATAGAAAAATTCATTATCTTCATATAGTTCTTTGAACGCGATAATACCTGGATGTCTAACTCTAGCTAGAACGAAACTTTCTACCGGTTCACCTTCCAACATTGCATAATCGCATTCTTGAATCCGGTCTTTGAAAATGAACTTTACAGCTACTTCCACACCAGGTTGATTCTTATATCCAGTTTGTAATGCTGAACAAACGAATCCGAAACCACCTGAACCGAGTTCGTCTCGGATGATATATCTTCGACTGAACGATGAACACAGTTTTCGATCTTTCAAGTAATGCGCAGCGATCTCCGATTTAGGTAGTTCCACAGGGGGAAGAGGGGGAGGTGTGATGGATGGTGTAGGGCATTGAGAAACTGGTGCGGAAGGGTATAAAACCGGGTGATGTAGGTGAAGACCATTGGTTGGCGTAGGTAATTCAGTCTCATCATGATATGGTGGAGTGAACATTTGTTGATTGTTCAGTTGCATGGGTCTAGGTGCGTTGAGCTGGTAACTCGATGAGAAAACATCAACATCGTTGAATCCTTGCACTTGATTTGGGAAAAGGTACTCGGCAGATGTTGAACTATGACGAGAAGAAGAGATTGCTGGACCTGATAATGGAGAAGGGGGATCAAATGTAGCTTGATTGTTCACTTTCACACTGAGGTTCCCGTTTAAATTTCCATTCGAGCCTGTTTGTTCACTCCATGATGGCTGTCTAAGTACGTTGAGTCGCAATTGCGATTGAGGACTGAACGATTGTTTGGGTGGTGAACTCAACTGGAATGAGCCATTGTGTGAACCCTTTGACGAAGGAGGTTGAGGGAAATCGAATGGATCTTGAGCAGGGATAAAAGCAGGTGAGGAGAATAATTGGTTTTTCGAATTGTGTTCAACCTCGTGATTGTCATTATCTTCAATCAAAGAATCATTGATCAAATCCGATAGGGGAAGTGCGTGAGGTGTGGTGATGTCCAAATCGGGCTCCGAACCGGCACTGTACAATAGTCTATTGTAAGTATCGTAGTTGCTCACATTCTGAGGAGTGGTGAAAGATAGGCCGTCGAATAAGTGTGTCAACTTTCGAGTGGGTGAAAGGGAAGTTTGACTAGGAAAAGGATATTCCGAGGCATTGTCGAACCTGTCAAAGGTCGATGAAGAACCGCCACCGCCACTCTTCACAAAGGAAATCTGTCGAGGAGGAGTAGCGAGCGTGATAGTGGATGGGGAAGTAGGTGAAGCAGGTCGGGAGGAATATGGTGGGAGAGCTTTGGAAGATCGACGTAAAGGTGGTGGCAGAGAATTGGGATAAAAGACAGCTTGACCTATCGAAGGTGATGATTTTCGTTTTTGTTCCCTAACAGGCGACATCTTATCAAAAGATTCTCTGTATCTTACACTGTAGTAGGTGGAAGTTCTAGGTGGGAGTACACAGGTCGAATCGAAGATATATATGTGCGATACTGTACTGGTCGATGAGAGGTAGGAGGTCAGAGATTGAGGGACTTTTCTTGTAATGTGCCAACTTGATTGGCTGTTGGAGCTTCAACCTGAGCTAGGAGCTGAAAGCAAGGAACGAAGCGAGACAATCGTATATTTCAATAGGATATGGTTGAGGTTTGCCCTACCGATGTGACAATCCGAAGAATGAACAGTAAGACAAGATCGCCTGTTTAACTCTTATCCTAAATATTCAATGTATATGCCCTATACAAGTATACAGACTCAAGCTGGATTGGGAAAGATCTTGGGTAGACGATACAAGAATCTCGATGACGGTTGTGACTGTGATTGTGTAAGTGATGTCGTCCGCTTGTGGCTCTGGTATGATATTTTCTGAATTGATCGAGGACGATGAACCCTTAGGATCACCTATCAGAGCGTACAGCTGGAGTAATGGTCGAGTAGATGTAGCGGTGTGGAGTCTGAAGGACGGAAAAGAACTTTCTTAGGATAGGCTTTAACTAGTTATATATCACAAATCCTCTTTGGTCAGCTTAGAATGCCATATCAGTCCCGTCTGGTTTCAGGTGCGACCTGAGGATCATTCCAACCTCGGCCAGAAATATACGGTATACCGTACATTGCAGGCTGTCGATCAGGTCATAGATCCTGAAGCCTCTTCTGAACCGATCAATCATGACTCAACATGTAACATAATCCTTTATCATCTTACCTAAGACCGCCATCGATCTTAGCTTTCAAGCATACTTGCAAACATAACAAACACTTTCAGGAAGCCTCTTTACTGAGGAATACACATTGATGTAAAAAATCCAGAATCAATATGTCTAAGTTTAATCGAAAGGTAAGAAACATTTCTGTATGTACTCCACTGTACCTTGATCTACCAGCAAATTATGCGATATCTCTTTTATGGTGTACCGTACAGCGACTTTACGAAATATATGCAGAAAGCAAGAGAAAGAGATTTGATTTCAGTTTCATCAGTATGGTAAGACAAAAATTCCCCGAGATGATTCCAGTGACTGACACAAGGCTCAGCCTCAAAGAGAAGGCAAGAGAGCATGACTAACCTGCTTGCTTATGGTGGTGTAGAAGTTCGATACCGTAGATATCTATCGGCGTGCACCAAATAGGGTCTATCATCAGTTCAATCCTGTTCGGTTCAACATACAGGAACTCGAAAGACATGGAGTCCAAGATGATAATGGTGTTAAACCTTATTCAGGGTATGAATATGTGTACTGCATGGTGCAGGAGCATGTACACCCAGACCATTGATTCGAAAGACTGTATGTGTATGAACCATGACCAACACTAAACAAGGCCTTTTCATCTCCGTTTCCAGTGAGTCATCGTTGTTAACGAGAACAAAAACGTAGGGCGACTTTCTTCTCTAGCTGGAATAGAATTTGTATTCGTGGATTCGCTTACTAGCCCGGTGGCTTATGATGAGACACACTACTGTAGGCTCTACTGAATCGAATGTCTGTATCCAACTGAATTGAAAAACAAGTAGAGGAAGATCCGTCGGTTCAGCTGGCTGGGTATTTGTAGATCCAACGGAAGATCAGGCAAAGTGTGGGAAAGCCAATGGGATTAAGCAATAAGTCAGTCAGTTTTCAACGTGTACAGATGATACCAATCAAATGCACGCGGACAGCTTGTCTCACTTTGACGTAGAGGAACCAGTCTCCAACCATCAAGCAATCCTGACTAGCGGTGATGTTCTGAGTCAGTATTGCCGAAACATTGCTCGATCAATATGTCTATATCCTGTAAGCTGCTTTACCAAATCACAAACTGCAAAGAAGCTTGGCATGCTGTAATCGACATAAGCCTCATTATGGGCCATCGCTCATTCTTACCTACAGTTCTTTAAGCATCTTGCCCATATGAAGTGGTCATATCATGCGACGCGTTTACCTCATCAGAGGATCTACAAATGATGATTGAAATTGGACCACCAAGCCACCATCTTATCCACGGATGACTCATCACCACTCCCGTGTCGTCCACTGTACCATGTACTGTCTTTGGTTGATTGCTGTTGGTCCCAGTATCGATGGGTCAGCCGGATTGTTCCTTGAAAGGTGTAAGCGAGCTTTCAGGCTCAATCCTGAATGATCTTGGTCTGACTATAGTGGTGCGTACATTCTTGACTGCCAAGCCAATTGATATTCAATCTCATTTATCCCATTCATTATTGTCTCAAGATTATCCGTCTTATGGTATAACTTATTCCTTTCCTTTGGAAAGTCAGTCGCGGATCAAACTCTATTTTGCTTCCGCTAAGGTTATATCGAGATCAAAGCTAAGAATAGCAAGTACTGTACACTATAGTGATAGTGAATGACCCCACATGCACGTGTGCCCTCCGACTATCAGCTTAAGTCCATTGCATTGTTCTGTTCTCACCACCAGCCAGTCGGACCGTGAACCGAACAACTGTTTGGGCGAGGACGAGGAAGAGGAAACCCAAGAGTTCAAGACGATTCAAAAAATTCGTCGTCGAAATGCCCTCTACAATTTATGAACCAACAACGATCTCTCTATCTGATCTATTATCAGACACGGGATCGGAAGAGCTGAACCACAAAATCGTAGCTGCTCTAGGATCTGGACCAGGATGCCTGGGGATCATAGTGATCAAGGGTAAGTTCACACTTGCGGTGCTTCCATATTGTACTACTATTACCAATTATATCTGTATGACCCTGTCTAATATCTCAATATAGACCTTCCGTCAGACTTTCCAGATCTTCGAGAGAAGCTATTTCGGCTCGCTCATCGATTTGCAACTCTGCCCGATGAGATCAAAGAGATTTTTACCAGTCCGGAAACTTCGTATTTGTTCGGTTGGTCACACGGAAAGGAGATAATGAATGGGGTATGTCCAATTTCGTCTATCAATCATGTGCAACCTACCTTTTTCTCCTACTTCGATCCGAGCTCATGCTTCTGGCCGGAAACTCATAATAGAAACCTGATACTCAGAAAGGATCATTCTATGCGAATCCCTTAATTGACGTTCCAGACGTATCTGAACGACTTCGTAAGGACCATCCGGAGTATTATGCCGGGAATGTATGGCCAGATGGAGTGGAGGGTTTAGAAGATTTTGAAAAGACCTTCAAAGCGTATGTCTACCCTATCATATCAAACAATGCTATTCGACTGAATTGGGCCGGCGTTATGATAGATTAGGTAAAATTGTTTTTGATGTTGGAATCGCTCTAGCAAAGGCTTGTGAAAAATTCGGTATGTGATCAGTTTATCATTCGATCTAACCCTCCAAGGCATGTGGTGATATATTGACACTGCATCAATATAGTCTCACCGACAATATCGAATTCATCTGGGACTATTACATCCCTGATATCGTCATCGAAATGTAACAAAGCGAGATTACTCCACTATTATCCTCAACCACCTTCGGGAGATGGTGACGATGAAGATATACAGAATGATGCATTATGTGGAACCCACCTAGATCATTCGCTACTTACTGGTCTATGTGAGTTGTTGATGGTATCGGCCCTTTGAGGACATACATATGACCAGTAACTGATGAATGGTCGGTTCGGTCGCGGATAGGCTCAGCGATGTACCTCTCTTCTTCGAACAATAATGAGACCGAACCTCAGATCGTAGATTCACCGAACGATTCAACAGGTCTATGGATATATCCTAGGAATAGTAAAGACCCAGTCAAAGTTATCATACCGCGAGATTGTCTAGGTAGGTACGTCTTATCCGTGACATGCAGCAGTGTATGCCACACACCACATTCAGTCGATCATGCTGATAATATATTGTTTCGTCAAAAAACATGTAGCATTCCAAACAGGCGAAGCGTTATCTCTGTTAACATCCAACAAATTATCTGCTACCCCACATTTCGTTAGCGGTTCAACGAAAAGCCATAAACTAGTTTCAAGGGAGACTTTTGCTTTTTTCTTACAGTGAGTTTGACTACCCATATTATGCATGCTGACTGATATCGATGGTGCGAAATGTAGACCCGACGTAGATGATGTGATTGGTGCTGATGGATTGACGTTCGGACAATTCACTAAGAGGGTATTGGGCAGACATTATGCGGAGAAGGCTGCCGAGGAAGCCGAAGATTGAGTTACGTTGTGTAATGTCTCCATTTATAAATTCATAATAACCAGTTGTACAGCATTACACAAAATCGCTTTATGGACATATGGACAACATTCCATACAGTACATCAAATGTCATATACAATTGTGATCATATCATTATTACAGTATATTCCCAAACGGTTTTACAGATACAAGTCGTTGGTAGTGACAACAGGGGTTTGATATTTTTTTCACTGTTTCTTCGTTTTGCTTTTCATGGTCGTCAATATGCGATTTGACTATCACAAATCACTCTTCCATTGTTTGTCGGCATCGGTAAGTGGGACATACTGTTCATATTTCCCGTGTTAGCTCTGCCCTTTCTTTTTCTGTTTTTGTCCAAAGCTTAGCTCACCATCACACCAAACAATTTCTTCTTGGTGACTTCTCCCGTATCAGATTTATCAATCTGCCAAATATCTAAATATCGCATACATTCTCAGTACCTTATGATATTTGAGTAGGTAGGCCGAACTTACCTTGCGATCCTTGACCCACAGGTATAAACATCCTACCGGGTTTAGCCAGCTACCCATCATAGTCACATCAGCAGCATATACCCATTCTCTTGTGACGGACCTTGCTCACTTGATCAATTAGAGGTTGAGGTATCTCCGGTGCAGCCGCTCCTACATGTATGATTGAGAATGGTGCATGTTCAGGTGAACCTTTCCTCCCATCTTCGCATATCATGATTACCCCTCCCTTTCCATCTTTCTCAGGTCCGAGAGGTACTCCGTCTTTCTGAAGGTTCTTGACGGATTGGTCGACTAGACCTTGAATATGGTCTATACCTACCACGAGCGAATGGGGGGCTAGGTGATGCAGCACAGCGGTAACTACAGTAGAGGATAGGTTCAACAGCTGATGAATGATAGAGTGAATGTGGAACTTACGATATCCTGATCCACTGCCTACATCCAGTATAGCACCGGTATGAGGTGAGTTGACAACTGGTAAGAAGGATAGGAGGTTTTCACACGCGTGAGCATGCATGTGTGGTGCAGAGATGGTAGCTCCGAAACCGATACGTCTGTTGAGTTTATCATCCAATGATCAACAACTTCAATTCTTTGACAGGATGTTCTGGGACGGGTGAAGTGAACATGATAATAAACTTACTGAGGGGAATCTTCATATGCGTACATCTGATCGGGTACATAATTCTTCCTGTCGACCTTACGCATGGCCTACATCGAGCAGCTTCATTTTCAGCTTTGATAATCACAAGTATTCTTTCATCTCGATGACTTAAATAATACACAAGCACATTCGTTGAGCCATATTACAGTCTTCTGAAGGAGGAGGAGGATCCGAAGGTCGATCTGACTTACCTCGGCGATTTGAGGTGAAACAATCAACCCATTCTTGACCATCTTATCGATAAGCTGAGCCGTGGTTATGCCAATATCAGCAGATTCACACTCACTGAAGCGGTCAACCTACCTCGGCATTGCTCCTCCCACTAGACATCCAGGCCATATTGAACAGGGATCTAAAAGGTGAAATGGCGAGTAAAAGTGGTATCAACCAGTGCAACTTGGGTGATTCTTCCTCGTTGTAATTGACGTAGCTAATGAGAGCTCAGTGTTTCTCGCAGTGTATAGCTCGTCGTCGCTAAAGGTGTTGCTAGGGAGTGAAATGGATCGTATGTCTTGAATGTCAAGTCAGTGAGAAAGTACAATTGTGAATGACGAACAAGGAGTGAGAGTGATCTACCCCACATTCCTTTTCATGCTTACCCCGCACTCATCCGTAAATCATCCCACCCTTTTGAATCAGCTAAATAAGCGTCGCTTCGGACCCCACTCTACGGTCATATCCGATCGCTCTTCCGAGTTTGGCTCGGTGCAAGCTCCAGGTGACCATGGCATGTACCGGAGGAATGAGTTTGCTGAGGTATTGAGCTCGGTACAGAGACTTCTATGAAGGAAGGCTGAATTGTTGGTATACTCCCACTCAGATATGTGTTTCGTATTTCATCTTTGAAGAAGAGGTTGTGAAAAATGGGAAACGATGATCTTACAAAGTATGGTATCGATTCGGTCCAAGTGTCGACATTCCCAGGATCTAAAGCGCGAATGGAAACACTCCCAAGGGACATCAAGGATATGAACGACTCAGAAATCGAAAAAGATTCAAGCCAGGTCGTCGGCATAGATCTTGTTAATAATCAGGTTGATGTTCCAGAGGAGACAGTGGCATTTCCCGATGGAGGATTGAGGGTGAGCAAATTTGTATAGTACAGAATGGCAACCCGGTACGTGTACACCGTAAGTGAATCTGACGTGGTATATTGGTTGGGTGTGATAGGCTTGGTTATGCGTTGCTGGAGGGATAGCAGGCATGTTCTGTGGATATGGTGAGTTGGTCCCTCCCACCAACTCGAAAAAGGACATAAAGTACTGTTAGTCCCATAGGGTGAGCTGATATATTTTTGAACGCTGCAGGACTGGCTCCTTCGGCTGGTGCTTTTCAAACATGGTATAAAAACAATTATCTATCCGACTATACACAGTGAGATTTCCTCCATCATGATTCGGGGTATATAGAATTAATGCTAACAATCATGTCTCGTATCTGTTGAAAGGAGCCAAGTAGCTTGGATAGGAGGGTAAGTCAGGGCATCTTCCGAACTACTTATTCCATAACTGAACATGGCATGCCATACCGTATCATAGAATCCAAGCCTTCGTTACATTCGGTCTATCAATCGTTACCGGATCTATATTCGATCTATACGGACATAAACACCTAATGGTCTCTGGAACATTCCTGCTGACCTTGGGATACTGTCTTTTGAGCTTGTCAAGGAAATATTATCAGATATTCTTATGTCATACTACCCTTATAGCGATAGGTATGAATTTCATGTGGGTGAAGTCGATTTGAAGGTCTACAAAATATCGTTGAAGTTGAAGCCGAAGCTGAATTCGTGTTAATGGTTAAAATAGGCTTATCGCTTCCTTGGGCGTTGTGGGACATTGGTTTTCGAAAAGACGAGGATTGGCCTTGTGAGTACTCAATCGGAAACAATCATAATGTAGAACTGTTGACTGACGATGATCCATTTATCTACTCTATCTTTCAGTGGAACGATTTGTGAGTTCATTCGTGAATGCACAATGATAGTAGTAGTAGTGGTAGTGATTATTCAGGTGATTGATCGGTATGACACTATAGCTACAGGAGCATCGATAGGAGCGATAGTTTGGCCATTGATATGGGCGAATGCCCCTCAGAAGAGTAAGTCCTAGACATTTGACACACATTCCCAGTATCTCAATCAAAACAGACCAAATGGATCCAATCACACCGCACCTCAGCCCTTGTCGCTAACTCAATTGCACATGTAGTCGGTTTTGGATGGACCATGCGACTCATAGCTCTCATATGCTTGATCATCGGTATCACTGCGTTCTTCTTACTGAAAACGAGATTACCACCTAAACCACCTGGTCCATTCTTTCGATTCGAGGCTTTCAGGAGTCTACCCTATTGTTTATTGGGTTTGTCTGCTTTTGTAAGTACTCCCCTTTCCTGCAGAGAAAGGAATAGGCGAGGAAGAAAAGAAGGGTTGATTAGTATTTGTATTGCACCATATTGGCATGATGTTCTGTACTGTACTGATGTCATGCTTTTGATGCGATGTAGACCTGGGCATTCGGCTTCTTCTTTTGGAATGTGTTTATAGGGACTTATGGGAACTTGAGAGGATGGAACGATATTGGACCGTATTTCTTGTAAGTCCCCTCGCTTCCAACTGCTCCTGACGTTCGGACTCTGTTACACCCATTATACAGAGAGCACACAGTAAATTTGATCACCATGATGATTCATTGATGATTGATTGTCGCTTCTATTCAGGATATTCACAATGGTGGGATCTACCTTGTTTCGCATACCGTCAGGCTGTGAGTTTGTCGACCTGATCGGCCCTCATAATGTTGATCACATCTATATCCTCCAAGAGAAGGGTAACACAGTATGGACTGATTTGGGGTATATTTCTTGTAGTCATAGCCGATCGTATAGGTTGTTACAACATCACTATAATATCCAATATCATCATGACCCTCCTACTGTGGCTATTACTCGTATCAAAGACTATCGCATCGACAATCGTGATTAGTGTATTGTTCGGCATGAGCAGTGCGACGTTCGTAAGTCTACAGGCACCTTGTGTAAGTAGGTTATGTAAGGATATGAGATTTGCAGGTACATATGTAGGTATGAACATGTGTAAGTGATCTCTCTCTTATCACTATCATCTATAATATCTGTGGTTTTGTCATTAACGTATACGAATTAGTTATAACATCATTGGCTCAAATAGTCGGACCACCTTCATCAGGTGCATTATTGGGAACGGGATCGAAACAAGAACAACTTGATAGATTCCCACATGCGACTATTTTGGCAGGTACGATGTTAACTCTATCGACTATCGCTTTGATAGGTGCTAGGTTATGTCAGAATAAGAGGTTATTAGCTTTTGTATGATCTATACAATGGGAATGCATTAATCGAGAGCATCTTCTCTCTGACGATGTCAACTTATTTTACTTGATGTACCAAATTGAATTGAGCTAATGATTGTATCTTGTACATCGTGTCGTATCGTATCGTATCGTATCGAATCAGCATGACCTTGATATTTTTTCTGATTTATACATCACATCTTATCTAGATAATTCATTGTCCTTTCTGTTCCTCGTTACCTTTTCCTACAAATACCAAAACCAATGACGATACTACACCTTGTTTCCCATTTCTTTTTCCATCTTTCACTTATCACCTCTTTCCTAGTTACTAGTTGTTCATATTGAATCCAGAAGACCAATTCCCATTCCCGTTCCCATTGGTACTACTCGTACCACCTAACATCGGTCCAGCCGTTTGACCAGTATTGGTATTGGTATTCGTGTTGAACATAGCCATATTCAAACCTTGCATTGAACCATGTTGACTTATCGATCCACCTCCCTGTTGCTGCTGCTGCTGCTGGAGGAATTGAGGGTTCATCGATGATATCATATTTGATAAACCCATTAATTGTTGAGGGTTGAGTCCGTTCAATTGTTGTGAATTCAAATTCAGTCCACTTATCTGCTGAGGATTCAACCCACCTAATCCACTTAGTTGTTGAGGATTTAGACCGCTTAGTTGTTGTGGGTTGAGTCCACTCCCATTCAGTTGTTGTGAGTTCATGTTCATCCCCATACCTGATCCCGCTAATTGCATTTGTATCTGAGCAGGATTGAATCCACCTTGTTGGTTCTGTTGTTGTTGTTGCTGTTGTTGTTGAGCTTGGAATTGTTGTAAGCTAGCCAAGATATTTGGATTCATACCTTGTGCTTGCTGTGGATTAATACCGGATGGTATTCCCATTGACATTGGAACGCCGATTTGGGGGATTGAAGAATTGGATGACGATGAATTGGAAGGCAAGGGGGGTCTACCGATCCCTATGGGCGTATTGGATATCTGAGATTGCTGTGGTTGAGTTGAATTGGTAAGAGAGGGACTTTGTTTAGGTATTGAATTGGGCAAAGAATTAGATTTTATTCTTTTCCTACTATCCGTATCATCCTCATCCTTCTCATTGACATTGATCTTAACGTTGTTAAGTTGATTGGGCGAAGAAGGATGTTGAGATAGTGACAATTTCCTCTTCTTATTTGGACTTTCATTCCCCACGACCCCTTCTTCTGCATTCGCATCTAATAGCTCTTTATCTTGGTCTTCGTCCTTTGTCTCTGGCTCTGGCTCAGGCGTGGCACGAGGATCTTTACCGTGGGTGTAGTATTCCACCGAAAATCGATCGTATTGGTACTGCTGGAGGGAATAGTCCCATTGCGGTCCACGGGATTTACGAGCGGAGATCAGGAGGGAGTTCCTATAATGTGTTTTTGAATGTAAATATTATGAATGTGTGTCTCGTCTCATAAATCGAGATTGCATGTATTCACTTAATAAAGCCAACTCACCAATAGCTCGCACTTCCCCTTATACCCTCTTTATCCTTTTCCGTCAGTTCGCCTTTCTTCCCCGTACTCGCACTGGCATTCGCCGGGTCATCCAAAACCGAACTAGACTGTTCGGTGATCTCCCCATTCTCAATCATCTCTTGCTCCCTTTGCAGTTCTGCTAACCGCTTCGCACGCTGTTTCCAATGTAGATGACTCAGATCGGGGAATTTGAATGGTTTCTTCACTGGCGTAGCTGTTGTAGGTGTGCCGGGGGTTGTAGCTGTAGCATTGGTTGTAGGAGGAGTAGGTGTAGGAGATTGGACTTCAACTGAGATGACAGGTGTGGATGGTCCAGCTGTAGCCGTACTATCTTTCACAGCAGTCGCACTTGCAGTTGCATTTTCACCGGGTTTTGTTTCCTCTGGTGCTGGTGCAGGTACAGGTTTAGGAGGTAATCCTAAATATTTCGTACGATATTCTTCTAATTGAGTATCGGAGAGATAAGATTCAATATCGAATTTTTGATTTTTGGACGATGCGATTTTCTTGGCTAGTATCAATACCTCTATATCCACTGGTTCAGTTGTGGGTTGATTTGCTGTTGACGATGTAGAAGTGGAAGAGGTAGGTGAAGGTAGGAGGAGGGTTATGGTCGAAGTGGAATTACGATGACGATGTGGCATCTTGAGCGTGAAAACATACGGTGTTGCTGTTTTTGGTATCTATAGCTATGATCGTTTGATAATCGTTGATGGACGTTCCGTGTCAATGATGCAAAGGAGGGTACGAGGTGGGCACAAGATGTCGAGGTGTCAAGGTGTTGAGGCTTGATTGGGTGATCGATGAGTGGATCGATCTGTGACGATCTTGGTCTACTATGATTACTCTGTCCAATCCTACTTGGCGATAGCGTAGATGATCGAGTTCATGCAGGTTGGGTTATATCGGTTTAGCTTTGATTCGAATGTCGATATCAAAAGATCAACCGCGAACAGCATTGAAACCAAACAAAAACAGCGACCGACACAGTGACAGACCTGATACTCGTGGATCCGGCTAGTATCGACAGTTGAGGCTGATACTGCCACAGCTGGGGGATGTATGAGTATCAGGCACACTTGTCGAGTCTTTCCCTTTGTCGATTGTCATTTCATCTCGCTGCTGCTGCTGCGAACATCTCAGCTAAACTCACTCACTCTGAACTATTCATCTTGTTGACGACCCATAACGACTCGACTCACGACACTTCATTCACCCAGGAGACACTCGTCTGTGAATTAAGGTGGAGCTACTCGGTTCACTAATTCCAAACCGCTCAATACCAATCATATAGCAATTACCTCCTGATGGGATCTCATCAGATATCGATACCAATATCATGTCGATTGATCAGCCAATATCTGCGGGAGATGATATAATACCATATCGAAGACCAAGAGGTCGTCGGAAGAGGTTGAAGCAACAAAAAATACCGATCATACAGCGATCCATCAATCTAGCTCTCTCCATTATATGTCTCTTGCCCACGCTCTGTTCAGCTCAGGATACAGTCTCATCGACCTCAATTTCCAGCACGACAAGTACTTCCACATCATCAAGCCGGACGACGTCAGGGATCTCATCTTCTATCTCGTCGTCAGCATCTTCTTCCTCTTCCTCAGCTGCAGCCACCAGAACATACTCCATACCCACCTTACCAACCACCGCGACTCTCCCTCCTTTAAACGTTTCCTCACCCCTTCTTCAAATCGTTTTTCCATCTACCGACCTCCTATTCCTCACGTTCTCAATATGCACTCTAACATCCAATATCACCCTCCTACCGAGTATCCTCGT
Source organism: Kwoniella botswanensis (assembly GCF_036426115.1). NCBI lineage: Eukaryota > Fungi > Basidiomycota > Tremellomycetes > Tremellales > Cryptococcaceae > Kwoniella > Kwoniella botswanensis. Next base: position 1,232,024 of record NC_088601.1, on the reverse strand, counting down.
GTCAAATTCGGATCCACCCTCTTTCGATCTTGGCTCTAAAACGACTACAGATCAGTCATCCGGAGGGACCAAATCTGGTGGATATAATAGGAGGAACAATAAGAATGGAAATACATGGGGTATAACTCTGGATAGTGGCTTTGGCAATTGGACGATCAACTCTACCGATAGTGGACAGACGGCAAGTGTTAATGTTCTATTTGGGCTGGGGTTGGGAGATGATGGGAGTACTCTGGATGAGATGGATGTGGAAGGCGGGTTGATCGTGCAGATGAGTGCTTCAGAGGATGGTGAGTGATGCACCGCTCTTCCAAATGGAGCCTAACGCATTATGAACAATAAGAGCTGATTGATCTAAACAATTTATAGCCCCAATGAATTCCATATCACCAGCATTACCTTTCCTGGGTGACACCACTTCAACTCAAGCATTGATCTTCTCCCCGTTACTGTACACTTCCGAGTCTATCGAACCTACCTATCCAAATTATACTCTACCACCCGCTCAACTCCCTTTCAATCCATTTCCCTCAGATGGTCTATCTTCATCATCGTTGATATCGGGAAATACAAGTTTATCCAATAACCTAACCTTGTATATCGTACCTACCGATGCGAACTCGTCGCCTACCGCAAACGGACTTGAATATTCAACATGTGCAATCACCCTAGCCGTCAACTCCACTGGGTCATTAGCTGAGAAGGTGATATTGAGAACGGAGAGTGATACGCCTGAATGGTCAAATGTAGATGGTCAACAGGGTTATAGACATCATTGGGCTATCGGTGATTTGTCGGCTGGTACGAATTATACAAGTTGGATAAGGGATGATCAAGGTGTTTGGACGGGTCCTATATGGTTTACCACCAAGTCGGGTAAGTCACAATCATCCCATAATGACTCGTCGATCTAATCACGAAGCTGATATCACAAATTTATCTAAGATGCATTCCCCTGTCAACTGCTTTTACCCACTTCCTTCTGTCCTTCTATATCATACTCTGCTCCACTACCTATCAACTCGACTTCAGCTACTACATCATCTGGGGATCTTATTTCAGATACTTCACCTATTCAAAGTCTTCCAGACGAGCTGATCAAAGTGCTTTCGGACAATCTCGATGGATTTTCGAATTCTCTATCATCTCAAGCATGTGGACGAGATTTGTATTCTCACGTATCAACATGTTCGGACTGTTTTAGCTCTTATGGAGATTGGTTGTGTCGTTTGATCATCCCTCAATGTTCTGATCCCACTATCATATCTGAAGATGATGGCTCTGTTTTACAGACGGTCCATCGATCATCGAATAATACTCGGAATGGCATTTCATTCCCTTACGAATATGATGAGCTGTTACCTTGTTTATCGATCTGTAATGAGGTGGATAGGAAATGTCCCGTGAATATGGGTTTTAGATGTCCGAAAAGAAATCAGAATGCCAATGAGAGTTATGCGTTCATAGGACAAGATACCGATGAAGGTGATGGAAGTGAAGAAGGGGGAATGAGGAGTTATGATAAGTATGGTGGGAGGTGGTGTAATGGGTAATTGGATAATTGGTTAAATGCTTCATGAGCAGTAGTCGAAATATAAATTGTTGTACTATAAAAATGTCATTGCCATTTGCTAGGTCGTCCATACATAAACCTTGACTCATCATCGTGCGTGGTAGTCGTCTGGTGTCCATGTAATCCTGTGGGTATGCCATGCCAAGAAGTGACGTTATTTTTATGCCACAGTTGAGTTTGAGTTTAGGCTATAACCGGTCATAAACATGAACTAACATTCCTTCTTTCACCTTTCACGTTCTGACCTGACGACGACGACGACATTAGTAACAACATCAACATCCATAATATCACCGTTCATAATCACGTCTGCCTGGCGCAGATGCTATACCGATCTGTCGCATACTCCCAGCACTGCATCACAACCATATCAACATCGATAATCAACCCAAAATGAACCACTCATCAGGACCGTCGTCACCCCGTCTTATCCTAAACTCACCACCATTGGAATCACCATCAAGTACCCGCGGTGGTGTTGGTACCTCTTATTTCCAGCCTCCATCAACATCCTCCCATCCAAAACCACTATATCCACCTGGCCAGGGTCCGCAGGTCTCCTCATCCTCCTCACCCAGTAGAAACAAAGTCAAAGGACGTACACGCACACCTGCAGAGGTATATGCAAACCAACATACCCAATCACAAAATACCTCTTCGAAGAGACAGTTACCGAATACCACTCCAGATCACCATCATCATCCTCTCCCTCCCAAAGAAAAAGAGAAAGAGAAGACGGGGAAACCGATTTTTGAATGGATATCACGTAAATTAGGATCAAGAAGAGCTACAATCTCAGAATCACCTTCTTCCCCTATCAATCGATATAACCCTAACCCTAGTCCCAATTTCAACGTCAACTCTGTGAATGGATCACCTAAAATGCCTAACAATGGGCAAGGGAATGGGAATGGTGGGACAAGAAATAGATTACCTTCGATGCCTTTGCCCAAGGGCGGTACGAGGGGTAAACCTACTAGAGGAAGAGGAAATGGTTTCAATATGGGTTTGGGTAATAGAAATGTCAGTGCGGACCATTCGCACCATAATCCGATGGGTCGACAAATATCAAACGTATCTTCATCAATGGATAATCAATCACTTTCCATGATCTCCACTTCGAACAGTCACGTATCGACTATAGAGAGGGAAAGAAGGAGAGAAGCGAATAACCCTTATCCATCTATACCTATTCCTAAATTGATAGCCACAGGTGGATTGAAAGATCATCTTAAACGGAAAAATCAAAACCCAAACAAAAACAACAATATAAATATACATCAAAATAACGAAGGCGATGATTTTGATGGTGATCATGACGGAACCACCATATCAATGTCAATTTCATATTCTTATCTATCAAGATCACCTAGATCGAGATCTTATTCTCTCGATTCGATTAGATCCAACTCAAGATCGTCAAATTCGTACTCTAATAGAAGAAGTTTAGACGAAAATGCTAGTGCTAGTGATAACAGGATAAGGAAATTCAAACATAGAGAAAGAGGTTCTACTTCTGGTACAAACGATAGGGAAAGAGATGGACCAGGTTCTGGTCCTGGATTAGGTATAATGCCTTTTGGTGGGCTTCGACCAGGAGCAGATGACGATGCAAGTCTTAGACCTTTCCCACCTAGTCATCCGGGTTCGCCTACACCTTCTCATTCTTTCTTATCTAGAACTGGATCGAATCCTATCCCATTGGGAAATGGCGGAGGTAGATCAAGGACTAATACGTTTTACTCCACTTGGTCTGGTGTGGGTGGTGGTGGTGATGGGAGGGCAAGATCGTTGACGTCTAGTAGTCTTGATGGACTTTACGGATCGACGTATAGATATAGTCTTGATCAGTATAATGATCAGTATCAAGATCAAGATGATGACGATGGGGACGAAGAGGAAGAAGGAAGAGGTAGACAGAGTAGACAAGATTCAACTTCTACTAAACCTACTACTTGTATATCATTTGATTCTACTCCACCTATCGCTCATATCGCCCAACCACAACTCCACATCAACACACAACATCAAACTCAGGTCAATACACCCCATCTAGCTCAGGCTCAAACCCCGATCGCTACTCAGAATGGTACCTTCGGTTTAGGCGATGTTATCACTACTTCTCCGATGCCTACTTTGGAACGTGCTCAAGCTAAATACGAAAACCAAGATGATCCTTCTTCTCCCTCGCCTTCACCCAGAACACATCATTTGGAAGCATCTTCGTCCGAAGAAAATCATACTCCACCTACACCGACCACGCCCACGTCAAATATCAACACGCCCTCCTCGCCTATGCGTTCGCCTCCGCCTGACGTACATGTCCATGTACAAGCACCGAAACATACTCCACATCATCCATTACATAACCCTTTACCTGGTGAGATCCCTGATGATAATGCTTCAATGTTGACTTTGGCAAGTTCAACTTTTGGCCTGTTACCTAATCAAATGACTACAAGTGGGAGTGAAGGTCCGACACCTACTTTACCTCAAGAGTTAACGCCGACCAACGTACCTTCTGATCCTAATACACCTCAGATGGCATCTACATCTACTGGTGTCATTCAAAAACCACCATCTATCAATAGACTTAAAGACAACACCATCAATACTGCAAAAAGACCAAGTTCAATTACGACACCTTCTATCCATTGGGCACCAAATACCATAGGAGATGAAAGACCAACATCAACTCATGTCGCCGAACCCAACCATAATGTCTCATATGCTCAATCTTACACACCTTCCACTCACGCCAGTATCTTATCGATCAATAGGAACTGGACGAGAGATAAGGTAGATAGAGATGCGAGTGTGAGAGCGGTAAGACGCAAAGGGTCTTGGGAGAGTTATGAATCAGGTTGGTCATGGAGAGGGTTCGACCAGTGGAACAACACCACGGGTGGTAACAGGGCTAGTCCCATTGGAGATAGGGATAGACCGGCGAGTAGTTATAGGAGTAAAGAGAATTATAGTTTTAGGAATAGTAGGGTTTTGAATGATGAGTTTGCGTATGATCAGTATGAAGTAGGGGATGAAGGGGAGAGAGTGGTTGGGCTTGAGCCCGGGAATGGAGCGAGTGTGGTAGTTGTGGCTAATTAGGAGATTCATAAAGCAGTAAGATGATCATCGGTTTTTCGATTTGATATTCTATCTGAATTTATTTTAAGATTTCAATAGAGTTATCGAGTAAGGCGTTGATCGCTATTGCCAAAATCTTTGATTGAACTTTCATCATTCTGTATGATATATTCACAGTATCAGTCTGTATGTATGTACTCGTATACCCTATTGTATGTATGATATATATGATATGCTATCTTACGATCTCGCATTCTGCAACTGTACAAATACATTAACTCGATGAATTGGAAAGTGCAAGAAGAAGGTATCATGGTAGACAAAGTATGAAGCAAGTTTGATAGATTGGCTGCCATATTCATGATTTACTCATATCAACCAACAAACAATGATCGATGGTGGATTGATTGGATTCTCATTCATGTATCATGATAACGTATTGTACAACAAATAAATATCTTTCTTTACATTCATTTTCACCCTCTACACACCCCACCATAAACTCAACACACCTCTAGCATAACCTACAATTTCGTTTCCTGATAATTTCGATTCACCGTAAATCCTATCAACGAACGTGATGGGTACTTCCCCGACTGTATATCCCAATGATCTAGCTCGGACGATAATTTCCATTTGGAATACGTATCCTTTGGATGTACATCGGGAGATTATATCTTGAATGACGGATTTACGATATAGTCTGATATATAACAAATAAATGGATCAGTATGGGTTACGATGGATTGATAGGATTTGTGTTATTGGGAATTGCCAAGTTGATTCGAGTCTGACTCTGAGATTTGGTTGATCAAATAATTCTTTAAATAGCATGTACCACTAAGATCAACTTCATCTCCATCTTCAATCCTGCACACTCCTCATCCCATCCCAAAGACCAAACCACTCACCTGAAACTACCAGTCAAATCGCTCACGCCAGGCCTCAAAACCGTATCCGCCAAATAATTAGCACCCCTCGAAACCAATTTCCTCTTCAGATCCCATCCGTATACTCCTCCTGGACCTAATCCGATCGATACAGAATTTAAGGATGGTTTAGGTGAAGGGGTAGAGGAATATCGTGTACCGGTGACGATATCGAGGTTGTGAAGTTTTTGTAATCTACGTACACGTCCAAAACAATCAAATTAGCAGAAGTAGAAGTGAATTGGATTCTATAATAACAAGGGACTGGATTGAGGTAAAACACTTACTTGATGAATTCAGGTATGAATTTAGGCTGTTCGAATCATGAAGGGAATGGTCAGCGATGATCAAGATGAATGGAATAGTAATCAGTCTAAGAGAAGGATGACTTACATGATGTGAGAAATCTGCGTCCATAATGATCACAAAGTTACCAGTACAAAAGTTCAATCCGTGGACATAGGCGGTACTATTGATTTGCAAGATAGGAGAATTGGCGCATATCACATATATAGTCAACGGTCTGATCCCAGATTGAAGCTACTACAGATATTTTGGCAGTTGAGTGACTCACCCTAATCCAAGTTTACCAGCACGAGGTTTGAGTACCTATCCAGCAATGTGATTCAGTACTGGATCTATCACTGGTGGATTGATTTGTCCCAATTTCACTCACCACTTTGTCTTCCCCGTATATCCCTGCCAATTGCTTAGCTACCTCCTGCGTACCATCCGGACTCGCATCGTCCACTACGATGATCTCCCATTGTATGCCTCTGTGTCGAACAAAGTCAATATCAGCACATACGTCCAGTTCCGATCGTTCAGCTGGCAAAGAGATACCTACTTGGACTCGAACGTCTTGGCCAACAGCCAAACTATCACAGGCAAGTTCTTCCTCTCGTTATAAGTAGGTAAGATGACAGAGTACTTGTCTGCACCTGTGGGAGCTGTACTGGCATCTATAGAGGGCATGTCGATGGTGTATGAGCTCATGGGTTGGGTGGTTGAGGGTGCTGGTGAGGTGCTATGCTGGTATGCTTGTGACTAAGTCCTAGTATCTCTATCAGTCTTTATTGAATGGTCCACATGAACACCTGTTATTTATTTGACACGTCGAACGTAATCTCATCTCGCTCGTGTTTCAACTCTACGTGCTCTCACATGCAAATCACGTGATGTAGATGTACGCTGCGGTGTGTTGATGACGTCTTACACCTGGGTGGTATGTAAGATCCACGTCGAGACTGTATCAAGGAATTCGCCATTCCAATCCACCTTGGATATACTCCAACAGCAGGTCTCAGCTCACTTATCCCATCAAGCATCTGGACAGACACCAGATCTGCGGAATACCAAGCATGTCAGACCCCATCGAACTTCGGCCCATAGGCAAATCAGCTCCTCCTCCCCCTCCACCACCTCGACATCCAGCTACCTCATCACTCGGCGATGCTCTGCCCGGCTCGCTGGGCAGGGCCTATCGTTCTGCCGAGGAGAAAGCCAAGGCAGCTGTACATCTTCAGGAAGGTGGGATGGATGCGATAAGCATTTGGGGATTGGGTTTGGCAAGTTGGTAAGTTTTGCGGTTCGACTCATAATACTCATATTCGTTCCTCTGTAAAATCACTGTGAGACTCATCATCGAGCAGATAGATATGTAGCTCAAGAGGCATATTGTTTACATATACATATATATACTGACTTTACACATTTATTATTTATAGGTTCTCAATCCTCGCCATTCCCTTGTTACTATTCCCCCGTATCCTCCTATTCTTCTCTCAAACCCCTCCTCCTCCCACCTCAGCATTCTCAACATCAAACAGAGAAGATCATTACGATTCCTTATCAAGCCTCGAATCGACATTATGTCTATCAATCTCGTTGGGTTTATTCGCCATATCACTCATATCGATATTCGCCCTAGTGCCCACATATGACCCACCTTCTATCAACCCCACCCGTAAACCCATATTGGGTATATTAGTGGGATTGACAACTCTAGCAGGGTTTCTGCTATGGAATATGAGTGGGTTGGTATTGGGAGGTGGGAATTTAATAGTGGCCATATGGGGTTGGTGGGTCATCGTTTTTGGGAATAGTAAGAATAAATTGAGTAAAGTCGGGAATGGTGAGAAGAAAAATAAGAAGGATGGGAAAGTACATGAGAGATTCAAGAGGCTTTAGCGTTATACGAGATGACGAGATAAAGGTGTAAGATGTAAAATGTATAGCGGTATAGCAACGAAATTGTCATGAGTCCGTTATGTACCGTGTCAAATCAATATAGTAGTCGGTTATCGATATCGATAACTCTGAAGAATATACACGAGATGTATCTGCTTGTATGATCTACGCTATCCTATCTACTTTGAGTGGTTCTGAGGTTAGACCATCCAAAAAGTAAATCGCCCAGTCCAATCCAGAGCAAAGCCTTCAAGAAGTACAATTTAAGTGTCTCTCTTGAAGCTGACAGGAATCGAACCTGCGACCAATAGATAATCCAAGAAACTCCTCATCCATTCCAGATGAAGGAAAGAGAAAAAATTGGAATCTACTATTCTACCAATTGAACTACAGCTCCAACCTGAAGATCAAGTCATATCCAACTGTATCATTCGGAAGATTGTACGCGGCTGATTTTTGTTAATTTAACCTCATTCCATCTACAATGTACCTAGAATCGTGCTGAGGATGCTACGTTGGATTGAATGTTATATATCAACATCATTGTCATCTCCATCTTTCTTGCTTGCTTTCTATCATACCTATCAATCAATTGAACTACAATGGAGATTATATACCCGTATACGCGAAGAAAAGGAGGAAACCAGAAATTGGGATGTAGCGGAATGAGTTGAAATCAACGATGTACAGCACCAAATAGCAATCCCAACAGAAGAGATATATACCAAATAATGCCCAAAATCAATAATGTATACTAACAGGTAAAGATCAAAGATCGAACGGTTCTTTTTCTTCTTCATGCGGATCATGCGGAATATAGATATAATGTGTGCGGATTTAAATTGTAAAGATTTGAGAAAGGGATTGTTTTTCGTTCGTGATTTTCATCGTATCGTAGTCATCTGAAAGATCATAAGGACACCTTGAGAAGAGCGTATCGTATCATCTTCATCTTCGTGTATCGTTATCATGATCATCACACCATATAAACACAGAAATGCCCAATAATGTCGTAATAGTCCGTAAGATCGTATCGCACCGCTTGCGTCCTCGTTTGCTTCGTAAAATATAGTATACAATCTTCCCAAAAAAATTCCAAACTTGATCTCAGGCATGGTCGTTGAGCCATCATTTATCCGAGAGGGAAAGTCGGATCGTATTGTTATTTCTCTTGAGACTCGATGAAGGATCTGGCCTTTGCGTTGAACAACGCAGGGTATACAAGTCTATTTCATAAGATTCTGTTTTATCAGCCTCAGTCGATCCGCCGTTCGATTTCGCTAGACTTACAATTCGCATAAAGCTCTGTCGTCCTCTGCATTGATTAATCCTTTGATCACCTTGAGTTTCTGACTTCGTTTGAGCGTGTCAATCTGACATAATACAACGATCTCTGCGCATCAGCTGAAACACTTTCGTGATTGCGACAGCTGATCCTCACTCACATCAACTTTCTTTCCTAGCACACTAGCAATTTCAACGCCCCTTTCTACTTTACTCCTACTCATTACTTTCTCGACCCATGTTTCGTTACCAGCTTTATCCGCAAGAGTAGGTTCCACTATCCCCAACAAAGTTAGGATTTTCGGTCCATTCTCACTTCTGAGATTCTTCATAATCAGATCGGCGGGCAGAGTGCAGAAATCAGTGATAGTAAGTCCATCGAGGGGAACAAGATGGTCCCCCTCTTCATCACCAGCAGCAAGATCGTCGCTTCGCTGAGTTGTTCTATCTTCTTGCACTTTCACTGTTTTTTGTACTTGTTCAACTTCCTCTTTCTTCTTCTTATCCAACATCTGCTTAGCAAGACCATACTTCTTAGCTACTCTCGATTGATTCCAGATCATTTCCCACTCGGAGGGTGAGATCATTTCAAGCATAATCGGCATGATCTCATTGACGTTCAACGGATCAATCTTCCCAACTTCGTCTCGGAGTCTGATGAGATCTTCGTTGGTAGGTCGCTCAACCTCCATTTTAGGTTGCTGTTCCAAAAATTCAGATTGAATCGAGGAGAAACATTCGGCAATCCTGAGATCAATCTGAGGTTTATCGTGAAGTAGAGGGATAAGAGCGAGATCCTGTTTCGCCAACGCTTTGATGGTAGGTTCGACGAGATCAACCGATAATGACTTGTTTCGAGCATGATCTCTGACTCGAGAGGCGATTCTCTTTGCTAGAACCATTTTGCGGGAAGTTGGAGAAAGTGAGCGGATCTCATCGGTGGTACCAGGAGCCTGTCAAATATAGTCAACGATATCAGCTGGTGCTGCCGAATATCCAATGTTGCTATAGACGTCTAACTCACCTTGGGCTCCTCGATATAAGGTTGTCTTCCCCTTCCTACCCTATCAGTCCTGACTGGGCTCATAGATCGTCTAGGTAGCGAGGAGGATTGTCGACCGAAAGCTACCGGCAGACCGTGAGCTGCACGCTCAGCGATCTTCTCTGGTCGAAGTTTGCGAGGTTCGTGCAGAGTGACCGAGATGGTGGAGCGACCAAGCTTCTGGTTGTGTAATTGCGCAATAGCATTGGCGGCTGCGACGGGATTGATGTGAAATTGATGGCACAATCAGCTGGGAGACAACAAGAATGTTTGAAAAACAGCTCACCTTGTTCGGGCGAATAGAAGCTGACGAATCCATATCCTCTTGATCGCCCAAGATCGTCTCGCATGACGCGTGCGCTCACAACTTGACCAACCTGTACGAAGCCAGACGATCAGTGACCGACTACCAGTTAATATGACCAAGTAGATCACTCGCATGGCTAAATACCTCTTCGAGGTAGTACGAATTGATATCGGGATCCAGGTTCTGCTCATAGGCATCAGCGCAATATGCTTTTAATACCCGTTTATCAGACCAAGCAGGCTTACCTTGATGAAGACATTACTGTAATCTACCAAACCTGACACGCTATTGGAACCAGGACCGAAAAAGGGAGCCGGTCGAATGTGTTGTCCAGGACCTGCATGCGAGTGATCAGCTTACAGAGAACGTGATTATTTGAATAGCTCACATACCATGTTGGATGATAGTTCCATCATCCGCTACCAACCCGGTAGGTTTGAGCTCACCATCAGGACTCTCACCAACTGTCAAACTCCAAGTTCTAGGCTTTCCATCAAGGCTACTCATACTTGTTCTACTCAACCTCCTACTCATCATTTCCGGAGTCACAGGTACAATTGCACCGTCAGGTAAAATACCAGCAGCAGCAAACATGTTATGGGCTGCCCATGGTGGAACGTAGTTAATTGGTGAGGGTGTAGGAGGAAGTTGGTCATAACATATTTTCGGGAAATGAGACATCGTCGTACTAGCTGGGGTGGGCGGTATCGACTGGTCCGGAATGTACATTATCCTTGAGGGTTGAGCGGGGACATCGTGACTCTCTTGATCCCCGAGCGGTGTGACATATTGGATGTTCGCTGCGTTGGGATCGGAGGGTACATGAGGAAGGGTGTGAGACGCTTTTATCAACCTGGGAAGAACCTGGTAGGCTGGGGGCATCGTTGGGTTAGCCGCTTCTAGCGGAGCGGCATGGATGAAGCTGGGTCAAGCCACAAGCTATATTAGCATTCATGTCGCTCGTCATTCAGGAGGGATTGGAGGATCAATCACTCACATCTGCCAGCCTTTCAATAGACTAGCTGTCTTTCCAAAACCTTCATCAAACATCTTAGCTTCATCCTCGTTCCAGAATTCCACCCTAGCAATCCATTGGTGTCTTTGACCATTCTCCTCTACCTCGACCTCATCAAAAGCTTCAGTGATATATGAGTTGACCGACCTGAGACTGCCCCATGGTCTGACAGCATCGTATACTTCTGCAGGAGTTGGAAAGTATGCGCGGAAAGCTTGTTCAGGTTGGGGTTCTGAAGGGAAACTTGGAGGAACCATCAATCTTGTAGGGCGGATGTAACGAGCTGCGGTAGGGGGATTCGGCAAAGGGAGGATATAAGGGGAAGGGTAGGGTGAGAACCATACTCCTCTGGGAGTAAAGGTGGTGTGGTTGACGAGTATCGTCAAAGCCCTTTCCGCTACGGTACCCACTGTCAGCTAGAAATACAATCAAAACAGATGAAATGAGCTACTTACCAAGCTGAAGGGTAGTAAACTCGATCGTACCTATCAGACGTTTTGTCAGTTCTGATCTGCTCTCGCAGCTCCGGGCTGAGTTGTATATCTGACTTACCGGTTTTGCTCATCCAATCGTAATACATATCCGGATACAGTCTAACCTCTGGTGACACAGCAGGTTCGAGCTTGACTCTGATAGGAAGACAACGAGGCATAGAGTTGGCGATAGCGCCTTCGGACAAGTCAGGAGGGTACATGTTGACGTAGATCATGGGGTTGACCTGAGGACCGGCCAGTCAGCATCAGCAACTTTGCCAACCAATGACACGAGATGGGCACTTACCAGGTGAGGATGAGGTAGGAGAGGTTTACCCAAAGGATTGATCATAAAGTCAGGATCGAAGATAGGCTGCTTGGCTGCTGAAATAGGTGGTGCCGTACTTTGATTTAGTTGTATAGGCTTAAGAGGTTTAGCCATCGTCTCCGATTTAGGAGCATAGTTGACATGTGTACCTTCTTGAGCGTCTTGTGTCTGCGGAAGGTACAAAGGTTCATGATACTCCAACTTGACCTGAGAAGGATTTTGGTTCACTTTGACGTCCACCACTGGTGTCGGAGTGAGCGAAGCGAATTGCTTTGGGTGATTAACTTCGATGACATTTGATTTGAACCTGGTCGAAGGGGTTGAAGGGGATGTAACGAGTGTAGTTGCTGGAGTATTGGGTGAGGATAGTTGGGGGATCTGATCAGAAGGTGTATAGGACATGGTGGTAGGGTCCAAGGCTCAAGAGGTTTGAGTGGAGTGGTGGTAGGATTGAGAATGATCAAATGCCTATATCGGGTATAGATAACGGTGTCAGCTTGGTATGAGAGGTAGATGATTGGTCTTGAGTAGTGCCCAGACGAGGTGAGAAAGAGACGGACGGAGGGATGAACAATGCCTACTATTGACTGTTGATGACGCCGAAGGGTAGGTATAGGCCGTGGAAGAGAGTTCAGGTGAAGTGTGAGCCAGTAAAGATGCGTAATTAAGAGCCAGTCCAAGTAAGAGGGGATTGAATTATCGAATGGAAGTACAATGCAACAGCGAAGAGATGCAGTGACGAAATGATCTATATATACCTGTGACTTCGTAGTATGTCATTGGTGAAAAAGTTGAATTCCATCGATTATTGATTGATATCGTCGTTAGCTTGACTTACCTCGTGTATTCTACCCGGAACCCTGTGAATAGATAGATCACTTTAGTTTGGTAGTGACAGATCCCCTTGTTCCTATATGTGAATATGTAAGCATTGACCTTGATGTATCCTGTCCTTCTTTGTACCTGTTGATGTCGATGATATTTTTTTACTTGTTTGGAGATGTCTTGATCGGTGGATCCAAGCAAATACGAGTAAGTGGATACAGTATCCTAACTGGTCAAAGGAGGTACTAGACTTGTGTGTTGATTGGTGTCGGTGTTTCGGCCTATTCTTCCGAATCGACACGATGGGTAGCACCTTATTGAAGCAGATGGAATAGTCGACTCACGATCTGACCTACAGTATCTTCTTGAGTGATCTACATAAAACGGAGGTAAATTCCCCCTACAACATTATCTTTCAGAAGCTCATCGAATATGGCCGATCCAATCTCGAAGCGAGCGAATAACAGAAAGATGGAGGAAGTGATGGTCAATTTCCTGTAATCTACTTTGAAAATCTGACTATGTCTTCTGTTATTCTGATGACATCTAAGGGTGAAGTTGATTTTACGAGTATTGATCGACGCCTGGAATCCAAGCTAAAAGAGGGAAAAAGGGAGTAAACTTTATCCCTACGAGGTCAAGAGTTCAAAGCTAAAATTGATGTTGATGCTGATCTGATCTAAGATGGGTCAGCTGTTCGGTCGAATGCTCATCATGGGAATAAGATAGGATGATGCTACTCGATATATAATTGTGTGGATTCGGATGGGATAGATGTCCGTGCGTTGACGTGCTCCACCTTCCAATGCGAATGGGTCAATGCGTTATTTCAGTGTCAAACGTCAGAAAGGGGTTAAAGCGCAAAGCAGGTCGATATGAAACTTTGCACCCAGTCTTCAACTTTTGTAATCGTTTGTGAGCTGTCGAAAGGGGGGGCTGATTTGCATGGCATCGTATGGCTTTGATGATCTTCTCAAGTACAGATCCTGTTCATCGAGTCTAGAAGACCTGGTGACCTTTAGCGTTGGCGATCGTTCGGCTGATCTACCTCGAAGCAAGCGTGAGAAAGCTGGATTTGATTTCATGGTTATCACACCCGTCTGACACCCGCCTTACTCAGGCACTCATCCCGACAGTCACCTCTCGAGTGATTTCTCAAAATGTTATACTTCTTGGTCTCTACATAAATCCCATATCAGATTGGATACATCCCCATCTCACTCCCTCTCTTCATAGTCTGAATTGTGTGGAATCGGTCAAGAGGGCTGACAAGATGCCTCGTCCCATTAAAACGATCCTTGTCGTGTCGGTCCTCCTCATCCTTCTTACCATCCATCATTATCTTCCTTCATCAACCCTCACTCAGCTTAAACAAGCGCGTCGAAATTCTTCTCCCAGCACAAGCAAAACCTCCAAAATCAAAAGTAAGAACAAGGTGCTCAAAGTGAGAAGACCACCAATATCAGGAGGATGGTCCAGGGAACCATACGAGCAATCTGGCTTGACGGTCGATCATAAAGGTCTAACCTATTGGACTTCCAACCATGAAGACAAGAATAAAGGCTACACCAATCCTATAATAGCGTTAATTGAAAGAGGAAAAGAATTGGCGGAGAAACAAAAACATAAAATCAATAGTATACAGACGGTGGAAGATGCTTCGGATGATTATCAGGATAAATTTGGGATGAAACCTCCAAAAGGGTTTGAATATTGGTTCGTTATGTCTCTCGTTTCTCCTCAACTCCACAATACAAAGCCTATGACAACAAAACGTCCAAGCTGATTTGTCTTGATACTTGTTATAGGTACAAATTCACCCAATCAATCAGACCACATCCTATCCCTGCTCCTTCCTTGATACCGCTTGCACATCAACCATTCCTATCCTTCTTATCATTACCCGTTTCCGTCCTCAGGGAGCGAATAGAGATAGTCAGATCTAAAGGAGCTATCTTTACTCTCACTTTCGTACTTCCGGGAGAAGGCGATGAAGGTACGGCATGTGATCCGAGTCAGAATTGGATTCCGAAAGATTATCATCATCGAGGGAAGGGGAGGGTGATTATTGATGGAGAAGAAGCTTGGGGATGGAGATGCAAGTGAGTGTTAAGACCGGTCTGCAGGCCCGCTCGTCCTACGTGATTCTATCCTTCCATAAGATAGAGGAGATCATATATCGCGAACGACTGACCAGACTTTGTAACATAGTAATACTCTCACCTTACTTTTACCGATCCTCTCATTACTTCCCGAAGAGCTATTCAAGATGAACCCACCATTGGAACTCCCCTTCTCTTCGGACGATGGCCCAAGGGGTATGGTCCACAACACATTTAGAGAGAAAGCTGAAAACCTAGGCAGATCAGGTAATGGTGAGTGAAGGATTAGCTACGATTTTCCATGAGATTAGAGATAAAAATAGCTAATTCATTATCGGTGTTAGTTTGGCCAATGAACCAGTTGAATAAAGCTGAACAATCTATGAGATGGACTTATGGCTGGTGAGCTATATTTTCTGTTGATACATCACTGAAGAACTCGCTCATCCGAAATGCGTTATTACAATATAGGTCTTGGTCATGTCCCGATAATTCACCGTTGAAAACTAGAGCTACGGATTTAGTCTTGAATGACTTGCATCAACCAGACTATCTAACAGGAGGAGAAAGTGAGCTTTTCTATTCAAGGATATATATTACCCTCCTTTGGGAAGACGCAGCTGACATTTCAGATTATCCGATGTAGACGAGAAATCATTCATAGCGGATTTCGAGAGAAGTGCAGATTATTGTTCCGATCCAGATCTAATGAACTACGTGAGCTTCACAACAATCTGAGCCCAACGATTACAAGTGCAAGCTGACTGAGAGGATCCGAATGATGTAGCATCATATATTACTCTCTGAACAGCATAGAGCGGCTGTGGAGATGACTCCCGTGGTGGCTACTTGCAAGGTCGATTAAATTCCCAACATCAGACTCGCTGTTAGAACGGAATTAGCTGATTTAGTGTGACTGCTACAGACAATGTGGAATAGCGATATCGTCGGAGTACCTCTTGATGGTGTATTTGGTGAGGCTTTCCTTTCATCTCCGCGACTATGATGAAAAGACAAAAAGCTAATCCGGCTTGTTGATTTACAGAGAAAGTTGAATATGTTAAATGGGAAGATAAGACTATCGCCAAGGCGTTTTGGGTATGTCAACAACCCCTCAAATCCAATCAGGAAATGAGTATTGCTCTGGATAATAAGGCTGATACCTCCTTGACTGACCTTTACAGCGAGGATCAGCGACTGGCTTATTCCATTCTCGTAAAACCCCCTGGCGACAATCTCAAAGAGAAAGATTACATTTCCTCGCGCACAACACATCTGCTTCTGAAGAAAACATGTCGATCCTCTTACCCAATGGAGAATTGGGAGAATACACAAGAAAGGAATTGAATGGATGGTTAGATGTGGGATTGAGCGGTGTACCTGCTCAAGTCAGTTGAATATTTCCTGTCAAATACGATGGACAAGGACTGACTTTCAGAACTAGTGCGACCAAGCTGATGGGAGCTGTGATGATATGGCGAGGGAGATTGATTTTATGGGTAGAGTGAGGAAAGAGGATTCGCTAAAGTGGGTTCGACTACCTTTTTCAGATCATCGTTGCTGGAATGACAGCGCTGAACTAACTTGGTTGATAAGGTACAAATTTGTCATCGACGTTGATGGGTGAGTTTTGATCTATGATCTCCCTCAAGTGCTTATCATGGTGATGTCATTCCCTGTACTGACATATATGATTTTAATACACAACAGTAACGGTTGGAGTTCACGTTTCAGAAGATTATTGAGTAGCAACAACGTTGTACTCAAAAGTACTCTATACGTGAGTTTACTGATCAAGGGAAACAAGCTAGATCGCTTCCCTCGCATCTCCAGTCATAGTTGGAAGTTTAGCTGATCAAACCTGAATCATCTAGCCCGAATGGTTCCATGTAAGTCTCTGTCCAGTTAGAGCCTGTACAACTAATTGACTTGTGGATATAGGAAACTCTGATACCGTGGTATCATTATGTACCTGTTAAATTAGACTATACGGATATTCAGTGAGTGGGCCATTATCTTCATTAGCAAGAGTGATTGCCAAGATTTTCAGCAATAGATAGAGATGACAGGAATCGCCTGAGTGGAGTTGCTGATTTTACCTTTACTTCTTTTAGCGACATCATGGCGTTCTTCAATGGATCGCCCGATGGGAAAGTAAAAGGACATGATAGTTTGGCTAAAGAAATCGCTAAGAATGGATATGATTTCGTGAATGATCATTGGAGGTGAGCGAATTCGATCAAGAAGAGAAACGAAATAGCTGACTGTACTCGACTGTACTTTTCTGTAGATTACAGGATATGCAATCTTTCATGTTCTTACTGATCCTAGAGGTATGTCCCAGATGTGCATTCCCGTATATGCGTGATAGCTCCAATCAAGAGCTGATTGTTTTCAACTTTACGCCGGTCATAGCACTGGAGGTTGATGTCTGAAGATAGACAACTCGCCTCATACGATCCATGATGCGCCGAGCAATCCACATGATCCATATCTTCAAAGTGTTGTAGGATATTTTGTACATCATAATCATACATAGTGCATGAATTTCAATTATCAATGATTAACGATAGATATCGACAATTCACATTTCTTCGTATTTCATGATTATCATGACATCGTTATCATGTACTGTCATTCGTTAATTACTTATACATAATATATACATATATATATATATATATACAAGAACTTCAAGAAATCAGTTTCTGCTTTACAAGAGGCTACTATATACAACGAATTTCCCTAATCAGTACCAAACCGATGATGATCACCTTTACCAAAGAGGTAAAGATGTCAATGAAGAAACAAGATACTCGAGACTCGATGATCGTCATACACGATCGACGTCAATTGCATAAACTTGGTTTGAACGTGAATTCCATGAATACTAACCAAATATATAAACAGACCGTCATTCTTCTTCGACAATTAAAACATTCTAATCCCGAAGAACGTCCTTCCCCCGGATCCCCCTCTCATCTCATTTATCATCTCTTTCAATTCCTCCTGATCTTTCTCCTTGTTGCCAGTGGGAGAATCACCTCGACGATCGAGTTCGTGTTCCTCGTCACTATGATCTAATTCATCGTACTCTTCTTCTGGATCCAACGCCTGCCCATCTACTTCATGTTGGGTTTGAGCGGTAGAGTTTTCTGGAGATCCCGATCCACGGATATCGTTGTTCATTTCGTTATTTCCATTATGATCGTGATAGTCGCTGTCGTCGTCACCATTGATTTCACGATCCATCTTGTCGGGATCTGTCATCTCCTCGTCTTCATCTGGAATTAGATCGATCCAATTCGCTACTTCTTCCTCGGTCGGCTCATTGTCTACGCCATGGTCGTATTCTTCACCGTTGAGAATTCGATCCAATTTATCACCATATCGATCTCCATTAATCATCTCCTCATCTGAATTTTCATCTCTCCTCTCCGCCTCACAATCCTCATTTGGCTCTGTGTGTGGCCCATCAATAGCTATTCTTGCATCCTCAATTTGTCTCTCATCCTGATCCTCTGGATCCTCATCTCCACGATCCTGGTCGTCCTGCGCACTATCATCATCGCTCTTCGTAGCATCCATGATGGCATTACCGCTGATTTCATCCCAGAATTTCCTAGCTTCAGGTAGAATACACACTCTGAGTTTGAGGTTGCTTCTAGTCCTCTTGGCTGTCTGTTCGAATTTCGTCAATAGGCGTTCAGAGTGATGTTCCAAGTTGGCAAGGGGTTCCCTGTGGATAAGACAACCATTCAGTTCGTTCACATACGAAAGAATCATGTTTTGCATACTCAAAATCAATGGCCAGATAGGAAGTGTAAACTTACCATGTGCACTCATCCAGGTCGTATCCATCCCATTTAACCAGATACTGAAATATCCTCTTTTGCGTATCTGCTTCTCTAGCGATGGCCCTTCGACCTACGATCTTTTCGACAAAGTATCGTTCTTCTTCGCCATCTTGATGTTCAATGGCTCGTTTCTCACTACATCCGTTAATCAGCGAGACAGTGTCAACAAATGATGTGGTTCGGTTAAAACAGCTCAAATGAGTAAAGCAGCACAGATAGATATCTACTCACCGTAAGATACAATTGTACCTTATACATTTCAGTTGCTGTGTTGGATCTATCAAGACTGTTGGTGTTTCTGCAAATGACCGAGATGAGCTACCCCAGACGATGACGATTTAGCGTGCTCGTAGCTCACCCTCAACCTCCATTCTATATGCACAATCTGGACAAATCCAATTTTCCTCTGACATGTCTTTCTCCTCAGGGATACCTGCACAGGACCAATGACATCTAATATTACAGGATCAGCCCATCAGTCATGTTCGCATTGCTGAATGCAGAGAACTTCAACTTACCGGCCTTTGCACTAAAGATCAGAGGAATTCGCCAATCAGTCGGTTGCACTAAGCAAAGCTTGATAATTTTGAAGTTATAACTTACAATGTCACACACAATCTCTTCCTACAGCACGAACAGCTCAATCAGCATGTACGATGCTTCGCTGTGTTATCTATACAAATCAACTCACCAATCTCCCTTTCGCAGTATTTGGCCCTTTATTTGGCCAATCCGCCTCAGTGGTCTTATGACCATTCGATGCTGCCAGACATTTGATCGCCAGCCTAACTTGACCTTTAAACTTCCTCAATCTGGCTGTACCCTTTTGGGTGTACTTCTTATTCTGGTTTACATTTATCTTGCCTTTAGATTCCGGCTTGACAGAAGCTGTAGCTGTACTTTTCCTTCTCCTCTTTCGAGGTGAGGCTGACTCAGAGGGTTCAGCAGAGGTTTCAGGGTCTTCTATCGACTTTTCTGCCGGCTTCTGCTTTTGCGAGTGTTGAGCAGCGGGAGGCTCGAAAGTCGAGTCTCGTCTTCGGTAGACCTGAACTTGATCATGAGGCATAACCTTCTTAGATCTACTTCTCTTCTTCTTAAGCTGTGTGTCGGGCGATAATGATGGTGATGGAGGGACAGGTGGTCGAGGAGGGAAAGGTAATCTTGGAGGTGGTTTCAGTGCCACTCCCTCTTCGTCTTCCTCGTCATCCGGAGTAGCAGTCACAGAAGAAGGTCGATATCCATCGCGATCAGGCGAAACTTCCGTTTCAGTACCTTTGGCAGATTTCCGTCTTGACCTTGTTGTGCGAGTCGGTACGGGTTCCTGGTATCCAGCTTCGTTGAGGTTATCAGATGTTGACGGTTCATCACTGTTCCCATTGAAGTAAGCTAATTGATCTTTCCGAGACGTTCTGGTGATAACCTACTGTTCGTGCTGTTCTCTAGTTATCACCGCAGCTATCATCCTTCTCATTCCCTTTTTATGCGCAACCTGACCCTCTGCATTGATCACTTCGTCGCTTTGAGGTTGGACCGAAGGATCAGCAGTCGAAGGTGATCTCATTATCTCTTGGGGGTTTATTCCTATGTCCATATCGGAAGGTTGAAATCCATTATCATCGTTGAAATCTACGAACATGTCATTCTCTTCATGTCCATCTTGAGGATCATCACCTTCCATATCCTCCGGTACACCACCGAAATCACCAAAACCACTATCATCGAGTGTATCATCGAAGAGAGGTTGCCCATCTTCTTGACCATCTATCGCCTCTTGTGTACCATCTCTTTCCAGTTGAGCGAATGGTCGTCTTTGAATATGTTTTTCTTGCAGATGCACGGGGACTCCTGATCCAACCAGACTCTGACTTCTACTGATATCTCCACAAACCCTCTCCAAACCTTCCACCTTCCCTTCCAACCCTTCCAACATCACTTTCGTCACCTCACTAATCTCCTTCCCTTCTTGTTTACTCGACTCTACAAGTTCCCTTAATCCTTTCATCCTCTCATCTACCGTTTGTTTCAACGTATCGATCGATCTGTTCGTATCTTTCATGAATTTCCAGGTATCCGAATCTAACGCAAGGAGGATCTGAGTTATACGGAATAGTTCCTGAGTGATTGATCCTGTGGGTTGTGCATTGGAAGATGAAGGTGAAGGTGAAGGTCTATATGATCTGCTGTGGTTTACATGAATGGTAGATGACGACGAGGGGCCTGCTTCGTACTCCCTATCTCGAGAGAATGAAGAAGCCGGTGTTGGAAGTTGACCGCTACCTGCTTGTTCGGATGAAGGTGCCATTGTATGTGATTGTTGATGAGGGATATACGGATAGTCTTTACTTGAAGAAGTAGATGAGAGGTCGGACGGGGAGTACTGAGGTGAGCTAGGCGAGAATAGGTGTAACATTGATAACGCTGTCGGAATCAACTTTCACCTCTCGTCAGCTTGACACCATGGAAACGGAAGGTGCTCTTGAAAGCTCTATTATCGCTCGGTCAGGTAGGTATTATGCTATGGTCAGACGGCAGACGGCAGACGGAGTACGATGGGTTATCTCTGAGGTGTCATGGTATTGTTCGTTATGTGTATAAGATGAGAGGATATAGGTGAAAGCATTTCAACATTGGTCTTTGTGTGTTCGTACTATCAAAGTGGAGGTGAGATGCCTCGGGAAAGATGACGACGACCTCAGTGGCAGCAGTGACGACGGAATTCTCAAATGAACATGTATATGCATGATTCCTTGTGCAGTGGATCTACGATACCCATTCTCGATGAATTATTGTCCTCATTTACCTCCAACATTCCACTCTTCTCCTTAAAACACTCTGCAATTCCTCCCTACCCATATCCACTCCCAATCTCTCGTTAAACACCTTCAAACCTTCTTCTCCATCCCATGCACTAGCCATAGCTTGTGCAAACGTCACCTTATCCTTCGCTTCGCCAGTAGGCAAAGCCAATATCTTTGAGATATCATCAAGCTTCCTCCAGAAGGTATTGACGGAGATTATCGAATTTTCACCAAGCGAGTTGGAAGAAACTTCTTTCCATTCTTTCACTTCTAGTTGTAAATCTATACCACCATGTTCAGTGAATTTGGACCATCCTGCATATACACCTCTCTGGAGTATGTGATTAGACAGGTGATCTACTATCCTCCTGTATAACCCAGATACGACTATAGGAGGTTGAGTCGATGTCAATGATCGGAGATGAGAAGAGTAGGTTGTGAGTGCCGCTAAGAGATGTGGAGATGGTTCGGTAGGCTCCAAAGAAGGGGGTCGATCCCATTTTCTAGTGAAGGATCGGTTCATCAGCTCTGACCTCGACAACAATGACGAGGAGTGCAGATTCCCTGCATGGTGAACAACATACCTTGTTAAATGCTGTTTCAGGTCATTCTCCGTTTCCACCGTAATCAACCTCACTATCATATCTTCTGCTCTCGAGGTGAGATGATCATACCTTTCGATTAGCACATCAAATACCGATGTCGAAGGATCGACTTCAGTAGATGAGGCGTGCTTCAGAGCAGAGGGGAGCAAGGGGTCTGAGGAGTATTTGTATTTTAGTGCCTGTGATGACGCAAGGTTCGAAGCTACCTCGACAAAGAACTGCAGAATCAATCATCAGCTGTGCTCCGGTCGAGGGTCTACATGTAGCTGAACATCACCTCATTCTGGAAAAAGGCAAGAAGTTATCGAGTACACATACTAGCTCATCACCCCACTTCGTCATTCCTTCCTGGATCCATTGACCAGATAACCAAGCTTTCATCAACCTCTGTAGACCATTCTTACCGGAAGTCAACTTGGCTTGATCGATATGTACACCGCTTCTGGTATTACCAGCCAGAGCGCCTGGTACAGCACGTACGAAAGCTGATGACAGGGTTTCGAAGGCATCGAGTGACCCGGATATACGGGTCTGGTAAGCTTGAAGAATCGGTAGTTGGACGGAGAGTAAGAAGGGTAATTTGTATGTGAGATCTGGCAGGGGAGCGTAGCGGTCTGTGGAAAAAGGAAGGTTCATGAGAAAGTCAGCATAAGTACCAAATATCATTAGATAAGTGTTATTCAATTCACCCGTTATCTGCTCTATCAAAGCCTTCACCTGTCTAGCACTGACAGTGGGTTTCACTCCACTCGATTCCCCTTCACCCTCTTCATTCACTTCATCGCTTATCGTCCAAGCTTCAGTCGACGATATAATCTCGTTAAGTTGAGTATCAGCAACTATTAGGTTTATGACCTCTAGTCAGCGGCTGATCACCCGTCATGCTCTGCGACATTTGGTAGGATTGAAACGTACATTTCTTTTCACCCGACAGCCATTTTTCAAACCAATCATTCTCCTTCAACACCACACCACTCAATCCCTCCCAAGGAGGCGACTCTCGACCTTCGTATATCGAGGTCGCATCCAACTCAAATCCACCTTCTCTGACGGCCTCATCGAATATGACAGTTTGGTATATCGTATGAGCGAGCAACGCAGGATGTTCGAGTAAAGGCGGTATTCTCGCTCTTAGCAGTCCCAAGAGAATGGGGAAAAGTAGTAGAGTGAACTCAGATTTGATGTCTATATCTTCAAATCCAGATTTAGAAGATAGTTGTTGAAGGTAGGTGGAGAGGAATGATTGATGTTCGTATATCTGATCTAAAATATTGGCGAATGCCCATTCAGGCTATTGATGACACATATCAGCTGTGTTCTCATGTTCCTGCAACTAAAGAAAGAAACAGCTTACCTTGTCCACTCGATTGGTACCTTTTGTACCCATGAAATGATATTGGAACCGCAATGCTATAGGTTTGATCAATGTCTGAATTGGATAAAGTCCTTTACCAGCTGACCAATGTGAGGGTCTTTCTTCGCCATGTAAATCTTCCCCTCTGCGTTCGAAGCAAGATCAGTTGTATACATGACCACGATGAAAAAAGGATAGCTTACTCTGCTTGGAGGTATAATAGGTCCTGGTAAGCGGTTTCGAACGCTCGTCTACCTTCGGCAGATACATTCTCATATATCACTTTCTTAGGCCATCCGAGGGGTTCACAGGCTTTCAATAGATTCCTGCGAATCAAGTAACAATCAGCTCGATATATCATTCTTAGGAAGGTAGCAGCTGAGATCACATACTCTGACATGAGATCTTTTAGTCCTTGCCAAGTTCTCTCCTTCACTTCGATAACGACCTTCATCAAAGCCATTTCCGGGGGCAAAGTTCCTTCTAGACGTTGCACCAAATCGTTGAGCTGCCTATAATTTGGTAGAGCAGCAAGAGGCGAAGGCTTGTGTGAGAGGGGGTTCAACGTTTTCTCACTAAGTGACATTCATTCATCAATCAATTGAGTATGGTGAAAAGGCTGGGAGAACGAGTTGACTGACCTGAGGATGACAACTTGTTCTAACACTTTTGCCCACGCTAAACCAGCTTCCAATTTACACAATTGATTCTGAAGCACCTCGAGTTGCCCAAGTATACTTTCACCTTTGTATCGTATATCGTCAACCTCTATTGAAGGCGAAATACCATCAGATATATCGGAAAGCAAATCAGCCAAGTTATCTGCGATTGAATATCGCTGTAAAGATAGTTCCTGTGCTGAGGATAGTAATGTTTGCAATCTTGCTTGGGTATCTTCTATCTGCTTAGGAAGGGACTTGGTAGTTGCTTCGAGCTGTAGAGTGCCATGGACAACAAACGTCAGTTTACATGAACCGGAACACTCCATTCGATACTTGGTAACTTGGTAAAGACAGCTGTGGGGACGCACCTCCAGAGCAGATTTCCTCTCTCTTTCTTCCCAATATAGGATCTCCTCCTCCAGATTCCTCTTTCGTCGCTTACTAGGTCCAGAAGGTGGGTAGAGCAGTTGGTCTAGGTCGGTGAATTGGGAGTCTATGTGCGATCTCACTTGATCTGCCTGAATGGTAGAGGAGGGTGGTTGGGAGATGGTCCGGATTTGGGAGATGAGTTGGGTCGACATGGCGGATAGGCGGACTTCTCCTTCGTCATGTGAAGAGCACCGGTTGGCTGAAGTTAAATGGTGAGGGTGTTGTGTTCGAGTGTATCGATGCAGTGTTGATCACCAATGTGTTGCTCGTCATCATCATCTACTGCACAGCGCATCAACACGACATTTGAATCATAATGTGATGATGTCATCACATCTTGTTATCGAGATTTCATTTTTCATGTCTTGCCACTGCAAGTCGATAGCAAAGCAATCTACATACTCTGTCAACCTCAATCTCAAACTCAATTTTAACCTCGACCTCAATTTCAAGTCATCAGACGGTCTCACAACAATGGTACAAGCTTCATCATCAGGCAAGAATCTATGGGTAGCAGCGAGTGATGGTGATCTCGAGAGGGTTCAGGTAAGTATACCTTTTTTTCCACTCCACTGTAAATTATTCCTCATTTGAGCATTATTCAGTCAAACTGAAGCTCATCGTTTGTACAGTACCTGATCGAGAATGAAGGGTTCACTCCAAACGATAAAGATTCCAACGCCTATACACCTATGTTAGTATATTAATCCAATATCTGATGACAATCACATGCTCCCTCTTCTACTGATTCCCCGTTATGCTGACATTCATAATCTTTGTGAATCCAACACAGGCACGCAGCAGCTTCCTACGCTCACTTAGAACTCTTAACATATCTCCTCTCAAAAGGTGGTAATATCAACATCCCAGATGATGATGGCGAAACGCCCTTGTTCGTCGTTGAGACGCTCGAGGCCGCTAGGTTCTTGGTGGAGAATGGTGTGGAAGTAGGTTGGAGGAATGAAGATGGTTTGACGGTGAGTCAAGTTCACCATATCTTACATTGTCCAAAAGCACATTCAACAGTATTCCGCGTATATGTCCAAGTGTGCTGATAGTATCATATCGTGCTACTTGCTTTGGTTTGCAATTGATATAGGCCGTAGACCAATTACAAGAAGATCATCCTGAAATATCTTCCTACCTCCTCACCCAACTCCCAGCAGACCAACAAGCCACCTCAACCGTAGGCGAGGACCAAGAGATAATAGGAGAATCAGGTATATCCCAATTAGCTTTAGAAAACTTCACGTCCGAGCAATCTGAACAACTCATGCAAGAGGCTCAGAGGATCATGGAGCACTGTGCGGAAACGGGTGAAGATCCAGATGAGAAATTGAGGGAGCTGGTAGAAGGGATGGTGAAGAGTGGGTTGGATTTCGCTAAGAATGCGAAGAGTCAGGTAGAAGGTGGGGATGTAGATGGTGATGGAGAGGGAAGTAAGAGAGTGAGAGAGGAGTAACTCAGTCTAATCCATCAATCAGTTGGAATCATTTGTAATTTTCCTCAACTTCGTACTCATGCAAAACACACTGTATACATGCAAAATGAGAAATGAGACATATCTAATCCTTATCAATCATGAACTTCTTCATCCCATTGCGATACTATCTTTCTCTTCTTCCATCGGATGCCCTTTCCTTCTTACCTTCTATTTTTGTGTTTCCGAGAACCGAGAAGTTTACCATCTATTTGTTCATCCACCTTCCAGATTTCGTCCTACTGCGACTCCAAGAGCGTTTCCAAAGCCTCCACCACCTCCTCAGGACAAGTGACATGCCAAGCAGCCAGTGTCTTCTTCGCGGGTGGTCCAACGGTAGTAGCGAATATTTCGTCGGGTCGAATGTGCAATTCGACATCTTTCAATTCGGCTACTTCCTCTGGGTCTAATGTGGAAGTGACAGCTACAGGTGGTTTCATGATGATCGGATCGTTGGTATGAATGCCTCCAGGTGGGAAGACGGTTCGTAAAGATCGGAACATATCTTCATCGGTCTTGTCATCACCCGCACAGAAGATTAAATCCGCATCAGGGTTTTCGTACATCAATCGTTTGACGATTTCACCTTTGTTTACTGCCAGTGGTCGTACTTCGAGGTTCTTCTTTCCGACGAGAACTAGGATAAATATCATATAATCAGTATATGTCTGTTAAAGACAATGACCCTGTGTAATCTAAATCAATGACCCACCTTCAATAGGTCGTCGGGGTGCTAACGAACTCTCGAGCAAGTCCAAACACTGTTTACATTGGAATTCACTGGTAGTCGCGATGACGAATCAGCTTCTCACTCTTAGTAGACATAGATAGAGCTATCGAAAGCTGACTTACCCAAAGTCAGGATCCGAATTCCTGTAATGCCAAGTGATAGAAGCTTTCTTAACCTCGATTGTGGATCCAGTCGTTCGCTATGAAGGAATGGAATCCTCAATCAGCATGTGCACCAAATACACAATGAAGCTACAATCACTCACCTCAGTATAATACTTGAAAATCTCTTCCACCTCACTCATCCAACTCATATCAAGAGCTTCCGTCATATTCGTAAACTCTTCATCTCCAGGTTGTTTCACGAATGAACCATGTTCAGCCGACATTCCCAAGTTTTCCACGTGTCCCCAATGTTCCTCTAAGAAATCACCATCTCGTCCTGAGATCAAGTACACAACGTTCTTGGGATCTTTCGCGAGTGTACTGATGGCCGAAAGGGTTCTTTCGGTAGGGACGGCATGAGAAGGTACTTTGACAATTGGTGTGAGAGTTCCCTATGAATCCACGAACAAATCAGTGAACAGAGCAACGAATGCTTCATACCATCGTCACGGAGAGAGAACACCACACTCACATCATAATCGAACAACATCAACCTCTTCTTAGCATTCTTGTACGCCTGACTAAACTTGTTGACATCCAAAGCGGGAGTCTGATGGGCAGTATGTTCACCACCGACATTCTCCAACAACTGCTTCAAGATCGTCGCGGCCCAAGTATATGAAGTATGTCCATTGACGGAATCAAGTAAACTCTGATGTCTTTCTTCTTTCTCGGCTTGAGGCATGTTCAATCCTTTATTTATCGCATGAGCGACACCGAGGAGATCGTGGGGATTGATCTGTAAAGCGCTCTGGAAAGAAGCCACGGTACCCATAAATTCGGATAAAACCAAAGGAGATTTGTTGGTCTTATCTTGGCATAAGATAAACTCCATCGAAGTGGTATTCATACCATCTCTAAGGGATGTGATAAGAGCCAAGTCGGCAACGGAAAGTAATCCGAAATATTCATCTTTCTCCAATGCTTGGTGGCTGGGGAGGATCAAACATATTAATCAGCTTGACTGTGGATAGATGGAAAGACCTGAGACAAACTCACTAGTGATGCACTGGGGTAAAGTCCAAGCTACCATAAGTACCATTGATATGACTGACCAACTCAGCCGTCATTCTCTCAAGTTTTGGTGATTCAGACAAAGCAGGAGTAGTGACCTGGATCAAAACCACTTTGCCTCTCCATTCAGGGTAGACTTGTAAGAATTTCTCGAAAGCTTGCAGTTTGTTGTATACACCTTTAGCTACGTCTAATTTCTCTCTTCCTACGATGATCTTCTTGTCCTTGTATAATTGTCTGAGAGCTTCCATCTTGGGGATCACACCTGGTAGTTCCCTATCGTGGATGACTCGCTTGACATCTAATCCTATAGGACAGTATCCTACAGCTGTGACTTGTCCATTCGCATCCACTCCTCCAGGGGTTGACTCATACCCACATACTCTGATACATGTCGATACGAAATGTCGGGAGTAGGAGTATGTTTGGAAAGAAACGAGATTGGCTCCGAGCATACCATCAAGAATCTCTCGTCGAGCTATAAGACGGACTGTCAGCTGAACCCTTGTATTTCTAAACCATTGTGATAACTCACTAGGCAGACATCTGAAGATTTCGGAGCTTGGCCAAGGAGTATGCATGAACATTCCAATCATGACTTCTACGGGTGTAGCGCCGTGTTCGCCCCCGACACTCAGATGTTGACCAAGAGCTGAGCCAACGTTCGAAAGGAAGCCACCGAGTTTCTCCGTCTTGGACTTATCGTTATTAGCATTGGTAGGGGTGCTTTGCTGACTTTGATCCCAGTCGAATCGCTTGTTGGCGTGGTGCGCAGCTGGCGAAGGATGAGCGGTACCCCATCCTGCATTAGGGTGGAATACTTGGCCGAGAGCTTCTCTAATCATCTTGGGAGCTAGGAGGAGATGGTAATCGTGGCAGATGATCAAATCACCAGGCTTGTAGACTTCGGCAACTCTTTGGGCGAACATTTGGTTGGTCTTGTGGTAGGCTAACCATGATGGGTCGGGTGAAGGGACAGTAGCGGTAGAGTCGAGCCATAGCAGATAGTGGAATAATGGCCAAAGAGCTGGCAGAAGAACCAAGGTGTGAGCTTACGTTCATCGTCCGGGACATCGTGATCAGTCGACTCACTCTTCTTACAGAAGCCCTCGTAATGGCCTTTACTGACATCAGGAGGTAAGAACACAGGGAGATACTTCAATCTTCCACCTTCCTCAAACTTCTGTTCTACCTCAGTGAACCTCTCCAACTCCGTTTCTACCTCTTTCTTCTCTTGGTCGTTGAATTCACCTCCGAAAACCATCAAGGGTGACTCATCAGGAGGGGGAGTAGGCACACTTGGGGAAGTAGGAGATGGGGTTTCTTGCTGGGTCGAAAAGGGAGCTAAGAGATTCTGGGCGATAGAGGGGAAAGTAGCTTGTGAGGGAGGTTGAGGTGATGCGTTGGTATCAGGTTGTAAAAGCACTTCACCTGTCCAAGCTACCAAGATTTGATCATGAGTATCTGATAATGATTTTATACCTGATACCAAAGCTGGGTGGGCGGTTCTAGCGTGAATCCTCCATTTAGCATCTGCAGATTCTACTTTAGCTTCAACGTCTTCAGGTTTAAATTCCGGTGTCATAGGTGGAGATAAAACTCCGCCTGCTTCTAATGATTCTGCGGGGACGATTCGAACGATCTCAACGGGAAGATGATGCATCACATGGATGATCCTGCCTGATAGAGGAAGGCCCTTCTGCTTGTGGGCCGCCTCGAGTCGAGCCACCTGAGCTTTGATGTCGGACAAGGAAGGGGGAGGAGCAGGGGCTGGGTCGGGATGCATGGAATCCATGTTGGGCAGATGTCTGAGATGGGCGAGGCTGAAGAGGTGAAGAAAGTCCGTTTACCAGAGAGTTGTTCTTTTATAAGACAGAGAAGGTTGCACGTTTGATATTTAGTGAAGGCTAGATGTCCAGCTGTATAGGGTAGACGAGATAGTCAGCTTCTTCTCAAGGTCCAGCTACAGATAAGCCAAATTTGAGATGGGGAATGAGGGTGTGGGTGTAGGGCTACGGCCGGACCATCAAACAAGAAAGGAAGATTGCAACAAAGGGGTAGGGAGTGTGCAATTGATGGGTGTCCTTCTTGCCTTGCTGAACTGGGGTAGAGCAGAAGGGAGAAGAATCTTTGTCAAAAGGAGTACAGGACTTACGAAGAATGAGTTGCTGTGGTCCTTGTAGTCGTAGTCTAGAGCGTGATCTCGTATATGTGTGACAGTAGCTTACAGTAGTTGAGTTTGAACAGGAAAAGATTTATCAACCAGCAACCAAGACGGTTTTTTTCATTCCATGGATGATGTCTGGTGGTCTGGTGGAAGATTCACGTCAAGTCTGGAATCTGACACTAAACACTCATGCACCCTGCATCCCATTACACACTCAACGTCATGGATTTACCATTTCAGGTAATACTCAGGTCAACGACCAGGCACAGTTGACGTGAAAAAGAATGACATGACGTAGTTGTAAGCTTTAGTAATGTGGACACCCGTGGGAAGAATATGTGTGGCACCGATCCTAGCTCACACAAAACGTAACAGGTGGAAGTGACGCTCGGACCGTTCGTCGCGGATGACTGAGAAGATGACTTCAAACCGTTCTTACGGATATACCATCAAGTGCGGTTTTGTGAAGCTGTCAGACGATGCTCATGTCCATACTCACTTGGTACTGACCTCTGACATCACATTGGAAAATCACATACATCCGAGTCTGTCAGTGGGGCCTCCTGGAACGACCGGCATCATCCTTTTGCTTTGAGCATAGCATCTCATCTCATAGCGACCATCTGGCTTGATATTAGCTAAAAATGGTAAGTGAAAAGCGAATGAGGAGGCGACATCCTGTTTTACTTCCTCATCCGGCTTCTCATCTCTACACAAAGGGCGATCAAAGGATGGGGTGTCTGTGTGCGTGTGTGTGTGTACAACCCTGAATTCACCATATACCAGAGGGGGGAAGCGCGGTGACGCTCAGATCACCGTGTACCCATCTGGTCGTAATGTATACTGACGCGATACACTGGTTATATGGTTCATGGTATATTATGGCAAGAGTATCATGATATCTTTCTCAATCGTCTTTTGTCTCGATACTCACCAAGTATAATCCTACATGTAGCTTGTGATGTGTACTCATGATCAACAAGAAGAATAACAAATTCACCACACAACGAAAGATTCTTCTTCCGAGGACCACTACCTTCCCTTCCCTTCCTTTGTGATATATATCCTTTGTTCCTTTTCTATAACCACAACTTATTCCTTTGTTATCCTCATCTCAAGAAACGTGAAGAACAATGGTACCGGTATCAAGACCAGAGACAGGGTTGAATATCCCTGATCATCCAGAACAATACAGCTATCATAACGATATCTTGGAACTTTTCAGACAAAACGATACCCGTAATTTACTCTATCCAAATACAATAGACGAATTCACCCACGTCGACAACAATAACAACAACAGTCATAGTGGTTCAAATTCATTGTCTTCGGAACAAGAAGGAGGTGAAGGTTTCTTTTCACCCAAAACACATCCATTCGCAAAGATACCACAAAGAACAAAGATGGGCAATAACGATCCGACCAGTGAATTCATGTATCAAATTCCTCTCCAGGGATTTAACAATAAATCGTTATCCGAAGGTGGATTTGGGTTGGGTTTGGGTTTGGGTGGGAATAACAGCGAGAGAGGTGGTCAACCTTTAGAGTGAGTGATATCATGTCTTTGTTGTTTGTAAGGGTAGCGATCCAAAGTGAGGAACAAGAAACGAGG